>NC_090655.1:107357611-107677109 GCF_040937935.1 Hyperolius riggenbachi
ATCGAATTGCGGTAGTGGAAAATACCTACCACAATTCCTATGTTAATAGCAAAACCTATGATTTAAAAATCGCTAGTAATTTGCGATTCAGCTGTGCAGTGGAAAAGGGCCCTAATATACACATATGAGGATTGTCCACCAGCATAAATTAGGACTCAATTCCTCAGGTGACAATATGGGACTAAACCTGCAGAGACATATCACTAGCCTGCAGGCTAGCAATGTGTTCTCCTACTATAGAGGGAGGTGAAGGAAAAAGGCATGACGGAGTGGCTTTCGGTGGCCAGGGTGAGTGAGAGAACAAGGCACTCAGGGGTCACTTGGGTGTTGGACATCGCTACAGTATGCAGATCTTTAGGCTATGTTTGGGGAAGGGAGTTCTGTACACCTACTAGAATCTCCCCCAAGGCCATCTTTATTGGTCATCTCAACTAAGTGTCATCTGGCAAGTGTATGTAGCTTGTTACAAATCAAAAATTATTTAAGCTAAAGATAACATTCAGATGCGAAGCTAGCAGAACAGAACACTCATCTGACCTCACTGTTTACTAAATGTGCAAAGGCATAAATGATGTCTTCTATAGTCAAGAGGAAAGAAAACATGATATTCTCAGCAGCTATTTTTTCTGAATCCAACAGTATTCTAGCATAAATCAATCTGCTACAGTTCTGATTCTTAATTCTTTTGTAAAACCAGTGTCAGAACACTAAGTAGCCCACAGGATTCAAGTGCTCCGATAAAGGCAGGTTTAATTTCCTGCAATTCAGACCTTCCTCTACGCCCTTCATTCCCGGATCCAGCACCCCCATTCAGTTCACTTTCACTGTAGCTTTATTGACCTGCCATTAGTTATAATGCCTGAGCTGGAGTGCAAGGTCACAGGCAGTTGGCCTGACTATAAATCAACTAATACTGGCGCACAGCTGAGCGGAGGGGGGAGATGGGAAAGGTGACAGAGACAAGGCCAAACTAGCATTGTTAAGACGCTAGCTGCTAGTGCATTTATATTCTTTTAAACAAAAGACACAGAGTAAAGCTCTGATAATCACTTCAAACGATCCGAAATTGAGCTTGACAGATTCTGGCAGGTTATTTCCGGGCACATAAATTTCCATTTGTTCTGATCAGAATGTGTTATAGAGCTGCCAGGCTGACACATCTCAAGTGGGTGACAGGCTCAACCTAAGGTCTTTTTTCAGCCTTTGTTTCAAGAGCCACAATCAGACATCCACTAAACACACAGCTCTGCCGAGAGCCAGCATAACATTCTAATGAGAACTCAAGCTAAAAAGGCTATGTTTTCCTTGTAGGAACACTCTGTAATGGATCTACAATGGAGGGGCCAAGAAACAAACCAATCATGTGATGCCAGGTGACAGCACCCTCATCCTCACAGCTCCAGGCTCAACTATTAATAAAACGTGTCACCTTACAGATATTGGCTGTTATTTATCAAGTTCTCAAGGCTACAGTGCCTGCCTGATGATAAAAACGCTACATATTGCTAATTGCAAAAACATGTTAGTGACACGGGCTGCTACAGGGTAACGTAGAGAGCAGAAAGAATAAATACATCAAGTACACCTGTCATCACTAATCACATCTGCACATTACCCAGAACTGTATTAACATACTGAACCATATTTACCAAGGCATCTCCAGAGATCTCCAGTGAGGATATAAGAAGTGATCCAGAAATTGGTATCAGATTATTTGCAGTTGAAGTGGGATTAAACTGCCCATATCAAAATGTCTGTACTTATTGTTAGATACATAAAAGTTAATGTTAAATAGTTACCCGCTTTGAAAAAAAGTGCTCCCCCTGGCTCTGTTGAATAAATTTGTCACCATGACAACGGCTGATTCCTCACTGCTGTTCCAGACCAAACGTTAATGTGCCTAGTATTTAACAAGTCTATTCAACAGAGGAGGTGGGGGAGCACAGTTAGGAGGCCGGGCAGAGAGGCAGAGCGGTACTACTGCCCGGCAAGGATTTCTGTTGCCGATTTCAAGAAAAGTACATACATACCGTAGTTGTACTGCTTCCAGGAGAAAAAAAAATAAATAAAAGTGGGGAATCTTCTAAAATGAATGTTTATGTACTTAACAAGAGGTACAGAAATGTTGATATGGGGAGTTTAATCCAACTTAAAAGGGTACCAGATGTGTCATCATCATGATGAGATAAATGTGTATGTACAGTCTCAAGCTTACTTAGAACTTGCCTATGTTTCATTTTTATTTTTCTCTCACAGTAATGGTTAAAAATCAAGACTGTTTCTGGAGTTGGTACTGTATTCAAACTGTAACAACTCTCTTTGACAACTAATTACAAGTTGTAAAGCTCTATGTGGCATTGAAAATTATAGTTCGGGTGCAAATAACAAAATCAAACTGTGTTTATGGGAGCTGAATAACATTAAAAAACTTTAAATGTACATATTACCCCTTAAAGTGAACCTTAACTGTTGACAAAAAAACAGTTTCATGCGCAAGAGGTGCATGACGGCGGGGAAGGCGAAGAAGAGGACGCGTTGCCAAATAAAACTGAGCCACGCAGGGACCGGAGGACACTTGAGGAGCTGCGAGGGCACAGGACGGCTGCAGGGGGCTTGGGGAAGCCTCAGGTGAGTGAAACTTTTTTCCCTTGACAGTTAAGGTTCACTTTAAATGCAAAATAAGACTATCCTGGTAAGGTTTGCTTTAAACAATATGACCCTCGTCCTAAAGTGGAAATAAATTGGTGAGATTAAAGAATCTCCGAGGCAAAAAACAGACTTAAAAAGAGTACATACTTTTGTCAACAATGCTATCCAGTGGAGGACTGCGTCCTCCGTCTCCAACCCCTCCCCCCCACCTTTCCTCTGGCAGCCTATTTCCTCTCTGGAAATAGTCAAGGATTAGGCCCGACCTCGCTCTGATGAGACCTTTTGGAAAATCGATAAGTGTATGGGCACCTTAAGCCCTTTCCACACTGGGAAATAAACAAAATGGATTCTACAGCTCTGGCCAGCAAGGTGAGATGTTATTTAGTTACATAGAACTTGTTTTACAAAGGATCAAGGGGAAAAATTGCCATAAATCACCCCTAATCCCCCCCCCCCCCCCCGACAAAATCCACAACTTTCTTGGTCGTGGATTTTGCTACTGGAGGAGGCAAAGCTTTCACCTGCAGCTCTGCCTCCATGCGCGTCAATCCGCACATATCTCCGCCTCTCCCGCCCCAGTCAGTGAAGGAAGACTGAGAGGGGCGGGGGAGAGGCGGCGTTACACGCTGATAGACACGTGTAGAGGCAGAGCTGCAGCTGAAAGCTCTGCGTCTATGCGGAAGGAGCCCCGCGATATCCCCCAGGTAATTTAATGTAATTTATGGCGTTGTCAGCCGCAGGGATGCAGCGTTTTAGGAGGGGCAATTAGGTTAAAGAGGTTTTTAAAGTAAAAACCTTGTTTTTAGGAGACTTTTTAAGGACCACAGGCAGGGCCGGATTTGTACTTTTTACCGCCCTAGGCCAGCAGTCAACAAGCCGCCCCCCACCACACACAATATTAAGTGAGCTCTGCTGAGGACAGTCAGTGACATGTTTGTAATGTGCTGCAGAAATTGTCAGTGCTATATAAATACATAATAATAATATGGTAGGACATTAGACTATGACTATGGTAGGATTAGATTGTGAGCTCCTCCGAGGACAGTCAGTGACATGACTATGTACTCTGTAATGTGCTGCAGAAGATGCCAGTGCAATATAAATACATAATAATGACCCCTCCAGGGCAATATATGTATAAATACATAATAATGACCCCTCCAGGGCAACAATGACCCCTCCAGAATTAATTGGTGGAAAAGGAAAGGGGGGTGGGGTGTGTTAATACTTGCCAATTTGATGCCTTCTCTTCTTCTGCCCAATCTACTTCTCTCATTTTCCTGGGTCTGCTTGCTGCGTGTACTCTTTAGCTGTCTCATGGTCCATAGCTCTCTGTCTTCTCTCTGCGCATAGTTGTTTTGTCTTTGCTCCACTGTCTTCCAGCCGGCATATAGTGCTCTTGTGAGGACAGCTACTGACTTGGCGGCAGGGATTCGATTGCAAACTTCCCTAAGTACAGCTGCTGACATGGCAGCAGGGAATAGATTGTAAGCTCCTCTGAGTAGAGTTAGTGACATCATAGTGGCAGGGATTAGATTGTAAATTCCTCTGAGTACAGTTAGTGACAACATGGCGGAAGTGATTACATTGTAAACTTCTCTGAGTACAGCTACTGACATTGCAGCAGGGATTAGATTGTAAACTCCTCTAAATATAGTTAGTGACATCATGGCGGTAGGAATTAGATTGTAAACTCCCCTGAGTACAGTTAGTGACATCATGGCGGCAGGGATTAGATTGTAAACTCCTCTGAGTACAGCTACTGACATCGTGGGCAGGAATTAGATTGTAAACTCCTCTGTGTAGTTAGTGACATCATAGCGGCAGGGATTAGACTGTAAACTTCCCCAAGTACAGACATTCACCAACATAAAGGCTAGGGATTAGATTGTAAGCTCCACTGAGTACAGACAGTTACCAACATAAAGGCAGGGATTAGATTGTAAATTCCCCTGAGCACCTGCAGCTACTGACATAGTGACATCATAGAGGCAGGGATCAGATTGTAAACAGTGCAGTGTGCAAACATAATCCCCTTAAGCATTGCAGCACATAATGCATTTTGCATACCTTATGCATCAAATTTCCTCTGTCCGGTTTCCTCTCCTTCTGCAAAAAGCCCCCCAACATTCCATTACCAGGCAGGCACTTTCATTTCTCTCTGTGATCCATCTCCGTGCCGTGCTCATGCGCCCTGGTGGGGATGTTTCTTTCTAATACAGAATCATGTGTTGTTTACATTCATTCATCACTCACACAGACACAGCACAGCCAGGGGCGGAGTCGGACATTGTGGGACAGCTGAATTGCAGCCAGGCAACTTGATGTGATCAACATGTGAGTAAGTTGCCTGGCTGTGGCTGCAGCTTCTCGACGCTTACCCCACCAGTTCAAAGTGTCTCGCCGCCGGGAAACATCTTAAATCGCCCACACACTGCCGCCACAAATCACATACCCAGCGGCAGCCAATCAGTTTTCAGCACTGGCCAAGCCACTCCCCCCGAGCAGCGCTATTGGACGCCCAATCACCTGACCCTGTCAGTCTACGAGCGCTGGCTACGTTGTAAACAATCCAGCCAATTGCGCCAAGCAAGCTCATGTATTATTGCGGACTTGTTGTGGTGCCGATCGTGCAGGTATTTGGGGGAGATCAGATGAATCATGAATGATCCATCATCCAGGTGACTGAGAGACCCGCCCTGCCCATCCGTCCAGCCAATGCAATCTCATATGCAGGGCGGGCGGCTGGCCGCGGACGGAACGGGTCTTGCTTGCCACTGACTGTGTGTGGTGGGTAAAGTCAAAGCCGAGCAGAGAGAGCTGGGGGGAGGGACTACAACAAGCTGTCTGCAGCTGGCGGCCGTGCGGGAGTCGGGACGCATGATTAAAAGAGATACACGTGGCGCCGGTCAGTCATTTGTCACTGTCTTCCCTGCTGGCTGCCTTATTGCCCTCAGCCGCCCCAAAGAGGGGTACATTTCTGCCGCCCTAGGCCATGGCCTATGTGGCCTAGCCAGAAATCCGGCCCTGACCACAGGCTTTACCCCCCTAATGACCAGGCTATTTTTACAAATTAGGCCACTGCAGCTTTAAGGGCCCACTGCAGGGCCGTACAACTCAGCACACAAGTGATCCCCCCCCCCTTTTCTGCCCACCAACAGAGCTTTCTGTTGGTGGGCTCTGATCACTGCTGCCCTGTTTGTTTGTTTTTGTTTTTTATTTATTTGGGGTTTTTATTTATAATACATTTTTTTTTTTTAATCCCCAGCCATCCCTCCCCCCAACAGCCTATGACAGCCGATCGCTCCTGAGCCTCCCAGGGGGACAGCCGTGTCACACGGCTATCCCCAGTACAGAGCTGCCATAGACCGCAGCGCTGTACATTGTAAATAGACGGCGGTTTCGCCGTCTAACAGTCTCCTTCCGGCGATCGCCACTGGGAGACTGATGATGGAGCGTAGTGCACGCATCTCCTGCAAAACCCCGCCCCATTGCCCCAATTGCCGTTAAGCAGTCCTGGGGCTGCCACCATGTCCACGCCAACAGGCGTGGAGCGGTCGGCAAGTGGGTAAAGCAAGCACATCTCACCCAAGTCACAGCTACCTAAAGTAAGCACAGAGGTTTATCCACGCTGGATCCACCTACATCTGTGCATTGTCTGTTCCTCTTCTCAATTCCCCCTCCCCCCCCGGTATTCACTCCCTGAAACACGCGCTCGTGCATGAAGAGGAGCATGGCCTGAATCTTTAATCCGATAAGCCCTTGTCCGTTTTCTTTGGGGGGGAAGGGGTTCCGTGAGTGGCAACGGAGGTCCGGAGGATGGAGTGAGAAGCTTCTACAGGATCCAGAGGCTTCACTTTTCTTAGGTAAGCATGTGTTCTTTGACCAGAGTATCACCTTAGGTACACTTTAAGTATATAAATAAAGTGTTGGCTTATATTAAAAGTGAAGTATGTCGTTTTTTTGCTCAGAAATTTGTCTGCCATTTATTCTGCATATCACCACTTAAAGAGGAACTCGAGTGAAAGTAATGTAATAAAAAAAGTGCTTAATTTTTACAATAATTATGTATAAATGATTTAGTCAGTTGCCCATTGGAAAATCTTTCCTCTCCCCGACTTACATTCATTACATTACCTATTTTTGGGCGCCTCCACCCCCAGTACTGATTTACATTAATACTGGCAGGTGATGTCAGTGAAAAGAGATGCTGCTTGCTTTTTTGCCAGTTGGAAACAGCTGTCATTTCCCACAATGCAACAAGGCTCCCACAGTGTGATGTCAGTACATCAGAGCTGTGAGGCGCTGACATCACACTGTGGGAGGGGTTTCACCACAATATCAGCCATACAAAGCCCCCTGATGATCGGTTTGTGAAAAGGAAAAGATTTCTTGTGGGAAAGGGGGTATCAGCTACTGATTGGGATGAAGTTCAATTCTTGGTTACGGTTTCGCTTTAAAAAATTGTCCTTTTTTTTGTGAATGGATGTTCAGTACTTCTGATCCAAGGCTCCATTCAAGTGAACTGAGCTGTAAGGATGAGCAGGCGGATGCAAAATGTAGTTTCACTTGATGGAAAACTAAACCTAGACTGCCGCAGCAAGAGAGGTCAACTCGACTACGTCGCTGCCCCTGGTTGCTGATCTGCACGCCGCATTCCATCCTTCTGAGACTAGAGGAACTACCGCTGTGAAGGGGGAAGTGTCCTGAGGATGGAGCGTAGCAACCAAAGGTGGCGACGTAGGTTAGTTAACCCTCCTGGCGGTTGATTTTTTCTGCCAAATAGGCTACATGAAAAACCACTAGAGGACGCATGTGTCCTTCTAGTGCGATCGTCGCCGGCATCAATAACAAACAGGGGAACGCGTATATAACGCGTTCTCCTGTTTGGCTTCTCCTGTCGCCATGGCGACGATCGGAATGACGTCATGGACGTCAGCCGATGTCCTGACGTCCTGACGTCAGACGCCTCCGATCCAGCCCATAGCGCTGCCAGGAACTCATTAGTCCGGGCAGCGCAGCGCTCTGGCAGGGGGGGGCCCTCTTCCGCCGCTACGTGCGGGCACTTTGAATGGGGCGAATCGCCCCACCAGGGGCTGAGATATCCTCCTGCGCGGCATAGCCCGAGCTCAGCTCGGGCTTACCGCCAGGAAGGTTAAGCCCTCTTGCCGTGGATTGTTTGCACAAGCAGATCACTATGTTAGGAAAATTAAAATTACAGTAGGTGATCAATTAAAGCACTTATCAAAACTAGAAAAAAAATCAGGTCATCCCATTATAACTGTGAAAGAGAAGGGAAGGGGGGAAATGGGGGCCCCAACCTGGTGAAGCACTTTAAAAAGCAATCTGAAAATGCAGTGCGTATAATTGCTGCTGACGTGTATATACTGAAAAAAGTGTGTTTGCCCATTTTCAATACTAAAAGCTAATTCCACAATCGATTTCTGTATTTTCTTGGTAAGTTAACACCTATTTGAATTTTTCAGTTTTTTTTTATTTATAATTGTTTCATCACATTTGTGTGCCTCTCCTAAATTTGAGTTGGATTACTTTTCTTAAAGGAATCCTGTAGTAAAAGGTATATGGAAGCTGCCATATTTATTTTCTTTTAAACAATGCCAGTTGCCTGGCAGTCCTGATGATCTCTTTGGCTGCATTAGTGTGTAAACCACACACCTGAAACAAGCCTGTAGCAAATTTTGTCCGATTTTTGTCTGAAACATTTGATCTGCATGCTTGTTCAGGGTCTATGGCTAAAAGTATTAGGTGGAGCAAAGGCCACCTAATACCACTACATGGAAATGGACCCCACCCCATCCCTCTAATACTGCCAGGGGAGGGGGGGGGGTGGAGGTGAAGCCACAATGGTCACCTAATACTTATATCTGGGGGGGGGGGGGGGTCAGTGGGACAAAGGCCCCCTAACACTGCTATATGGGGTTGGGGACCCCATCTCACCTAAAACCAGCCCTAGACAAAGGCTCTTGATTTCAGACCCTGGAACTCGTCTTCTCTCCAAAAGACCATATTGGTTTCAGTTTTGAGAATGAGAGCACAGAGCACAAGGGAAAGGCTGAATCTAGATTGCACTGATTATATGTCGTCCCCTGAATGATCCATCCTTAAAGTATGGCTTTGACGACTTTGCTTAATCGCTATACAGTTACATTTTCGAAACTGAACCTGTGCTCTTACTCCTGTGTTTAGCCTCGTGCAATGTGTGCACTAATTAATTGTGTTTTTCCTTTCATTAAAAAAAACCTGCGCAGCAAGAAATCTGAAGTGACAGTGACAACAATAGCAGGCCAAAGATATCAGTGATTCTTATTTGCTAGACCTATACAGTATAAGAGCTTACTGATGCAGGCCACCAAAGAAAGACAGATCCTCTAGCTGAAGACAGTAACGCAATAGACTTGCTCTATAATAATATCTTAATTACCTTGCCATTTTAAAAGATTGGATTTTAAATGCTGCTATGACTGTGACTTTGCTATATACATAGCTATTTTCAGTTATAGTTTAGGTCTTCTTTAACATAGAAAATCTTAGACATAGGTTTGTTAGCACAAAGAGACAGGGAGAGAGAGAAATTATACTAAAAGAGTCTATGCATAAAAATCAGTAACTAAACACAGCACAGGCTATATTACAAATACTAAATGAATACAATACAACAGTAGCAATTGCTCAGAGCCTCTGATTCATATTAGCAGCACCATGTCAGCTAAGCAAATAGCCCTCTGAACTACAAACACAAAGAAATGCTTCTTGTTGTTTTGGCTTCATATATATCAAATGTCAGCAGGAAACAGTCACTCTCTGCTGGTTAGCCGATCTTAGCCAGTCTTCTGGCTCCCTCTGCTGGTAATTTACATTATGTCAACATTGTTAAACAGCCGTTTGGAAGAATAGGAGTACATCTGGCTTTAGGTAGCCATGCGCTATTAGATGTTTCAAATAGATCAAATTTCAGATGAAATTGAATCAAAAGAAAACCACAACTTTTTCTTCTCACTGTTTTTAAAGGGCCACTCCAGCGAAAAGAAATAAGCAGTTGAAATCTGACAGAACCGACAGGTTTTGGATTAGGATATCTCCTCATGGGGGATTCTAAAGGTTTTCTTTGTTTTCAAAAGCATTTCATAACTGCCAAAAGAGTACTGTACCTGACAGCTTCCCTACTCACTTGCACTCTATTTTGTCAGTCAGAATTAAAAACTGCCATTCAAGAAATGCTTTTGAAAAAGAAAACTCATCTAAGTTCCATCTAGCGTATGTATGTAGCTTATTTCTAGACACACACTGGCAAATTGACCTGTCAGATAAATATCAGGTCAACAGCAGAACTTAGAACAAGCACAGACTATGTAAGCATCCACTGAACAGGGGTGATATTATCTGCTAACTTTAAACATGCAGTGAAACGCTTATTTTATTTCTCAGTACCTATCTGGATGTTATAAAACCACGGAAGGGAACTTTTAGTGTCATTAACGTCAGTAATGGATCTTTACTGTCGGTACATTCAGTTAAATTAAATCTGCCATCTACCATCACAGGTATGGGACACAGATTTGTAGCAGCAAAATATCACCAAGACCATTCTTAAAATAATTTTAGGGTGACATGTAACATAATGGACAGACGTGCAGGTACAGTGCCAAACATACTAATAACTAAGCTGAGTTCTTTTTATTCTTTCTCTGGTTGAAAGAGTTAACATTGAGGTATGCAAATGACAGTTTCTTTCAAGTTGGGACCAAGTTGAGTTGAGTTTTGTTATCGCTGTTCGATGCCCCGCCATATATCTGGTAATTTGAACATGTTTTTCACCTTTTTTTTTTTTACTGTGCTGAGCCTACAGATAAACAATCTTTTCATGATCCAGTTCTATTTCTAATTTATGTTAAAGAAAAGCTCCACCATTGTATTTGTGTTTTTGATTTTTTTTTGTTTTTGTATAATTATATGCCTTTGAGCATCATTTTTCTCTAAACACCAATAGCTAAGCCCCTGCCCCCACAATTGTGTGAGGCCGGTTTCATGCTGGGGATAGGCGGCAGCGGTGCGTGCAACTCACCGCCAAAAACAGGCCTTAAGGGATTATTGCGTATGTACACGGTAATCTCCGTCTTCCAGCTGGCAGGGCAGGAAGTGACGATCACTTCCTGTAGCCGAAGTGATCACGTGCGCGGAAGCGTATTGCTAAAATTTGCTTCTGTGCATGTGTGCGCCACACAAAAAACTTGCGCCGGGTTTACACACACACATATCACCATAGACTTACATGACTTCTGGATGCCACAGGTCATGTCTGGAATGCAGTTAAAACGTCACTTCCTAATCGACTTTCATTGCCGTGTGGTGCAGTAAAAATACCACAACGCACTGTCCCAGTGTGAAAGGCCCCTGAGGCTATCAGACACAAATTAATACAGTCACTATAGGGCTGAGTCACAAAGATTTTATCATGAATAATCTCACCTTACTTGCTTTTCTTTTCAATAAGGGCCCATATTCAAATCACTTTTTTTTCCTAAGTTTTCTCGTAGGAGATCATTTTTCAAATTATTTTTTAAAACAACTTTTCAGCCCTATGTATTAAGGACCGTAAGAGGCGATCCATGATTGGGTTAATCGCTCAGTCAGAAACTCTGTCTCGCTGTCTCTTTGCGCACAGATGCCATTTGTTGGTTCACAAACTATATACCGACTAGCCGAGAGGAGCATTCTGACTCCAAAGGATTCACCACACACATACAATTTCAAATGCTTGCCACCAAGTGCAAGTCAACACACTACTGTAACTATAATAACACACTGAGAACACTGCAACTTATCCCTTAACTTTATGCAGGAATAGGTGCCAGATCTGTCTATATGTGCCCGATTCAAGCATACAGGTTGTAGATGCAAAATACTATAGAACACAAGGTAACGCTTTCGGAGGAGCAAGTACAATTGTGTATGTTCAGGAACAGGTCTTAACCGTTAAAATGATTTTTAAATGTTTTAATAACAAAAAGGCATTACACACATTTACATAAACTAGTTTACACATAACACAAAGCATGAAATAAAAGGGAGTAACTGTTTACTTAACTTGGCAGTCCTTGTGGGATTGAATGAAATAAAGTCCAGTTTAAATGCAGACATTGATATCAGAATCCTGGAAACAAAGCATGCGTTCGGTCCTCCCATAAATGCATGCCTGGAGAAAGTTTTTTGTCGATGGAATTTTGGAAGACACATGGTCGCTGAGGGACCAGATTTTTATAGAATCTGACTTTTTATGGTCTGTCTTTCCCTAAAACTTGGTGTGTATACCCCCTGGTGAGTAAGGTAGGCAAAACTTTAAACAGGAAAAAAAATCACACCGTTTATCAATAACTTTCAACCTTTCTGTATGGAATGGCCTACAGCGTATCCGAGGGCAGACTTGTAACTTGCGGCCAATGCTTAATCAAATGACACTAAATATCGATAGGTTAACATGTGTGATCAGCAAACATTGAATAACTCGGTTTCCATAGCAGCTAGAACACTATAAGTTGGACGAGTTAATATCCTGATTTTTTTAAACCTGTGACTATCTTTGTTTTGTGTCTGAAATAATTCCTTTTCTAGATATTAATAACTGAGATTTTCCTATTGTCTAATTCAAAGTTTTGGAGGGAATTTTGGGAGGGAGGTTATCTGATGCTGCTGGCCTCCAAGAACATTTCTCATTTGCCAGTAACACGTCTATATGAAATGCTTCCTATTCAGAGTGGATGATGGGGAGAAAAGGGTACATTAAAAGGTGAAGCTGACAGTAGTGATGCTCGGATACCCCTTTTTATTATTCGAGTTTGGTCGAATTCGAATAGTAAATTATTCGAATTCAGTCGAATATTCGAGTCGAATATTTTTTACTATTCGATTCGACCTCGGACTTCGAGCTCACTATTCAAGCCGGTATTCGAGCTCATTATTCGAGCTGACTATTTGAATTGGCCTTAAATAGCTTCCAACACTTGTTTTGAGGGTGAATGATGCAAGAAACATCTTTTTTTCCAAGTAACAACAGCAAGTGATTATGTGGGGATGTTCCTTTAAAAAAAAAAAGGTGGAAAGAGAAGTTGTGTCCAGAATTTTGTTCAGTACTGTATATACTTCTTCTTCTTCTTCTTTTTTATCTTCTATATCTTCTTCTTCTTCTATATCTTCTTCTTCTATATCTTCTTCTATATCTTCTTCTTCTTCTTCTATATTGTCTTCTTCTTCTTCTTCTTCATCTTCTTCTTCTTCATCTTCTTCATCTTCTTCATCATCATCTTCTTCTTCATCTTCTTCTTCATCTTCTTCATCTTCTTCGTCGTCTTCTTCTTCTTCTTCTTCATCTTCATCTTCTTTTTCTTCTTCTTCTTCATCTTCTTCATCTTCTTCTTCTTCTTCATCTTCTTCTTCTTCTTCTTCTTCATCTTCTTCATCTTCTTCTTCTTCATCTTCTTCTTCTTCTTCTTCATCTTCTTCTTCTCCTTCTTCTTCTTCTTCTTCTTCTCCTTCTTTTTCTATATCGTCTTCTTCTTCTTCACTTATTTCTCTTTTATATTTTTTTTTAAAGAAATGCAGCTATTTTTGAGCGTAATAAATAGCTGGTGGCGCACGCATGTTGGAAGCGCCATTGTATGTGCTACCTGGCAGTGGAAACACACAGACAGCAGGAGGTAAATTCAGCAGCAGGAGGAGGCGGATGATTGTGTGGCAGCAGGCAGTCAATGAGGCAGGCAGCGAGACATAATAGGCTGTGTGGTACCTAGCGGTGGTACCAGGCCGTAAATACACAGCATGAGGTTCCAGACAGCGGTCGTGAAGCCCACATCATGTCCAATACACAACTGGGACAACACAGTTTTCAACCCGGACACCTCTAAAAATAATATCACACAGTATTAATAAAAAGTATATATAATTTTTTTGTTTTTTTAAAGAAATGCAGCTATTTTTGAGCGTAACAAATAGCTGGTGGCGCACGCATGTTGGAAGCGCCATTGTATGTGCTCCCTGGCAGTGGAAACACACAGACAGCAGGAGGTAAATTCAGCAGCAGGAGGAGGAGGATGAGTGTGTGGCAGCAGGCAGTCAATGAGGCAGGCAGTGTGACATAATAGCCCTGGTACCTAGCGGTGATACCAGGGCGTAAATAAACACAACAGGAGGTCCCAGACAGCGGTCGTGCAGCCCACATTGTGTCCAATACACAACTGGGACAACACAGTTTTCAACCCGGGCACCTCAGAAAAATTAAACCTTTTTTTTTATGGTTTTTTGGTTTTGTTTGTAAAACAAATTACACAGATATATAGCTATTGTTTGACGTAATAGCTGGTGGCAGAGTGGCAGCAGAAGGTAAATCTGTGTACCCTGGCGTTGGGAAACACAGACAGACAGCAGCAGCAGCAGGAGGAATGGAGGAGTAATTATGTGAGCAGCTATTGTTTGACGTAATAGCTGGTGGCAGAGTGGCAGCAGAAGGTAATTCTGTGTACCCTGGCAGTGGGAAACACAGACAGACAGCAGCAGCAGCAGGAGGAATGGAGGAGTATTGTGAGTGTGGCAGCAGGCAGGCAGCGTGACATAATAGCCCTGGTACCTAGCGGTGATACCAGGGCGTAAATAAACACAACAGGAGGTCCCAGACAGCGGTCGTGCAGCCCACATTGTGTCCAATACACAACTGGGACAACACAGTTTTCAACCCGGGCACCTCAGAAAAATTCAACCTTTTTTTTTAATGGTTTTTTGGTTTTGTTTGTAAAACAAATTACACAGATATATAGCCATTGTTTGACGTAATAGCTGGTGGCAGAGTGGCAGCAGAAGGTAAATCTGTGTACCCTGACAGTGGGAAACACAGACAGACAGCAGAAGGGCAGTACACAGCAGCCCACTGTAGGTGTAAAATGTGTGGCTGCAGGCGACGTAATAGTCAAAGTGAACCAGGCTGGCTTAGTGAGCAGGAGCCAGGAGGTGGTAAAGGGTGGTAAGGCACATTAACGATGGTTCTTAAGTTCATGTCCCCCTCTCGCCGACAACAGGGGCCAGGAACTCGCCTTCCACCCACGCCTGGTTCATCTTGAGAAACGTCAGTCTGTCCACAGACTTGTGAGACAGACGTGAGTGTTTCTCGGTGACCACGCCACCAGCTGCACTGAAGCAGCGCTCGGACAGCACGCTGGAAGGGGGACAGGACAGCACTTCCAGGACGTACTGCGCTAGCTCGCTCCAGATCTCCAGGCGCTTGACCCAATACTCCATGGGATCAACAGGGGCATCACTGTCAAGCCCGCTGTAGGACCCCATGTAGTCAGCCACCATTCGGGTCAGGCGCTGGCTGTGACCGGAGGAGGATGCTGCTGCATGCACCTCCTCTCTAGTCACTGCTGCCGGAGCCTCTACAGTCCTGTAGAGCTCGTTGCTGAGAGACAGCAGGTCTGTGGGGCGCTTGCTGCTGGATGCAGGCACCTGCTGCTGCCTCTGTGCTGGCTGGACAGTGGGGGTGGAAGGCTGGGGGAAGGCTTCCTCCAAGCGCTCAACAAGGGCCTGCTGCAAGCTCCTTATTTGTTGCGCTGGGTCTCCTCCTGCAGGCGGCAGGAACTGGCTCAACTACCCCTTGAGGCGTGGGTCCAACATCATGCTGATCCAGATCTCCTCCCTCTGCTTCATCTGGATCACTCTGGGGTCCCTGCGCAGGCACGCCAGCATGTGCGCTGCCATTGGGAAGAGGCGGGCCACGTGTGCTGGCACATCAATGGCAGTGCTGCTGTCCTCATCCTCCTCCTCTGCCGCCTCATCCTCTCTCCACCCCCGCACCAACTCAGCTGCGCTGTGCTGATCCCCCTCACCAGCAGCAAGGTCAGGGACCTCCACCAAGTCCTCCTCCTCCTCCCCCTCAGAGGTGGACTGTGCAGCTGCTTGCCGCTCCTGCTGGTCCAAGGCTGCCGCTCCCTGTTTCAGCAAAGCATCGAGGGCCCTGTTCAGCAGACAAACCAGGGGCACCCACTCGCAGACCATAGCATGGTCCCTGCTCACCATGTTAGTGGCCTGCAGAAAGGGAGCCAGCACTAAGCACACCTGCTGCATGTGCCTCCAGTCATCATCGGGGACGATGGACGGGATGTTGCTGGTCTTGTCCCTTCTCTGAGCGGCGGAAACAGTGGCCAGGTAAAGGTACTGGTTGACAGCGTGCTTCTGTTCAACCAGACGCTCCAACATCGCCAGGGTGGAGTTCCAGCGAGTCGGAACGTCAAGGATCAGCCGATGGCGTGGCAGCTCCAGCTCCTTTTGCACGTCTTCCAGGCTCGCACAGGCTGCAGCCGAGCGCCGGAAGTGACGCACAACGTTCCTTACCGTTTCCAGCAGTTCGCCCATCCCCTGGTAGGTGCGCAAGAACTTCTGCACCACCAGGTTCAGCACGTGGGCAAGACAGGGGATGTGGGTCAGGTTTCCCCTGTCTATTGCGGCAACCAGATTGGCCCCATTGTCGGCCACCACCTCTCCGACTCTGAGGCCTCTGGGGGTCAGCCAAATCCTCTCCTGCTCCTGGAGTTTGGCCAACACATGGGTTGCCGTCAGCTTGGTCTTCCCAAGGCTGACCAAGTGCAGCAGCGCTTGGCAGTGGCGGGCCTTCACGCTGCTGCTGAGGCGGGGGGTTTGGCCAGGTGTGCCGGAGGATGGCAGAGGATCGGAGGAACCTGCTGCAGTTCCCCTGACCCTGCGGGGTGGCACCACCCACTGTGTTGCTGCTGCTGCTGTGCCCGCTGCTGCTCTCCCATCCTCACCCCCTTCCACCAAGCTGACCCAGTGGACAGTGAAGGACAGGTAGCGGCCTGTCCCGAAGCGGCTGCTCCAGGAGTCCATGGTGACGTGGACCCTTTCACCAACCGCGTGCTCCAGCCCTCGCTCCACATTGGCCATCACAAAGCAGTGCAGTGCAGGAATGGCCTTGCGGGCGAAGAAGTGTCTGCTGGGGAGCTGCCAGTCTGGGGCTGCACAAGCAAGCAGCGCACGCATGTCGCTCCCCTCCTGCACGAGCGTGTACAGCAGGAGTTGGGAGCACATGGCCCGTGCCAGCAAGCCGTTCAGCTGCCGCACGTGACGGCTGCTGGGAGGCAGAGCCCTAACCACCCCCTGGAAGGACTCGCTCAAAAGGCTCTGGCGTGGCCTTTTGCTGGCACGGGAATCAGCGGACACAGCAGAGGAGGCCACTGAGGACTGGCTGCCAGAACAGGCCTCAGTGTCGACGGCAGGAGTTGCAGAGGGGGGAGGAGCAGTGCGTTTCCGCACTCCTGCTGGTGCTGCTGGAGGAGCAGGAGGGCGGGTGGCTGCTGTTGCTGCTGCTGCTGCTGCTGAAGGCTGTGCAGTGATGGGTGTGGTGCCACTGCCAGCACCAGATGCCTTCAGCCTCTGGAACTCCTCATGCTGGTGGAAATGTTTCGCAGCAAGGTGGTTGATGAGCGAGCTGGTGCTGAACTTTAAGGGGTCTGCACCTCTGCTCAACTTCCGCTGACAGTGGTTGCAAGTGGCGTACTTGCTGTACACTGTGGGCATGGTGAAAAATCGCCAGATTGGTGACAAAAACAACCCCCTACGGCATGGAACCGCTGCTGCCTGTCTCCCTGTGGTGGTTGGGGGGGGGGCTTGGGTGCGGCTGGTGGTGGTACTGGCAGATGCTGCTGCTGCTGCTGCTGAGCCTGAGACACCAGCAGGCTGTGGGACCTGCCTACTGCTGCCAATGCTTGCAATGATGCGCCTCCTTGCAAGGCCCACAAGCGCATCCTCCTCCTCCTCCTCAGAGCTGCTGATGACGACATCCCCTGGAGCTGGTGGCACCCAGTCTCTGTCTGTCACCGTGTCATCATCATCCTCCCCCTCCTGAAACATGTCCTGCTGGGATGATGACCCCCCAAACTCCTCTCCTGATGCATGGATGGGCTGCTTGACTGTCGCCACAGTCTTGCTGTCCAATCCCTCCTCCCCCAAAGTGCCCATCAGCATCTCCTCCTCAAAATCGCCAACAACAGCAGACAATACCCTGATGGTGCCTGGGGTAAAAAGACTGCTGAGTGACAGGTCAGCGACTGACGGTGAACTGGCCTCCTCCCCAGGCCCTGCTGGGCGGCTGCTGCGAACAGGGGTGGTGGTGGTGAGGGTGGAGGCCTCGGATGCAGAGCTGATGGCGGGCTGCTCATCCTCCGTCATCAGTTGCACCACAGTGTCTGCATCCTTTTCCTCAATGGGACGTTTCCGACCCGGCTGGAGGAAAATCGGAGCAGGTGCTACACGCTGCTGCTGCTGTGTCTCTGCAGCGTGAGTTGCAGATGCTCCTGCTGGGCGGCGCCCAAGGCGTCCACGGCCAGTGGCTATAGGAGGAATGTTAGCCACTGACGCTGCTGCTGCGGAACTGTGCATGGTGGCGCGGCCGAGCCCGCGGCTTGCCACAATGCTGCTCCCTCTCTTCCTGATTCCCTTGCTGCCCTTCCCCTTGCCCAAACCGCGCTGGCTGCCACTTCCAGACATCTTCGATGTTTTGGGCGTAAACACAAAAGTTTTTTAAAAGGGCGGGTGAAAAGTGGGGTACTTTAATGGAGTGGGTTGGTGGGCGAGGTGACTGAGTGAGTGTCTAGTACAGTAAGTAGTAACAGTCAGGAAGTACAACTAGAAGTTACAATAATAAGTAGTAATCACAAGGAAATAGAGTGTGTGTACACTACAGACAGTGAGTGCACGCACGCGCAAACACGCGCAGGAGCTAGCCTATGAACAGAGACTGAGTGAGTGTCCCTAGTACAGTAAGTAAGTAGTAACAGTCAGGAAGTACAACTAGAAGTTACAATAATAAGTAGTAATCACAAGGAAATAGAGTGTGTGTACACTACAGACAGTGAGTGCACGCACGCGCAAACACGCGCAGGAGCTAGCCTATGAACAGTGACTGAGTGAGTGTCCCTAGTACAGTAAGTAAGTAGTAACAGTCAGGAAGTACAACTAGCAGTTACAATAATCAGTAGTAATCACAAGGAAATAGAGTGTGTGTACACTACAGACAGTGAGTGCACGCACGCGCAAACACGCGCAGGAGCTAGCCTATGAACAGTGACTGAGTGAGTGTCCCTAGTACAGTAAGTAAGTAGTAACAGTCAGGAAGTACAACTAGAAGTTACAATAATAAGTAGTAATCACAAGGAAATAGTGTGTGTACACTACAGACAGTGAGTGCACGCACGCGCAAACACGCGCAGGAGCTAGCCTATGAACAGTGACTGAGTGAGTGTCCCTAGTACAGTAAGTAAGTAGTAACAGTCAGGAAGTACAACTAGAAGTTACAATAATAAGTAGTAATCACAAGGAAATAGAGTGTGTGTACACTACAGACAGTGAGTGCACGCACGCGCAAACACGCGCAGGAGCTAGCCTATGAACAGTGACTGAGTGAGTGTCCCTAGTACAGTAAGTAAGTAGTAACAGTCAGGAAGTACAACTAGCAGTTACAATAATCAGTAGTAATCACAAGGAAATAGAGTGTGTGTACACTACAGACAGTGAGTGCACGCACGCGCAAACACGCGCAGGAGCTAGCCTATGAACTGTGACTGAGTGAGTGTCCCTAGTACAGTAAGTAAGTAGTAACAGTCAGGAAGTACAACTAGCAGTTACAATAATAAGTAGTAATCAGAAGGAAATAGAGTGTGTGTACACAGACAGTGAGTGCACGCACACGCAAACACGCGCAGAAGCTAGCCTATGAACAGTGACTGAGTGAGTGTCCCTAGTACAGTAAGTAAGTAGTAACAGTCAGGAAGTACAACTAGCAGTTACAATAATCAGTAGTAATCACAAGGAAATAGAGTGTGTGTACACTACAGACAGTGAGTGCACGCACGCGCAAACACGCGCAGGAGCTAGCCTATGAACTGTGACTGAGTGAGTGTCCCTAGTACAGTAAGTAAGTAGTAACAGTCAGGAAGTACAACTAGCAGTTACAATAATAAGTAGTAATCAGAAGGAAATAGAGTGTGTGTACACAGACAGTGAGTGCACGCACACGCAAACACGCGCAGAAGCTAGCCTATGAACAGTGACTGAGTGAGTGTCCCTAGTACAGTAAGTAAGTAGTAACAGTCAGGAAGTACAACTAGCAGTTACAATAATAAGTAGTAATCAGAAGGAAATAGAGTGTGTGTACACAGACAGTGAGTGCACGCACACGCAGGAGCTAGCCTATGAACAGTGACAGTGAGTGTCCTAGTACAGTTACAGTATATAACTACAATACAAAATACAATCAATCAGTAGTAAAGGACAGCAGAAATACTGATATAGATGAGAAATAAACAGAGGACAGGAGAGAACAGCTGCCCACACAGGCAGGCCCTGAGGCCTAAAGCTGTAAGCCTGCAGCAGCTGTCTCTCTCTATGTAACACAAAAGCTACTAACTAAAATACAATGTCTATCTAACCAACAACAATATAGGTGTGTATATAGGAGGTGTATGTGAGCAAAAACGCTAGGTGATTGACCACAATAAAGCTCTTGCTAAGCCAAAGCACAAAGGAGCAGATCTCTCTCTGTACAAAGTCAGGCAAGGACGGAAAAACCGAACATGGCGGCCGCTATTTATAGGGTAGGGGCTGGCCAGGGTCCCCCTCAGTGATTGGCTGCCGTCAGAGGGCCTGGGAGCCCTCTGATTGGCTCTAAGGACATCAATCTGGGCTATGACGCTATTCGAGCTCGGTATTCGAGCTCGAATAGCGTTGTTTGCTCGAATAGCGCGAATAGTGAATGAGCTATTCGAGTTTACTCGAATAGCCCATTCGAATACCTGCAGCTATTCGGAGCTCGAATACCGAGCTCGAATAGCTGAAAAAGAGCTTGAATATTCGACCTACTCGAATATTCGAGCTCTGCTGAGCACCACTGGCTGACAGTAGCTTTGCTGGACCATACAGAAATCGGTGGCGATTATGCACGACTTTCTGTAGTGTTCATCACACTATGCAATTGAAAAAGTATGAAAAGGTAGGTTAAAAAGTAGTATCAAAATTATTTTGATTTTTTTTTTTTTTTTGCTTACCGGTGATTTAAAAGACATCTTATTAGTATAAAATATCAACCAGGATAAAACACAGGAGAAAAAGTTAATAAAAGGCGAGAAATCATGATTAAAGAAACACTATCAATTAACATTTTTTTTTTCAATTGAGATAGGAAATGTTAAGTACTGGTGTATACATTTGAATCTTTATCTTTTTGTTGGCTGTTATCTAGTTCCTTTCACACTTTTCTGACAGGCAGTCTGCTGTAATCTGATGCCAGAGTGATCCATGAGAGGAGGGGGAATTCCCTTGCAGTTTAATCCTGTGTGCAGAGAGCTCAGTCAGAGACAGGCAGAGCTTTCTCTCACAGAGAGCAGATGAAATGTTTCATATGTGCAACATAAACATTTGTAATGTGTGTGTGAAACCGGATACCAGAATAATTTTATATAACACTGCTTTAATATTACACTGTTCTTAGCATGTCAGATTGCAGAGATTCATACCTCTGCAAATGAGACATTCCAAATGTAGCTAAAATCTTTACACAATTACAGCTTTTGCCTCTGATATTTAACATGAAAAGTAGGAAAATGTTTACACAGCTACTTAGACATTATTTGTATATTGTCATTTTAGAACACTTTAATAGTGTTCCTTTAAGACTGATTAGCTAAGATAACCATGATGAGTTAAAGTGATACTTAAGTAAAAAAAAAAGGGAAGAGAAAAAAAATGGTATCACCCCCCCCCCCCCTACTCCTAAACATGACTTTTAGATATCCCACAGTTTTATGTTATGTTTAAGAACTTAAAGCAGATGTATTGTTTTGTCTCAGCTGAATGTATTGGTCTGTATCTGTGTCTGAGTGCTCAAATATATGAAATATTGACCTTTTTTATCTCTACTATAGGAAGCCCATTTCACTGCCAGGAAAGGAAAGTAGTTTATGGCTGTAATTTTTTTATCAGTAGTCCGAGTGGGTCCCGACTGGAGAAAAGCTGTCAGTTGCATAGTAGAATATTAACTCTTTCAGGCAGAGAAGGAAGAAATGCACCACCGCACAGTGCCAGATTTACCATAAGGCACTGTAGGCACATGCCTACAGGCGCTTGATGATGGAAAGGCAGCTTACTTCTCTCCCAGAGTGCCTCTCTCCCTCCTTCCCTATGCAGAGTGTTGATGAGAGGGTAAATGAGAGGTTACTCACCCTACTCTCGGTATTCCACCGATGAGATCTTCCTTCAGTCAGGGTCACCTCTAGCTACTTAATATTGAGGGTACCTCTGGCTACTTAATACTACTGGCCTCCTGTATCTACCCATGATGGGCAAGGGAAGTAAGGGAGAAGTGACAGCTGGGACAACCAACACAGTTGCGGTGCAATTTGGTGGGGATTTGGTTCATGGAGGGCAAAGTGTAGGTTGCCTGGACATCTGTGCCTATAGGTTCCTGTGGGCCTGCCACCGCATATTTATTTGTGTGGTATGCACTGTATATGCACGTCTATCTCATCATGTCACATGTCACTTAAAGTGGACCCAAACCCAAAATGTTTTAATTCAAAATATTTAGTTGCACCACTCTGACACATACAAAGATAAATAAACACTCCTTCAAGCCTTTGAGCATTTCAGTACATGCTTTTCACCCTTCATTTTTCATAACTAGAGTTATACAGGTGGCAGCCATTAGCAATTCCTCCTTTGCTGGACACCATCTACTCCACCACTCCACCAAATGTAAAATATTTTATATTTGTCATCATGCAGCTGAAAAAGGCAGCTATTTATTATTATAATTTAGAAAATAGATTTTTTTTCTGAAATCTTGTATTTATAATTTGGGTCCACTTTAAGGTAGTCATACATCTAGTAATGTATAGGCAGATTCGACCAAAAGACAAACCTCTCTCTTATCGAATCTGATGAGAGAGGACTGTTAGCTGCCCGTACACCACAGGCTGATTGCCGATCAATTACATGCTGAAATCGATCCGGAATCGGCTTTGTGCGCCGCATCTACCACTGTGCCCCCTAATGTAAATGCCCCCCCCCCCCCCGTTGCCCCATGTAAAGGATACATTACCTGTCCACAGCCTGCACTTCTGCCCCGCTGCCTCTGGGGCATCTCCTCTGCATACACCCGTGCCCCACATGGTTTCCTAGTAAGGGCGTGCATGTGTAACGTCACACATGCGCCCTTACTAGGAAACCACGTAGGGCGTGCGTGGCCATGGAAGGTAATGTATACTTTGCATGGGGCACGGGGGGACATTTACATTAGGGGGGGCAGTTGGGGGTTTTGTCGCATTCATTGGGAAATTGCACCCCATTAACGCTGTGCGTCCAAATGAGCAACATCTTGCAGCATGCGTGATCGAGAATTTAACCAATTTTCAGCCCAAAATTGGTCGCCCCAAAATTGGTCGCATTGTCGGTCGGGCATGCACTTGGCAGCACCGATTTTCATTCGATTATAATAATTGAATTGGATGGTCGATCAGCCGCTAAGTCGGCTGATCTATGCCCCCCTTTAAGGTTTCCTTCAAGTCAGATGATGAGAGATAAATTGTGAGTTTGGTAGAATAATTTATTTATTTATTTATAAAGCGCCAACATATTACGCAGTGCTGGACATTAGTTTAGGTTACAGACAATATTTATGGGTGACATACAGCAATACAACAATACAGGAATATAAGAAAAACCAGATCACGCAGCACAGTATGAGTACAAGGTAATGCTTAGTCAGTCACTGGATGGGAGCATGGAGATTAGGCAAGTTAGGTTCACTCAAATGCATAGCATGGGTGCACAGTAATGGAAGTGCATGATCAGGTAGGACACAAAAGGAGGAGGACCCTGCCCAAAGGCTTACAATCTAGAGGGAGAGGTAGGGACACGAAACGTAGGGGACCAGAGTACAGCTGCGGGTTTAGGGCACTTGTGAGGGGTGGTAGGCCAGAGTGAAAAGGTGAGTTTTGAGGGCCTTCTTGAAGATGTTGAAGGAGGGGGCTGCCCTAATCGGTGGAGGTAGCGAGTTCCATAGTGTTGGAGCAGCTCTTGAGAAGTCCTGGAGGCATGCATGGGACAGGGTGATGGGGGGGGGGCGGTCAGGCGAAGTTCATTGGAGGAGCGGAGTGAGCGGCTAGGTGTGTACCTCTGAGTAAGATCGGAAATGTAGGTTGGACAGGTTTTGTGGACAGATTTGTAGGTCAGACACAGTATCTTGAATCTGATTCTGGACTGGATAGGAAGCCAGTGGAGGGATTCACAGAGGGGAGCCGCCGTGGTGGAGAGATGGGAGGAGTGGGTAATTCTGGCTGCCACATTCATGATGGACTGCAGCGGGGCTATTCGGGTCATAGGGAGACCAGACAGAAGGGCACTGCAGTAGTCAAGACGGGAAATTATGAGGGCATAGA
Source organism: Hyperolius riggenbachi (assembly GCF_040937935.1). NCBI lineage: Eukaryota > Metazoa > Chordata > Amphibia > Anura > Hyperoliidae > Hyperolius > Hyperolius riggenbachi. The sequence continues at coordinate 107,381,770 of NC_090655.1, forward strand.
TGAGGAGTTTGGTGGTGGCAGAGGTCAGGAAAGGGCGGATCTTGCAGATGTTACGAAGGTGGAAGTTGCAGGACTTTGTGAGGTTTTGGATGTGAGGAGTAAAGGAGAGTGTGGAGTCCAGGGTGACACCCAGACAGCGGGTTTGAGAGGTAGGGCGAATGGTAGTGTGGTTAACAGTGGCATGCACATCTGGGAGGTTCAGGGATGGGCGGGGTGGGAAGATCATAAATTCTGTTTTGTCTGAAATTTTATGACATATAAAATACATAACAATCCCAAACTTCCCATCTCACCCAGCACCCACCCTAACCCCGAAGCCTCCTGAGCAGAATTTCCAGAGTGTGTAGTCCTGGTGCATAACAGCAGTAATAGCTTTGTGAGAAAAAAAAAACAAAAACAATCCAAGGCAAGACTCGATATACAAACAATAATCAGAGAGCACTATCACAATTTTTGAATATAACATTCTGAAATGCTCGTAGATTCGACTTTTATATAAATTATAAGTATATATCTGATACACTCACATTAACATCTAGATTTGGATCGACTGAAGATTCATCATTAACCCATATCCCCCATACCTTATCAAATTTGGCAGGGTGTCCTCTGACCTGATAAGTTATTTTATATAACGGTAAGTTTTGGTTAATTAAGGTAGGCAGGGAATCCATACTAGGAGGATTAGGTTTCTTCCAGTTCCGGCGTATACACTTACGAGCATAGAAAAAAACTATCCTCAAAAAGGTCTTTTTGTGTGAACTACAGGTTACATTATCAATAATCCCAAGCATACAAGCTTTGAAGGAAAGGTCAACTGATCTTTTCAGAAGCTTGGCTAGGAAATCAGAGATCAAGCTCCAGTATTTTTGAATCGAAGGGCTCCACCATATACAATGCAACAAATCTGCATCTGGGTGTCCGCATCTGAGGCATGTTGAATCACCATTAGATCCCATTTTAGAAATTCTGTGTGGGGAAAGATAAGATTGATGGAACCATTTTATTTATATCAGTTTATCATTGGCACTAATGATCAAAGTCATATAAAATGATTCAAAGTCAGACCAAACAGCAGCTGAGAATTCCAAGCTAGGGATTTACCATTTAGTTTTTGCTTTGTTAAATTTAAGTTGACCAGTTTGTTTTTGCAGTAGAGTGTAAAAAATGTGTTTATTTTTATCTGTATTAAGCAATAACAGCTCTAGATCTGATGCCTCGATGCGAACACTCTAGAGACCCATTTGTGTCGTAACAGCATCTCTGAGTTGGAAATAGTGAAATAAGATTCTATTTGATAAATTGCAGTCAGATTTTAGGCATGTGAATGTTTTGAATTCACCATTTATGAAAATATGGTTTATATATTTAATTCCTCTGCTAGACCAAAATCTATGATCCTCCATTTTTTGCAGTTCTGGCAACTTAGGGTTGAACCATAATGGAGCACTAAGGGAAATACTATCCCTTTGATGAGGGAATAACTTTGAAGCTATTTTAAAAGAAGTTGAGATCCTTCAATCCTAGGAGCGATTCCCCGATAAATGATATTGCTCAGGGCTTCATATGAAGTGGCAATGTCAGCTTCAAGATTCATTGAAGCATTGCATCTTTCCGAACTCATCCATCTGTGTATATATGTAAGTTGTGATGCAATATAATAGAGGTAGAAATCGGGGAGGGTCAGCCCACCTAGAGTTCCTGGTAATTTCAGAGTGCTTAAGGCTATTCTAGGAAGTGCCCCCTCCCCCCCCCCCCCCCCCCCCCCCCAAATAAAACCAGACAGTAAGGAATCTATTTGTTTGAATAATCTTTTAGGTATTAACACTGGGGACATCTGCAAAATGTACAATAATTTGGGGGCAAAAATAATTTTAATAGCAGAGATTCTGCCCATTACATTTTATGGTAGTTTAGCCCATATCTTTAGACGGGAATCTAGATTATTTAATTGCGGTTGTAGATTACAAGTCATAAAGTCATCAACTTTGTTAGTTATGGTAATTCCTAAGTATTTAAAGGAACTTACCACTTCTAGTTGGGAGGAGGGGTGAATCTTTTGCACAGCGTTGCCATCCAGAGGGAACAATACGGATTTTGACCAGTTAACTTTGAGTCTCGACACATTTCTGAAGGTTTCGTAAATACGAAATATCTCAGCCAAAGATGGGCCAGGATCAGCCAAATATAAGAGTACATCATCTGCATACAAAGAAATACGCTCCTCCATCTTGTTTACCTTGAGACTGACAATATGTAATAATCAGTGTAACACAGAGAGAATCTGATTACCGGTGATCTGCAGTATCACCGAGAATACAGATATATACCCGATTATAGATGATCTGCAGTATCACCGATAATCAGATATATCTCTAACCTCTGGACACCTGAGAAATAACTTAAGTGTTTGGTGCAACAGTAATACTTTGAGGAGAGCACCCGTAAGAAGGGCGCAAGGCAGTAAAAGGTACTGCCTAAAGAACAGATTCCTTCCAATGGCCTGAAGCTCCCCAAGGGGCGGAGTCAGGCTGAGAGTGGGAAGGACCAGAGTGTGAGTGACACCAGAGGTGAAGTGTCACTGACAGATCTGTGAACTATCTCTCAACAGGAGAGCTAGTTCTCGAGGTCGGACAGGCCAGGTCGTAACACACGGACAGATAAAGTACAGAGACAGGAGACAGATGCAGAATCCTAAGACTAGCCGAGTTCAGTAACAGAGGATCAGAATGACAAAGGTACAAAATCAGAGATCAGAGGAATGGTCAGGAGAGCAGAAGGTCATAACAAATAATCAACAATTCCTAGACTAAGGTGTGAGTTCCTTGATCATCAACACCTTGGAAACTGGTCTAGATAATAACACAATGATAACAGAATTCCCTAGACTAAGGTGTGAGTTCCTTGGTCATCAACACCTTGGAAACTGGTCTAAAGTAACACAGATACTGACAAGGTCTGAGTGCTACCACGTAGTGATCGCAACGCCAGACACCAGAGAAATGACCAGCACCCAGTATATATACACAAGCGCTCTCCGGCGCCTCCCCTAAGTGCTGGACCAATGAGAACTGAAAGAATTGTCAGCTGACCGGCCTGGTCAGCTGACCCCCTTCTGGCTGTCATAAATGCTCTGCCTCTCCGCGCGCGCACGCGTCCTTCTGAACCTGTGTGGACTATCAGTCCCAGCCACACCAGACATGTGTTGTAATGCCTCTGATGTTTTGGTTGCGGAATCCGCCGCACCGCTGTCTGAGCGTGCAGCGTTTTCTCCGAGTTCAGCAGTACAGACAGAAGTAGGCCTATGCGTGCAAACCGCCGCGTCGGACGCGGAATCCGCCGCCCTGTTCTCTGGGCATGCGGCGGTTTCTCCGCGTTCCGTCAGGCCAGTGAATGCAGATCCCTGCGCGCAAGCTGGCATGTTGAACGTGGAATCAGCCGCCTTATTCTGAGTACTCGCATCGGCTTTTCCGCGTTTTCTCACACAATATTAGTAGAAGTTCTTTCATATTCAGCTAGGGGCTCCATTGCAATGGCGAAAAGGAGCGGAGATAAGGGGCATCCTTGCCTAGTGCCCCTCTGGATGGCAAATGATTCTGAAATGTGGGAATTGACTCTTATCCGTGCCCGTGGTTGTGCATAAAGTATTTGGAACCATTTCCTAAAATTAGGTCTAAATCCCATTTTTGTAAGTACAGCCTGTAGATACGCCCATTCCACCGAGCCGAATGCTTTATGCGTGTCAAGGGATAAAATTACCCTAGAGCCTACATTACTATGGGGAAACTGAATATTTGAAGAGTCTACATAATATTCAGCTTAGTGGACCTCCCTGGAATAAATCCAGTTTGGTCTTCATGTATTAATGAGGAAATATATTGGTTCAACCTAGTTGCCAGGACCTTAGCAAGCACTTTGGCGTCCGAATTGATTAAGGAAATAGGTCTATATGATTCACATAAATCCAAGTTTTTGTTGGGTTTGGGAATTAGGATAATCAAAGTTTCATATAGTGATTCTGGGAGTTCACCGGATTCAAAAGAGTGAGCGAACATAGCTTGCAGTTTGGAGGATGATAGAGAACCACTCTTCAGGTACCACTCCATTGGCAGACCATCCGGGCCAGGCGTTCTCCCTCTTTTGAAGGAGGTCACTGCCATATCAATTTCCTCTATCGATATGGGTGAGTCCAGGAATGTCGAGGCCTCCTCTGATAGAGTTGGCAGGTCTAAGTTTTCCAGGAAGGAAAGCGCCCGGCCCAAACAGTCCCCAACTCTACTGGTTTATAGATCAGAATAAAATGCATGAAATTCTCTAGCAATATCTACAGAGGTGGTTCACATACTACCTGTTTTGGAAAGAATTCTAGGGATTGCCAAGGAGTCCTCAGAAGATTTCAACACATATGCCAAGATCTTACTGCATTTATTGCCTAATTCAAAGTCTTTTTGCCTGAAAATGATATCTCTTCGTTTAGTGCATTGTAAAATTGCTAACTCATGTGCACGTCTTGCCCTAGCCCAGTCCAAGTAATTAGAGGAAGATGGGTCTGCTATTACATTCAACTTACATTGTGCTAGTTTAGAAGCTGTTAAAGTGCCCGTTGCTGCATCATTTTGCCTGACAATAGCCATGGCTGCTCTAAAAGCGCCCCTTAACACTGCCTTACCCGCATCCCAACAAATACCTTCATCAGTGGACCCTGCATTTTCCATCTGATAATGCACCATAGCTCCTTTACATGATTGTAGAATAGATTGGTCCTCCAGCCACCATGGGCCCATCCTCCAATATCCCACCTGGCAAGCATTTAGGAATCTCAGCTCACAGACCATAGGAGAATGGTCTGAGATGCCGTGGGGTAAATATTTAACATCTTCCACTAAGGGTAGAATATCTTTAGTACCTAGGCATAAGTCAATTCTGGACATTGATTGAAATTGATCTGAAAAGCATGAATAATCTGTCTGATTCGGAAATCGCCATCTCCATATATCAGTGAGGTCATATTTGGATAACCATTACAAGAATTGAGGATATGCTCTGGAACTCATACGTAATTTGTCTATGGCAGGGTCTATGACGGCATTAAAATCTCCTGTAATAAGTATAGGGTCTTTGAGTTTATCACAGAATTTGTTGGCCAATTTATCTAATACCGATATATTACATGGAGGAGGAACATATACTGATACAACCGTGATATTTCTAACCTCGTATTTTTACGTGATCAGCGTAAATCTACCATCAGTATCAACCGATACCTCACAGACCGTGCCAAGAAATGATTTACTTACCAATATCTCTGTGTCTCTTGAAAAAGAGGAAAAATTAGCAACATGGTAGCTGGAAATCCAAGGTTTTTTAATAGACATAACTCTCCCACCTGTGAGATGGGTCTCCTGGAGGCATATTATATGGGGTGACTGTTTTTTAAGGTAATCAAACACCAACCTACGTTTAATGCAATTATTAAGCCCTCTGACATTCCATGATATCACTTTTAGGTTAGCCATATTCATCGTTATTTAGTATAATTTGCATTTCTAGATTAGCAGCTTTCAGGACGCTATAAATTATTAAATACCATAGAGGCTCGGAGGCTTCAACCCCAGAAACAACAAAAATTCCCCATTTACCCTCAGTCCCTAACCCACCCCACTCCCTGCTTATAACTACAGAAAGTTTAATTCCCAAACTTACTAGTTGCAGCTATCAAAAGTGGCTAGCCCTCCATACCCACAAAAGGATAGGTTTGACATCATACAAGGAAAATTGAACATTACTGACCCCTCAATACAAATATAAATGTAAATGTACAGCATTGAAATCGTTTCGTCCTGTTAAAGAAACAGGGTTAACATAACCAGTAATTACAACACACAGACAACATAATTTTTGCATAGTCAGAACACCAGTGTAAAGTGCCTTAAAGTAACCATGCAACCGATTCAGACTGCATTTCCTGAGAGATGATCACATAAAGTCATGCCATCCTGTGAGGATATAACTATAAGGTTATCGATTGTGCACAAACAGCATATATGATGCACCAGTATCTGATCTAAGTGCTATAGACTGTACGAGTGGACCGAGTATTTCAGACCAGTGTTACCCATAATAAAGGAGACCATAAGGTCATAAGGATTAAACTCCAGCGCTTCCAATGCTGAATAAAAACAAGAAGAAAAACAGGGAAAGAACCAGGATTGTTCTGCAAACTATCGCTGAGGGAGGACAAGTGGAATAATGTTCCAGTTAGTCACAGGAGCAGCAAAATGGTTATACACTTTGAAAGTAAAAAACTGTCCGCAGTACAGGAATAGACATGTGCTCATATGAATAAAAAGTCACACAGTAAGCCCTTGGGAGTCCATCCAAGCTGATACATCCTCTGGCTCAGTAAAAAAGTGAGCTTTATCTTTATGTAGGATTTTAAGTTTAGCAGGAAAAAGCATGCTATATTGCACTTGGCGTACACGCAGCCTTTTTTTTAACGTGCAGAAACGTGGTGCGCTGCTTTTGAACTTCTAGCAAGAAGTCCTAGAAGATAGAGATTTTATTTCCATCAATCGTGAGCGCGTAACTAGAGGGGTGCAGGCATGGCTTGTGCCATGGGCGCCCATGCAGCCATGGGCGCCATGCCTGCCCCATGCCACCATTGTACTGTCTGCTGCCGTGCCTGCGCCCCCCTCCCGCAATGCTCCGATGAGTCAGATGAAGGATTGCTGCCCCTCCGCCGCCTGAGCATCCTCTTTGCAGCCAGTATCAGACCTCCGATCAGCGCGTAAGCAGAGACAGAGTAGGACGCACACTCTTTGTGCCCGGTGTACGCCAAATGCGGAAGTGACTAATGACGTCACTTCCGCATTTGAAGTACACCGGGCGCGAGTAGAGTGTGTCCTTCTATGCCTCCACTGTCGCGCTGATCGGAGGTCTGATACTGGCTGCAGAGGATGCTCAGGCGGCGGAGGGGCAGCAATCATTCATCGGACTCATCGGAGGACTGGTTGCCGACAGGTAACACCTAACGAGCACCCAGCCCATGCCTGCACCCAGCCCATGCCTGCACCCAGCCCAAGCCTGCACCCAGCCCAAGCCTGCACCCAGCCCAAGCCTGCACCCAGCCCAAGCCTGCACCCTGCTTCAGCAAACCAGCAACTTGTTCAATCCAGGCATCACCCTGCCCTAGAAAGCCATCACCTTACGCTAGGCAGCAGTCTGCCCCCAGGCAGCACCCTACCACAGCCTGCACCATGCCTCAGGCAGCCAGCATCCTGCCCCAGCCAGCTCCCTGCATACAGCCCTCAGCAAGCACACTGCGCCCAGCCAGCAATTGGGGGACAGCTCTAATATCATGGGGATACAAATTGCTACCTAATACTAATATATATGTGCACATGGCTACTTAATTTTTTTATCTGGGGAACATGGCTACTTATTTATTAATGCAGGGTGGACTTGGCTACGTAATATTCTTATCTCAACACACCTGGGACCTGCCTATTTAATTTGTTTGTTGTGAAACACCTGGCTATTTAACTATTTTATTTGGAGGTGTGTGACAATTTTATTATTTTATCTGGATGATGGCTTGTGGATCTGTGGATCTATGTATCCTGGGGGCGGGGGGGCATTTTAAACTCTGGTATTTGGGTAATCCAGTTGCTTACCTCTAGTATCTAGGGACACATTTGTCTCATCTCAGTGGTGCAGGCTGCAGAGAAAAGCTAAACTGCCTCTTTGGCAGTATTGAATTGTAGTCTCTCATCTCTAATTGGACTGGAACCTTTCAACCTGCCTGAGAGACCTTTCAAGCAATAAACAGGTCAGGGAGGGGGGGGGGGGCGCAATTTCAGTCTTTGCCATAGGCGCCATATTACCCAGATACGCCTCTGCTGGGGTATTACTGGTGGCCCTTAGTATTTCAACTTTATCACGGTAGTTCAGCAATTTCTTAACGATCGGCGGTGGGCTGGCACCCGACTTGAGTGGGCCACCCGGTACACGGTGAGTAAATGCTGCTGAGATCTTTAGAGCAGGGACGATGTTTTGAACCATTCCTCAAAAAACAGTTCAGGCTGACTACCCTCAGATTTCTCCGGGACCCCCACCAGTCTTAAGTTACGTCTGCGAGATCTGTTTTCCAGATTGTCTAGCTTGAAAGAATTCAGATCAGATTTTTGTGTGACGCGTTGTAGGCCGCGTTGTATAGGCCTCATGGAGTCTTCTAGCTCTCCTATTCTCCTCTCCGCTTCACATGTGCGGCCTTTTCACTGGCGTGCTAACACTTAGCACGCTTTTGTGAATCAAGCCCTATATATTATATTGTATACCACCCCTCCTCTTGTTTTCCCCATTTCCTTTAGATTGTAAGCTCGCAAGGGCAGGGCTCTCTCCCCTTTTGTGTCTTGGAAATCATTATACATTTTACTCATCATGTTACTTTTATCACTGTTATTACCAATTCATTATTTTGTATTCTGTATTTTGTATCAGTTTTGGTATTTTGTCACTAATTATGTATCTTGTATATTGTTGTACACCATTGTCTGTATTATTATGTACCCCATGTTTGTTTCTTACTTTGTACAGCGCCACGGAATATGTTGGCGCTTTATAAATCAATAATAATTATATATATATATATATATATATATATATATATATATATATATATATATATATATATATGTGTGTGTGTGTGTGTGTGTTTAATGCAATGAATAAGTCTAGTTTCACAGTAGGGAGTTGCATTGCGTTCCCAGAGTGGAAAAGTTGCAAGCACGTTATGCATGCGGTGAGCCACATACAGTGCATAGAAAGAAAGTGTAATTCAGTGCAACTGTTTTTGCGCAGAGCTGGTTCTAGACTTTTTGCTGCCTGAGGCAAACTGGTTTGGATGCGCCCCCCAATTTGTAATGATCGCACAGCACCCGACAATTTACTCTGCTACATTTAATGTTCTCACATGACATGCTGCAGCTCAACACAATAGCACACTGGCTGGCTGTGAGTCTGTGACAAACAAACTGCTCACCCTCAGCCATTCTATTCCTCCTCAGTCAGGACAGCAGTGCCACCTCCTCCCTTCTGTTGTGCAAGTCAAATGAAACACTGGTGCTCTCCTGCCTCCTCCCTCCTCACTCACTGTCAGACTCCTCACACAGCACAACAAGCTGCTTTTCCCCAATGATGTCCTCTCTAACTTGCTCCCTCTCCTCTCGCTTCTCCTACTACGCTAACTGCATGCTGTTGGTGTAAACACAGTACAAATATGCTGCCCCTGTAATCTATGCACCGATGCAAATGTTTCACCTTGGTTCATGGGAAAACCGGCCCTGATATTATCCGACATAACTGCAATGCCCTACTGTGAACATAAACTATTTCAACAGGATCACCTTGTTTTTATGTGTGAAATGACTGTGTTTTAGGGACCTGATGCATGAAAGGCTGGTAAGCTTGCCATGCGTCGGCAGCGCACCGAATTTTACCACTAGAAATGCCAGAGGAGCAGCACATGTTACATGTGGCCCTAACTGTGTAACTGGTGCTGCTCTCCTGGCATTAGTTTCGTCAAATTTGCCGGCCTTTCGTGCATGTGGCCTAATGTTTCTAACCAAAACTGGCAGATGGAGTGTTACAGAATGTTGCCACGCAATAGATTAGTCCAGATGTTGAAAATATTAACAAAATCAATTGCTCTTTGCAGCACTCTTCAGCAACATGACATTTTTTGCACAGTCTCATGGCAACAGTGCTCCAAATAGAATTCAGCATCCTGTTGCCAAGGTTGCAAAAAGGAGAAAGCTGCATGCACAGCCTGTTCCAGACTGTTGTTCCTCCTCCGTGCATGGCAGGGATTGATATTGCTCTATGGGATAGGGCTTGGACCAGTGCAACACAATACCAAAGCAGCTTGGGGTGACCCAAAACTACTAGGGGACTAAAAGAGACTGAAAAGCCCTACTACTAAAAAGCAGTGTTCAGTGTAGTTTGCCTTCTTAAAATAAATCTGAAGTGAACATAAACTTATGATATGATGGTTTGCATGTGTAGTACAGCAAAGAAATGGAACATAAGTAGCACATATATGAGTCTCATATTGTTTCCAGTGCAGGTAGAGTTAAGAAACTTTAGTTCTTATCTTCCCACCAAGCATGGTTGGCTACAGTGCTGTTTTCTGAAGCACATATCTCAACCTGCCTCTCACTGTTTCTTGTTTGTTTAAAGTGTTACTGCAGGAAAGTTCAAAGGGTCATTAGCTCTGCTCTGTTTCAAAGTTTAAAATACAGAGTGTAGTTTGTAAACTGCAAATATTAGAGAATAACGCAATGTTATAAAAAAGTTATATAGCTGAAAATAAAAATATTAAACTCTTTTCTTTGCTACTAATGTTCCATGAATTATCCGTACTACACATACAATTCATTATATCATAATTTGTTTGTTGGGGGGGGGGGGGGGGTCTGCTTTAGTGTCACTTTACAACAGAAGGTATTTGCGATAATTTGGATTTTAAGAAGGCAAATTACACTAAGCATTGCTCTTTAGTAGGAGGGCTTATGGTCTCATTTAGTCCCCTATACTTTCCTGGTAGTTTTGGGTCACCCCAAGCTGCTTGGCTACTCTGTTGTACTGGTCCAAGCCCTATCCCATAGAGCCATATCAATCCTTGGCATGCATTGAGGAGGATCAACAGTCCGGAACAGGTGGTCTGCATGTTGGGTTTATGTGTTTCTGTAAAGTTTATAAGCAATAGGTTCGCTATACACCAGCGGTTCTGGATGCAAGCCTGGTTTCAGGGGCATGAAGAGATCATTTGCATATTCAGTAGTGATGCATTGTGGGAGACAACAGTCGCTCGCTTTAATTAATCTGAATTAATTAATCTGAATTAATGCCAATGCATTCTGTTTTAGGAAGGAAAACTACACTGATCATTGCTTTTTAGAAAAAGGGCTTTTCAGTCTCTTTTAGTCCGCTATATTTTCCTAATAGTTTTGGGTCTCCCCATGCTGCTTGGGTATTCTGTTGTACTGGTCCAAGCCCTATCCCATAGAGCCATATCAAGCCCTGCCATGCCCTGATGAGTATCAACATGATGAAACAGGTTGTATGCATGTTGCGTTCATGTGGCTCTGTATATTTTAAAGGCTATAGGTTTGCTATACACCAGCAGTTCTGGGTGCTAGCCTGGCTTCAGTAGTATAAAGAGATAGTTTGTATTCAGTAGTGATACATTGTGAAGAACCGCAATCACTCAATTAAAGCTGAATTATCGCAATAACCTTCCGTTTTCAGAAGGCAAACTACACTGAGCATTGCTTTTTAGTAGGAGGGCTTTTCGGTTGCTCTTAGTCATCTATACTTTCCTAGTAGTCTTGGGTCACCCCGAGTTGCTTAGGTTTTCTAAAGTGTCATGTATAAAGGTAATAAAAAAATACATGGCTTGGTCAGTGAAGGATTTGAATTCATTTATCAATAACTCAGTACATAGCAGTTTGGTGATTTACCATTACACCAAACATGCTCAGAATCAGAATCAGAATCAGAATCAAGTTTATTGGCCAGGTGCAGGGGTTGCACTTGGAATTATTTTTGGCACAGACAGGCTCGAGTCATACACAAGACAAGTAATACAGATATACAGATATACATTTACCATGAACAGATATGCAAATTATACAGTATTAGTACAGGAGGGCAGTAGCGTAGTTGAATTACTCTAGGATAGTTAAGGTGATGTACCACGGGCGGGCTACTTCCCGGGTGTAAGCGCTGGAGCTAGGGAGTGCGCTTGGGGGGGACCGTTGAGGAGGTCGATGGCTTGTGGAAAGAAGGTCTTTCTGTGTCTAGTGGTCCTGGTGGGTTAGGACCTGTAGCGGCGGCCTAAGGGGAGGAGACTGAAATAGCGGTTGCCAGGATGGGTGGGGTCGCTTGCTATCCTAGCGGCCCTTGAGCGTAGTCTGGACGAGTAGAGAATGTTGAGTGGTGGGAGGGGAGTACCGATGATCCTTTCGGCAGACTTTATGACTCTTTGTAGCCTGTACCTGTCGCTCACAGAGGCCCCTGCATACCACACGATGATGGAAGAGCCAATTATTGACTCAATGGCAGCAGTGTAGAAGCAGGTCATAATGTCTTGTGACATTCCAAACTTTTTCAGCTGTCGTAGGAAAAACAGCCGTTGTTGCGCTTTCTTCTGTACCATTGTGACGTTCGCCTCCCACCTTAGATTACTGGATATGGTGGTGCCTAGGAAACGTGCGTGCGGGACCGTGGCCACCTTCGTGCCTTCAATGAGGACCGGGGGGAGTTCGGGATGGCCTTTCCTGAAATCAATGATCAGTTCTGCGGTTTTGGCTGTGTTCAGTACAAGCTTGTTTGCCTTGCACCAGTTGCAGATATCCGCAATCTGTTGGCGATAGGCTCGTTCATCGCTCCCTTCTATGAGACCAAGGATGGTGGTATCATCTGCAAACTTGATGACCTGGACAGAGCTGTTTGTTGAGATGCAGAAGTTTGTGTACAGCGAGAACAGCATAGGGGACAGGACGCAGCCCTTGGGGGCACCCGTGTTGGTGACTCGCGTCTGCGAGGAGAAGGTGCCCAGCTTGACTGCCTGAGTCCTGTTTGAGAGAAAGTCCTTCAGCCAGCGACAGAGGCTGGGATGCACATTGAGGAGAGCTAGCCTGTCCGAGAGGTAGTTGACTTAGTGGTAAGTCAACTGCATGATGGTATAAGTGGCTATATTGAGCAGTCAAGCACAATAACAAAGTTTCAGGTATTCAGGTATAAGTGGAAAAAGTTACAGGGCTTAGTCAGCGAAGGAGCCATAGCTCGCGAGGTAATTACTCTAATAGTTAATTAATTCATAACAAAGTTTCTGGTGTAGTGTGCCTTCTTAACACAGAAAGTATTTGCAATAATTCAGTTTTAAGTGGACTGCACATTGGTGTAAATTGCTATATTGAGCAGTTAAGGTGCAATATCAAAGTTTTGTTCTTTCATACACCATCATCAAGACATTATCCTTCCTCTTCTGGCCCTCTTGAAGGTTGTTAGCAAGGCTTTGAGACCCTTCTGGGATAGGAATGGATCAATCTGCTTATGTTCACTGTATTAGGATTCAGAAACCCAAGATCTTAATCGTTAAGCTTTCTGGGCTGGGACCTTTTGGCCTGGGGGGAAAACACAACCCAGAGGCCTGAGGGGGTTGGGGGTGGGGGTGGGTGGGTACGACAGTAAGGCGAATGACAAAAATGGGCGTGACCATGGCATGATGTGGGCGGGGCCAACTGCATGACACAGTCAGTATGGACCAAATATCTCTGCGGAATGCCATAAAGAATTCAGGCAGTTCTGATGGCAAAAAAAGGATCATATTCAGTACTAGCAAGACATGCCTAATAAAGAACCTAGTGAAATACAGGTAGTCCCTGGTCAATGAAGGAGATAGGGAATGTAGGTTCATTCTTAAACTGAATCCTTTCTTAAAGGACATCTGTAGTGAGATGTATATGGAGGCTGCCATATGTATTTCCTTTTAAGCAATACCAGTTGCCTGGCAGCCTTGCTGTTCTATTTGGCTGAATCACACCAGAAACAAGCATGCAGCTAATCTTGTCATATTTGTCAAAATTGTCAGAAACACCTGAGCTGCTGCATGCTTGTTCAGGGGCTGTGGTTGAAAATATTACAGGCAGAGGACTAGCAGGATAACCAGGCAACTGATATTGCTTAGATGGAAACAAATATGGCAGCCTCCATATACCTCTCACTACAGTTCTCCTTTAAGTCAGAACACTGTCATGTCTCTGCCTCTTCTGTCCCCCTCTAAGTCACCTATTACCCCTGTGCCTTTTCTGACCCCCTCTGTGCCCTTCTGTGTCCCTATGTGTCACCTCATGTCCCTGTGTCACCTGTTCCCCTTCTGCCTCTTGTCCCTTTGTATCACCTGTTCTGCCCGTATCTCTTTTGTCCCCGTGCCACTTTTGTTCCCCCCTGTGCCCCACATCCGTGGCTCCTGTGTTCCCCCACTGTGGCTCCTTCAGTCCCCCACTACTTGCAGCGGGAGCAGCGGCAGTCAACTCGCCTAATCCTGGGACCCTCCATGATAAGCGTTCTTATCTCTCTCTCACTGCTTCCTCCTAATTCCAGTGTTGCGTAATAACGTGATCAATAAAAGCCGACAGTAGGGGGTAGTGTTATAATTTAAGTAGGCCTCAGTTATTTGGACTGAGTTAGTCAAAAAGGCTTGGAGTGCAGATCGGCCCTTTAAGGGGATTTTCTCTGAGAGAGAGAAAATCTGCAGTTCTGTCCGCAGAACTAGAACATACCAAGAAGCTGTTCTAGTACAAGGCCGCAGGTCTCCCTGACCTGGGCATGTACCGCCACTAGAACAATAAACATAAGCCATGTTATGTAAATAACCACATTCCTGCATATAGGTCAGGAGCCTCATTGATTATTAATCAAGTAGGTGTGTATGATGACACCACGAGTGGGTCTGCCAATAGTCTGATCTAGGGGGTGGCGAAGATGATGTCATATTTAACTCTTTCCTAGTCAGTATTAAAGGCTGAGGGAGCTATGGGAGCTCATTCTGCTCTTTACTTTCGCAATAGCTCGCAAGGCTGACTGGGACCTCTAAGTATGTGCTTCCTTTCTGTAATCTGATATAATGTCTGCTGTACATAGGTAGTCTAGATGTAACATAAAGTAGATACAAGAAGACCTGGGTACTTTCAGCAGGAAGGTACTCACGCAGCTGTAACGCAACATGGAAGTCTGCTTTGCCAGGAGATGATAAACTGTATCTATCTGTATTTCTGTTACTTGAATGAATAACGTAAACATTGAAGAAGCCTGAGGAAGTCTATCTCCTACTTGTGTGGAGAGTCAAGTGATCTCACAGTCTGTGAGACATAACTGTAAGAAGTTACTGGTGTTGAAGCAAGGTGATATAGAAGCAGGTTCTAACAGTGGTGCTGAAACCCTTCCCTGCCTAGAGAAACAGGCAGACAAGGGCCGGGGGCCGAAGGTGTTTTCAAGATATTCCACAGCAAAACAAGCAGAATAGACGGACGCGGACTGTAAAGCTTATCAAGCTGATACTGATAAGTGGTGTGGGAGAGTGTGCGTGAGCCAAGCACACGGGCTGCAATTCGAGAAAATCAGCGGCGAAACTCTTGGACGTTACACTGTGACTGCATTGTGCACTGCAGTCACCAGCCTAAATATGGGTCAGACGGAATCCTCTGGGGCCAGCTGGCAACGTGCTGCGAGAGGTGGATCCGCTGTGGGGGGAAAGGGAGCCCCCACAGAAAATTCCGGTGTCCATTCAGTTTCGTGGGAGAACCGTTGCGGAATGCTGATGAATTGCGAGGAATCTGCGGCTCAGGCACGTAAGATTTACGTTGTTATATGGCGTTATCTGTGTTGTATTTGGTGTTATAACAAGGAGAGGATAATGTGTTCATATGTACATTCTGTGTTAATTGCAGCGTGGAGGCTGCGTGCTTCATTTTTTTCTTTTTTTCGTTCCTCCTTCTATGTTGGTTTTGTTTTTTTTCTCCCCGTCCAGAGACTGGGAAGGGTGCCAGACAGATAGGGGGGGTCCCCCGCGGCAGAGAGGGGAAAGCAGTGTTCCAGTCTGTTAGTAATGGATGGGGGGGAGAGGAGAGGGGAGAGAAGAAAGGAAGGAGAGTGAGAGACAGGGGTAAGCTGTTTTTTTTATTCTTCTTTCCCTTTTTTTTTTTCTTCCCGGTGAGCTGGTTAGACAGGATGGCACAACCCTCGTCTCTGGGTAGCTGTGTAAGTAAGTTTATAGTTACAGCTGAGATAATGGGTGAGGTGCGACTGTACTCGGGCGTGTTTTTTTCGGGCAGCATGTTTGTTTCCCTGTCCGTAGTGGATAGCGTAGTGAGAGGTGCAAGCTTATCTAGTTCCAGTCAGTGCTGCTAAAAGTTCTAAATGTATGCATAGGTTTAATGTTGTAGTCATGTCAGACTGATAAATGTGCGTCTCAGAAGTACTAGCTGTTAATATGGTTTAGAGTTACGCTGTGCGCTTGAGTAGTTCTGAGTTATGGCGGAGATATGCTGCAGATTTGTGAGGAGAGAGAGGTTTCTACGTTCCTGGGAGATGCTAAGATGTAAAATATTTAGCATTGCAGCTGTGACGCGGTTTGTCTCAAGTTTGGCAAGCATCCCAGAGAGTATAGGTAGCGGAAGGCTGACTCTCGGTAAAAGGTATCGATGCTGTGTGTAACTATGCATAAAAAACAGTAAGAGAGAGAAGAGAGGGTGGATTATGGAGTCGGCCACACTGGGAGTAACCATGGTACCTGGACGCCAAGTGGCAGGAAAGTCTCCATGGTTACTCCCAGCGTGAGGAGAGCACAGAAATTTACTGCTGGATCGGGGACATGTGAGTACTACTAAGAATAACTCCAGTGGAAATAATGTTTTTACAATAATTATGTATAAATGATTTAGTCAGTGTTTGCCCATTGTAAAATCTTATCTCTCCCTGATTTACATTCTGACATTTATTACATGGTGACATTTTTACTGCTGGTAGGTGATGACAGTGGAAGTAGCTGCTGCTTGCTTTTGGCATTTGCAAACAGCTATTTTCCACCATGCAACAAGGTTCACAGACAGGAAACTGCCAGGACTATGGTCCTCACAGTTTCCTATGGGAGGGGTTTCACCACAGTATCAGCCATACAGAGTGCCCTGATTACGGAAAATTGTTACTTACCTATCGGTAATTTTCCTTACCCGATGCTTACATGGCATAAACACTTGGGTAGATGCCCCGCCCACTCTACCCCATAGGATCGCGTGATTATAAATTCTAACTGCTCCGCCTCCCCCCCAGTCTACGTCAGCCTCGAGCTCACCGAAGCCACATAGAAGGGAGGGATCATGTTATGACATGTAACCATCGGGAAAGGAAAATTACTGATAGGTAAGTAACAATTTTCCGTATTCCCTATGCTTCCGTGTCATAAACACTAGGGATTTAACTAGGAAAGAATGAAGGGAGGGCAAATTAACTGCTGAACACACAATTTTAATGTACATTATCAATTTGTAGATAACACAGTTTTCCCAAATAAAAGAGAAGTTTGAGCAGATAAGTCCACTCTATAGTGGCGCATGAACGTGTGTATACTGGACCAATTGGCCGCCTGACAGATCTTCTCTGCTATCACTTTATTATAAGCTGCCCATGACGTAGCAATGCTACGTGTAGAATGAGCTCTGATCTGGTGTGGCGGGTCTAGGTTGAGAGTCCTATATGAAGTTTGGATGGTTTTAACCAACCAGGATGCAATTGTTCTGGTCGAAGCTGCCTGACCCTTTCTGTATCCCGCAGGTATGACCCATAATCTATCTTTTTTCCTGACCTGTGAGGTCATTTCTAGGTAAGCGCTTAGTGCCTGGACTACCTCCAAAGGATGTGAGTCATCAGAGTCCATCATCTGAAAAGCCGGTAGAGTCCAGTCTTGATTTAGGTGAAATGTTGATGCAACATTAGGAATTAATTCTTGAATTGGTCTTAAAACTACCTTATCTGGGAAGAAAGAGAGATATGGTTCATGCTCCCAGTGCTTGTAGTTCCGATACTCTTCTGGCCGAAGAGATCGCTACTAAGAATATGGTCCTAAGCATTGTGTGCCACAGGTTACAGTTTTCTGCTGGATGAAACGGCTGTTTAGCAAGAGCTTCCAACACAAGAGGTAAGTCCCATTTAGGGAACATGTTCTTCTTTAGTGGTCTTAATCTTAGTACCCCTTTGGTAAATTGCTTTATTAGGGGATGAGTAGCCCATGATGTTCCAGTCAGAGCTGTTAAGGCCGATATTTGTCCCTTTATGGTATGGTAGCCCAAATCTTTGTTTAGACCTCTTTGCAGAAAATCCATGTGGCTCAGGTTTCAAAGGATCGAATTTTATTTCTTTGGCGAATATTTGGAAAATATTCCACACTCTACAGTAAGTTGCATTCATAGTCGGTTTCCTGGAACTTAGTAACGTCCCAATAACTTCCTCTGAACATCCTGAAAGTTTTGGCCTCTCTCCTTTAATATCCAGACCATAAGTCTGAGCTTTCCTGGATTCTGGTGGAGTATTTCTCCCTGTGTCAGAAGATTCTTGTCATACGGGAGAGGTAGTGGATACTGTGATTTCAATTCCCACAGGAGGGGGAACCATGGGTGTCTCGGCCAAAAGGGGATGATCGCTATACGCATTACTTTCTCCTGGTATAGTCTGGTAAGTAATGGACGGATCACTGGTGTTGGAAGGTAGACATATGCTAGGGAGAAATTCCAAGGAATAGATAGAGCATCCAGTCCCGCTGATTGTTTGTACTGGTACCTGGAATAGAACTTCTTGTGCTGGAGTGGCCATCAGGTCTATTTCTGGAGTTCCAAATTGGCTGCATATCCATTGGAGCATCTGTTGAGGTAAACTCCACTCATTGTTGTTCAACTTCCTCCGGCTGAGATAATCCGCTGTCTGATTGTCGATACCTGGGATGTAAAGCGCCTTGATGTTCCATAGATTTCTCTCTGCGAACTGAAAAATCGCCACCGATTCCTGTAATAGTGTCATACTTTTGGTACCTCCCTGTTTTCTTACATAAGAAACCGCGGTCCTGTTGTCCATCTTTAAGAGTACCGTCTTTCCCTGGATTAAGTGTTGAAAACTGAGAAGCCCCTGGTAAGCTGCTCTCAACTCCAACACATTCGCCGGCACTTGGTGAGCTGGATAAATCCATAGTCCCAGGGCAAACTGGCTGTCGCAGTGGGCTCCCCAACCCTTCTGACTGGCATCTGTAGAGTCTGTAGAGTCTGCTGATGTGTGTGGTTCGGGTTGTTCCACTTGTTGTATAGATGTCTGCCTATCATCGCTAGAAGTATAGCTACCTTTACATTCATATTAGTGCAGGTAAAACAAGCTCGGAAGTGTAAATGATCAGATACTTTGGGAACTAATTTTGGAATTTGTTTTAATTTGATTTTGTGTTTTCAAGCTTTTAATATACACAAAGTATATACTATACCCTTGCTTGACACATTTGGTAAGTTACAGGAGAAAAGGTTATGAAAGTTAATTGGATCACTTTTTGCACAGAAATCCAGCAGAAGCTGAATGCCAGGGAGGTTAATATTGATTTCATTTAAATGATACCAGAAGCGAAAATAAACGAATGAAATAAACAATTGTATCTATCTTCCTTCTCCTAAAAATGACTTTTCAAGATATTCCACAGTTGTATGTTATGTTTAGATCTACTTTTTAAGTTTTGACTGTTTTATTGTTTTTGCTCAATGACACATTCATTGAAGTATGCCAGAGCTAAAATCTATGAACAATTGATCCTTTTTATCTCGTTCCTGCTCTCAGAAGCCATTTTCTGCTAGGAAAGTGTTTTATAGTTGGAATTTCTTATCAGTGAGGGTCACACTGTAGTCACTTTCTGTCTGCGTCAGGACTGAGTCAGCCACTTACATACCTGATATTTAACTCTTTCAGGCAGAGAAAGAAAAAAAGGAACACAGCATAGCTATTAGTGTGCTTGACACTGTACATACCCATGTCTATCTCATCATGTCACACGTCACTTCGGGTATCCTTTAATAACATGGTAATAGTAATATGATGTTTTGAAAAGAGATAATAAAGTCCTGTTCCAAATGAAGAAGTAGATATCAGGGAAATAAACTCAGTGGAGATTCTTTGTGAAAAAAGCCATAGCTCAGGTGTAAAGCCTGGCACACATCTAATATTGATTGGCCAATGACTGGTCAAATTCACCACTCCATGCGGTATGAGGGCCATTACTAATATTATGAACAGATTGTGCAGGAAAGCTCTCATGCTAAAAAGAAAGTGAACTCTTGCAATGTAACTATTATTATGTGAATGACTCTACAGACCATAATAAATGCTCGTCACATTACTACAACTTCCTGAAAGTTTCAAAACTTTCCAAAATATTTAGAAAAAAAGTTTTCATAGATGGTGCTCTATTAGCTTTGCTATTAGGCCAAATGATTCAAAAGTACTTTGCTTTATTAGTTTTATATGGGGTTATATGTTATACAGATGAACACAAGGCCTGGAACTCACTAGGAATCACTGCAGTGCATTAAAATTGGCGCAGCCCTGTATGCAGCAATTCCTAGGGCGATTGCGTTTCCAGTAAGCTGTACAGTGCTTCCGATTAGCAATTTCTTTTTCAATTTAAATAGGCAACTCTCTTGTAAAGCTTGATTAACAAAGTTAATAAATGTGGCTACAGTGTGCTCTTTTTGTAGTTTGCACACTGCTTTTCCAAGGGGTCTGCTGCAAATTCCAATCCTTTAGCTGTGATAAGCAGTGCGGATGAGTTTGAGGTTAGTTTGAAGACCAACCTGTAACGATTGTGGAATTCTCTCAGTGATCAGCGCACAAGGCGTGCGCTGACACGGCGGAAATCCTCCACAAGCGTATAATTTGCGGGAACCCAGCAAAAGGTGCAACGCACCTGAAGAGGGAAATTCCTGTCGGCAGGTGGAGCTGTGGAGTGCAGAGGAACAGCTCCTCTGCCCTGCCACAGACGCCAGACAGGAATTGTACGAAGGGAAGAAACGCAGGGCAATAGCCCTGAAAGAGAGAGTGCAAAGCGACAGAGGGTATGCGTGTCCACCAATCTAGTCGCCACCCTGCGACGATGGACACACAACCATGAAGATAAGGTGAGAAGGCAATCGCAGGAGATGGCGATTGCTAACAGCGACACAAGACAGAATAAGCACAGAGGAGGAATGTATGTGTGTGCACCAATCTAGTCGCCAACCTGCGACGGTGGACACACAACAAAGGAAACTGAGTGAGAACGCAATCGCCTGAGAAGCGATTGCGAATGAGATTGAGCAAAGAGACAGATTGTATGTGTGTGCACCAAACTAGTCGCCAACCCGCGACGGTGCATACACAACAGCAGATATGAAGTAGGAACGCAATCGCGAGAGAGGAGATTGCCAGAGGTGACACAAGGCTACAGCAAGGTAGAGCACGAGAGTAGCAAAGGCACAGCAAATAATACAATGAGAAGATAAGGAAAATAACAAACGCTAACTAAACGCGAACACCGCACTCATTCGCAACAGCGAACGCGTTTTCTGCGCGGTCTCCGCGTGTTAAGCACAACAGAGACAAGCACGCCTAACTAACCACCGACAGACAAACATGAAACAGAAAATGCGAGCGCTTGCTTAACGGTTACCTCACCGAGCCTCCAGCAAGCGTTCGTAGCAGACAAGACAGATACACGAAAACAGGAATAAGTGAGAGATACGATCCACTGCTCTTTCCACCAGAGCGAGTGCGATCCAAGTATAGAAACAGAGCGAGCTGGATCCACTGCTCTTTCCGCCAGAGCAAGTGCGATCCAAGTACAGCAAGAGAGATGGAGATCAGATGGATCCACAGCACTAGCGCAAGGCGAGTGCGATCCAGGCAAGACAGATCAGATGAGATAGCTGGTAGCAACCGCTGCTCCAGCTATACTCCAATAACAAAGATCAGAACGACTTCCTGTCGACCACCGCTGGGACAGGACAATCGCAACAGACAAACAAAACAGATATGCAATCCTAACTGCACTAGGGAACCTGCCTAGTGCAGTCCCAGGAATTACTCTAGGCTAATCTTCAAACAATGAGCAAGGCTGACACTCCAGGAGTGTTTCACAGGACTAACCCTTATGACCAGCCCAGGTCTGTGATATTACATGGTATTTATAGTACAAACCTCCAGAGGATGTGGCTAGGAAATTTGCATGACCAACGTATGCAAATTCCCCAGCAGCAGCAAGCTGCAAAACTGACAAAAGGTCTCTCTTCCAGAGACCTGCAGAATGCAGACCTGAACAGTGATCAAAAAGCTGCCTGCCTGTGCAGGCAGCCGAGCGGATCTTCACACAACCTCATTTAAAGGTTTGTGAGTTTTATATCTTAAAGAGACTCTGTAACCTCAAAAAGATCCCCTGGGGCGTACTCACCTCGGGTGGGGGAAGCCTCGGGATCCTAATGAGGCTTCCCACGCCGTCCTCTGTCCCACGGGGGTCTCGCTGCAGCCCTCCGAACAGCCGGCGAGAGGCCCGACTGTAAAATCAATATTTACCTGGTAGCGCGCCCAGGCTATGCATATGCATAGGCAGGGCCGGATTTGTACTTTTTACCGCCCTAGGCCAACTTTCACCAGCCGCCCCATGACCCACAGCACCCCACACACCACCCCCAGTATGACCTATATCCACCCCCTGCCCTGCACCAGGAAATAATTTTTTATTATGGAAATAATATTTTAAAGCTCTTGTACCTACTCTTAGGTATGTCTTTCCCTTCTAGTGATGCATCAGCCACATAAATGCACCTGATCTGTGCAGCTTTTCATTGGATTCTGTAGTGAGAGCGGTATGTGGAGGCTGCATTATTTATTTCCTTGCAATATCAGTTGCCTGGCTGTCCTACTGATCCTCTGCATTTAATACATTTAGCCACAGACCCTGAACAAGCATCATCAGATCAGGTGTTTCTGACATTGTCAGGTCTGACAAGATTAGCTGCATGCTTGTATCTGGTCTGATTCAGAAACTACTGCAGCCAAAGAGATCTGCAGGGCTGCCAGGCAACTGGTACTGTTTAACTTTAAAAGCAAATAAATATGACAGCTTCCATATATCTCTCACTTCAGTTGAACTTTAACATAGTCAGTCACTGTGACGTCAACCTGTTCTGGCCAGATCAGGTCCATTTATGTGACTGATGCGTCACTAGGAAGGAGGAGGTGGGGAGGAGTGGTAGTGTGCTTGGCACTCTTGTACAATCAGACTGAGGAATCAGCCAGGTAGCTATTGGTTTATATTGAGATACATATACCACTTTAAATTTAAAGCGGAACTGAAGATAATAAAAAAAAAAGTTTCACTTACCTGGGCCTTTTGCAAGCCCCCAGCAGCCGTCCTGTCCCGCGCCAGTCCTCCACGCTCCTCTGTTCCCCTCCACTGCTCCATTTCGTTCCTAGACTTGTAAGTCGAGGGGCCATTGCGCCTGTGCAGCCCTGCCAAGAGTATCATTTTTTACACGTTCCTGTCTGCAATAGCGCTATTGCGCACTGGAATAGGAAGGAGGATACGCAAGGCCAGAGCCGCGCAGGCACAGTGGCCCGAGGGCGAAACCAAAAGTAGCTGGCGGCGGGAGAACGGAGGATCATAGAGGACCGGAGCATGACAGGACGGCTGCTGGTGGCTTGCAGAAGCCTCAGGTAAGTGAAACTGTTTCTTTTGCAACTATCTACTATCTTGAGCTCCACTTTAAGCTACGTACCCACAATACAATTTTTTGAACAATTTTTCTACCCACTATTTTTTTGCGCAACAAGCGATCATTTCTGTGAGCTTGCATCGTAGGTGCGTGATCAGGGAAAACAACGCTTTGCGACGGTGATAATGATCGTCAGATCTTGAATATATACCCGACAAGACAACTCCCATGCAAAGTGGAGCGATCGTTTGAACTCTCGTTCAAGCCCATCGCGTGACATTGTATGTTCCCACGGGAAGGAAGATAAACCGGAGAACGCTTGTTGGCCGAGTAGAATCGCTAATCGTTCTCCGATCTATCTAGCAGTGAGTACAGGGCTTGAGAACACCTTGTCTGCGTGTTATACTGCAGAGGTCAGACAGGACAACAGCTTAGACCAGAACTTCAGAAAACAGACAGACTCTACCCTGAGTCCCGGGAACTGCTCCCCCTCCTCCTTCCCTCGCATCCCCCCCAGCATTCCAGCACAAGCAGGCCGAAAATTCATTACACACATTCTTACCCACACAGAGGCAGTCAGGTTGTAGTGATGATCCATTTGCACAGTGAGTGTCCCTCTGAGCAGTGGCTGTATGATTAGCCTGGGGATGCATTTTAAGATAGCAGCGGCGCTGGGGCAGACATGTCTGTGATCATGTGACACACCGACAGCGAAAGGACACGTGGCTGGCAGGGAAGATCCTGGTGTGGTGGGGACACCGTACAACATCAACTGCTGCACAGAGGAGCAAAGTGTACACAGCACTGGGGACATGGAGGAGCCTTGGAAGCCTGAGGACCAGACCAATCCCCATGCAGTCTCCCTGGCACTGGCTGCCGATTCCCAGCTTGATCATCATGGGCGCAGGCTGACAGGCAAGTAAAAGCGCGCCCAGACGTTCAGAGCAGCATCCACACTTGCTGCTGCTGCTGCCTCCAGTCTTGTTCCAGCCTCGCTGGTTTGCTTGACCGTCATCTCCCCGCCCCCTGAAGTTTCACACGTGGAGGAAGAAGATCTGCTGTTAGATTACGAGTCAGTCAGCGCTGTGTTCCTCGGTCTCCAATTTCCCGGGTATCCTCTCTACTAACCTGCTCAGCTCCTCCCCTCAGTGTCAGAGTGAAGGAAAGGGGCGGGAGTGCATTGCATGCATGAGAGAAGCGAGGAGAAAGAAATCCGTTCTGCCCAGAGAAGCAATTAAGAAACAGCTGATCTTCGAGAGCTGCAGCACCGCCCCAGCCTTAGCTCCGCCCCAGTCCCAGGCCTCGGTGGCCTGCCCACAAATCCGGCCCTGTGCATAGGTAGGATTTAGTTAGTGTTAGGTCCCCTCCCATGGAGGAAAGACTTCTTCGACAGTGGGAGGGACGAGTACCTAACAAATTGCATGCAAGGTGTTAGTGGAAACTAACATCCTCCAAGTGGTAGACAGGTTGTATGTGTGCTCATTGTGTATTTGTATCCCATGAGTGGGGTCTGCACTTTTTTGCAGGTAAGCATTCATCTGTTTTTAAGTAGCGCTGTTCATTTCTTTGCTATGTTTGATTTAATTCTGGTCAGCTGCTCCCACTTGTTAGTTTTTCTTTGGTGTATATGCAGAGCCTCTGTTTGGGTTCAAGGTGCGTTTGTAGTCTCTGGGGGGGCTCAGCGCATCTCTGAGCTGAGGCCATTCAGAGGCGGCCTGGTGATGCGCTGATCCCACTTTTTCTGTGCAATATTTACCTTTGCTGGCTCCAGCGGGGGCGCTGTGGCTGCTTTCCGCTCCGAACTACACGGAAATACCCGATCTCAGTCGGGTCCGCTCTACTGCGCAGGCGCCGGAAACTTGCGCCTGCGCAGTAGAGCAGACCCGACGGCGATCGGGTATTTCCGTGTAGTTCGGAGCCGACAGCCGTCAGAGCGCCTGCGCAGGAGCCGGGAAGGTAAATAATGATGTCATCTTGTTCTGAGGGCTGCAGCGAGACCCCCGTGGGACAGAGGACGGCGTGGGAAGCCTCATTAGGATCCAGAGGCTTCCCCCACCCGAGGTGAGTACCCCCCAGGGGATCTTTTGATGTTACAGATCCTCTTTAACAAGTTCCAAAGTCTACCTTAGCGCACCATGTTTTTTAATATACAGTGGTGTGAAAAACTATTTGCCCCCTTCCTGATTTCTTATTCTTTTGCACGTTTGTCACACTTAAATGTCTCTGTTCATCAAAAACCATTAACTATTAGTCAAAGATAACATAATTGAACACAAAATGCAGTTTTAAATGATGGTTTTTATTATTTAGTGAGAAAAAAAAACTCCAAATCTACATGGCCCTGTGTGAAAAAGTTATTGCCCCCCCTTGTTAAAAAATAACTTAACTGTGGTTTATCACACCTGAGTTCAATTTCTGTAGTCACCCCCAGGCCTGATTACTGCCACGCCTGTTTCAATCAAGAAATCATTTAAATGGGAGGTATCTGATACAGAGAAGTAGACCAAAAGCACCTCAAAAGCTAGACATCATGCCAAGATCCGAAGAAATTCAGGAACAAATGAGAACAAAAGTACTGTAATTGAGATCTATCTGTCTGGTAAAGATTATAAAGCCATTTCTAAAGTTTTGGGACTCCAGCCAACCACAGTGAGAGCCATTATCCACAAATGGCAAAAACATGGAACATTGAAGAACCTTCCCAGGAGTGGCCGGCCGACCAAAATTACCCCAAGAGCGCGGAGAAAACTCATCCGAGAGGCCACAAAAGACCCCAGGACAACATCTAAAGAACTGCAGGCCTCACTTGCCTCAATTAAGGTCAGTGTTCACGACTCCACCATAAGAAAGAGACTGGGCAAAAACGAGCTGCATGGCAGATATCCAAGGCGCAAACCACTTTTAAGCAAAAAGAACATTAAGGCTCATCTCAATTTTGCTAAAAAACATCTCAATGATTGCCAAGACTTTTGGGAAAATACCTTGTGGACCGACAAGACAAAAGTTGAACATTTTGGAAGGTGCGTGTCCCATTACATCTGGCGTAGAAGTAACACAGCATTTCAGCAAAAGAACATCATACCAACAGTAAAATATGGTGGTGGTAGTGTGATGATCTGGGGTTGTTTTGTTGCTTCAGGACCTGGAAGGCTTGCTGTAAAAGATGGAACCATGAATTCTACTGTCTACCAAAAAATCCTGAAGGAGAATGTCCAGCCATCTGTTCGTCAACTCAAGCTGAAGTGATCTTGGGTGCTGCAGCAGGACAATGACCCAAAACACACCAGCAAATCCACCTCTGAATGGCTGAAGAAAAACAAAATGAAGACTTTGGAGTGGCCTAGTCAAAGTCCTGACCTGAATCCTATTGAGATGTTGTGGCATGACCTTAAAAAGGCGGTTCATGCTAGAAAACCCTCAACCCTCAGCTGAATTACAACAATTCTGCAAAGATGAGTGGGCCAAAATGCCTCCAGAGCGTTGTAAAAGACTCGTTGCAAGTTATCGCAAACGCTTGATTGCAGTTATTGCTGCTAATGGTGGCCCAACCAGTTATTAGGTTCAGGGGGCAATTTCTTTTTCACACAGGGCCATGTAGGTTTTGAGTTTTTTTCTCACTAAATAATAAAAACCATCATTTAAAACTGCATTTTGTGTTCAATTATGTTATCTTTGACTAATAGTTAACGGTTTTTGATGAGCAGAAACATTTAAGTGTGACAAACATGCAAAAGAATAAGAAATCAGGAAGGAGGCAAATAGTTTTTCACACCACTGTACAACAGCTGCCTGTGATAGATTACACACAGCCACAGTGGACCATTTAAAACTAGTTACTAATGTATTTTGCAGAAATGGCAGATATGAATAAACCTTGCAAAAAAGAACACAGACACCGGGAGCCTGAATGGTGCAGTATTTACAAGCATGATCTCAATTGGTGTACAATAGAGACTGTGGTACTCACAAGGGTGAATTGCAGAAATGGCAACCATCCAATCAACAGCTGTGGAGAATAACCATCTCCAAATGGGTACAGGGAATTTGTACATCGGTGGCACTCTAAAAAGGCCTTGGAGCCTGGGGCAGTCACCCCTTGCAGAGGGGAATATAAGCGAGGGGTGACTTCCCCGGGCTCCAAGGCCTTTTTAGAGAGTGCTCAATAAGAACACCAGTGAATACTAAAAACTGCATGCTAATTTCCTGCAAATTGTAACATAGTTAGTTTAGTTGAAAAAAAAAAGGATCAGTCGATCAAGTTTAACCAGAAAGAAAAAGAAAAAACAAACAGAAAACTCTATCCTGAACCCTCACATATACCAGTTGAGCCAAGGGAAGGCAAAAAAAAAAAGGCTTGGGCCAATGAACTTTAAAAGGGAAATAATCCTTCCTGAATCCAGATAGCAGTCCCTGGGTCATCTCTCCCAGGAATTACCTAGTAATTATAGCCGTGGATGCCCTTTAACGCAAGGAAAGCATCCAAGCCCTCTTTAACCCCCCTGGCGTTACAATTAATCAGGCCCATCAGGAAATCCTGTTCTAAACGGGATTTCCATTAGGGCTTTCCCTGTCACCATGGCGACGGACAGTGAGTTCACGCAGCTAGTAAAGTGAGTATTACCGCTAATGAGGTTAAATGCTTTTTTTTTTTCAAACTACATAAGCCCAGGTTGTCCAACCTTTCTTGGTAAGTGAAAGCTTCCATCCCTCTGATTAATTTAGTTGCCCGTTTTTGTACCCATTCCAGAAGGCTAATGTCCTTTCTATAGTGTGATGCCTAAAAATGTTATCTCATACTCCACATGTGGCCTCACAAGTGATTAATACAGAGGGAGTAATATACTATCATTTTGAGATTTTGTTTCCAATTTTATGCATCCCAGAATTTCATTTGCTTTAGCTACCACTACTTGGCACTGTATACAATTACTTGACTTGTTATCAACCAGTATTCCCAAGCCTATAGGCACCGATGTCCAGGCACTCTAGACTTCGCCTTCCATGAACCTTCAAACCCGCGCCAAACCACACCACAAGTGCGCTGGCTAGCCCCGCTGTCACTTCTACCTTAGTCCCCTTACCCACCATAAGTAGCTACAGGTTCCCCTTAGTATTAGGTAGCTAGAGGTCCCCTCAGTATTAAGTTGGCGAGAGCCGGGTGAGTAACCTCTCATTTACACTCTCATCAGGAGTCTGCATAGGGAAGGAGAGTGGGAGGCGCTCAAGTAGCAGAGTGAGCTGCCTTTCTATCATCAGGCGCTTGTAGGCACTATCATCCGGCCCTGGTCACTATCCGTCTTAGCTTTGATAATTCTGCATCATTTTGTATCATCTGAAAAGATGGTTACATTACTCTGTACTCCATCTACTAAATTAATAAATACATTGAAAAGAATTGGACCAAGTACTGACTCCTGTGGTACCCCACTGCTAACAGTTTCCCATTTTTAGTAAGTTCGGCACCGGTTTCCACCACTCTTTGAATTCTAAGCTTTCAAAGGATAGCAACCAATGAAATGCACTTACAGTTTGCGTCAAATTTGCATCTCATTGACCATCTCCACAGCTCAATAATATTTTTACCTGGCTCTAAAGGGACTTTTTCACAAGTTTATTTTAAATTTCCTTAAAATATGCCTAGTACGCATGGAGTCCATAACACGTATCCTTCCAAAAGCCACTTGACTTTCAGCATTTCTTTAGAAAGCTAAGTACTTAAATGAAATTGTCAACATTTGAAAAATGCAGTGCGATTAGCTAGAAATTATTTCAAGCCCTCTGCTGGCAATTCTCAACGCTCTGGTTAGAAATTCTAGTCTAACTGAGAATAACAGAAGACTCTAGGGAGGTCACGGAAAACCTGGAAAGCTGTGCTCTTTATTTTCTATTATACTACTAATGCTGCAAGAACTAGTTATCTTGGATCGTTGTGGTGTACTGTATGAGCCTTGATCTATCATGTATAAATTCACTGGACCTTGGCGTTCCTAAACGGGAAACTTAGCTGTATATACTGGTGACTTTGGACGAGACGGGTAAAAAAGGACGCCGGACATAGACTGTAATATGAATTAGTTATAGCGGCGCTCAGAGGGTAATTTGGGTGCTGGCAAAAGACAGAGCCCAATTTACAAAAAAACAAAAATACTGCAATTAGGCCCCCAGCAATAGCTGGAAGAAGAATTGCTTCTTAAGCCCAATCTACACGATCCGATTCTTTGTGCGATTCAATTACAATTCTATTTACGATCCGATTAAATCCAATATGTCCAATCGGGTTTCGATTTGATTCAATTCGATTTGCCATTGTTTTGCAATGGCAAATCGAATTGAATCGAATCCAGATCGAACATGTCAGATTTAATCGGATCGTAAATAGAATCGTAATTGAATCGCACAAAGAATCGTATCGTGTAGATTAGGCTTTACCCCTGAATCCATGGTGGCCTGAAGGGTGAATAGTTATCTACACTGCCAGGAAATTTGCAATAGCAGGGTGAGCCATTTCTCAGCTTCTCCCTGTTCCCAAATTTCTCGGCGCTCTTTTAACATGAATGCGACTTTGGGTGCCTGATATCACAGTTATCAACAGATGCTGATTGCAGCAGCTGAAGCTGAGAGTAGAAAGTGCGTATTAGTTAAAGTAAACTTGAGATCTCAGACTAAAAATATTTTATACTCACCCAGGGCTTCCTCCGGCCCCATGAGCACAGATGCGTCTTTTGCCGTCCCCCTGAGTGTCTCCAGTCAGCCGCAATCATGCTCAATCGTGCCAGTTGGCTCTTCTGCGCACAGAGAAATATGAACACCAGGTAAGTATAAATAACTTTATTTAAATTTGTAGTCGCTTGTCCCCCAAAGCGATTTTGCAGCACTACCATACCTAGCATTGAGCACAAATACACTCAAAATTCCGTATGTCCTGCGATTGCGATTAACCCTAAAATGGCTATAAAATAATATATTTTGTTAAACAAATCAAATCATATATGATAAAATGTTTCCAATAATAAGCAACACTTTATGTTTGATTCAGCTCCTTTTTATTCTTTCACCAAGTTTTCAATACAAGCATTGAAACACAACATAACAAGAGATTAAATTTAATGTTTATCCAGCTAACTTTGATCATATCGATATAAATCAGAAAGTAGTAATCAACATGAACAGCAGTTTATTAAATGAACAGAGAAATCACTGTGCCAGAAGAGCTTATAGCAGCACATTCATTGTAAGGATAATGTAAATTAAATCTGGAATTTAATGAAAAAAATATTTACCTTCCTGTTGTGATATTAATAGAATGCTCAGCTATATACTAGGAAATATAAAAAAATGAGATGAATGAGATAATTAGGTATCACTTGTTATGCTATGTTATTATGTTATTATTATGAAAGAGTGCTTTCATTGACTTATTAAAATGAATTATATTCTGGTAATCCTGTTCTCTCGTAGTACTCTGTTAAAAGTTAAATTTACACAATGAAGATATTTAATGAAAACCCTGGTTAGTAAAAAGAATAATAATTTTAAGGTAATAATAATTAAGCCTTTTATCAAAAAAGAATTAAAAAAAAAACTGGTACATATAAAAAGCGTGCTGCACAAGTCATTGGGCCTGATTAACTAAAGTCTCAATAATCCGCTATCCCCAGTGATACAGAAAATAAAAAACCCTGCTCATCCTATTTAGTAGTTATATGATTGTAACTACTTGCGACTCCACATCCCCTATTGCGCACGATCCAATTCACGTTTTCTCCTAGATGATAATTTTTCATCTTCTGTTTAAAATAACTTTTTAACTCTGCAACTGGAAAAGTACCCAAAAAATTGGTGAAAAAGTAATGTCAAAATAATTCTGAGTATTTTCTTGCTTGCTGGTGACTTAAAGAGGAGCTGTTAGGTATAGGGTCTCAGAGAAAATAAACACATATATCAGTAGCTAAAGATTGGCTGTACTTACATTACATATGCATTTCACTGTCCACGTTTGGATTTCACAGAATTTGTATATAGTATATGCAGAGATAGATGCTCCTGACAGCTCATGGCAGGTTCCATGTTTGT
The DNA here is from genome assembly GCF_040937935.1 of Hyperolius riggenbachi. Classification (NCBI taxonomy): domain Eukaryota; kingdom Metazoa; phylum Chordata; class Amphibia; order Anura; family Hyperoliidae; genus Hyperolius; species Hyperolius riggenbachi. The sequence goes on from NC_090655.1 coordinate 107,413,176, forward strand.
GAAGCCAAATGTGTCGTCATGTCCTGCCTGCTTCTGATCACAGAACAGCTCATACTGAATAACACTAGTTTGCAGTGAATATTAATGAGCCATGTGGCTAGGAACAATAGCGGACTCCTGCAGTGTACGCTGCCCCGAGATTTATCTGTGCTGTGGCTGGACTGAGTTTTAGAAGCTGCTGAAACTTGATCCCGTCTTCTCCTTAGCAGCCGAGGGGAGGGCCCCAGAATGCTTTGCAGTATGTTATGCGGCTTGCGTCCTGCTTAGCTCTAAGCATTGCTGATAAGCATACATCAAAGGTAAGAGAGATCTTTATCTTCAGTAATGTCTTTTTGGCTTCCTTCTAAACTGTTTAACACAGGAGACTAGAGGTTTAAATTAGCTTCTGCAGCCTGACAGTTACTCTTTAAAAGGCCATTTATTTATAATGTTAAGATATCACCTAGGAGAAAATCTGAACGGGACCGGGCCCAATTACTAACCATTCACCAGCCATTACTATAGCCTGATATTACTCTTGATGACCACAGCACTGATTTGCAGCACATAGCAGATGATGATATTTTACACTATGTATTTTGCATACAAACTCTTTAGTTACGATTTGTAAAAAAAACTAATTTTGTATAGATCTTCATGATGTAATTATGGTAGTATAACAAGATTACATTTTTTTTCTAATTTTCTCCAATGTGTGTGTGTGTGTATATATATATAATAATTAATTGGTTATTTATTTAGAAATGTTTTCCTGTGGAAATGCATGAACAGTATAATAAGAAAAGAAATAATAATAAAATAAATAATATTGCGGCTTTGCTAATATTTAACTCTGCAGAGCCATGAGAGTGCAAGAAAAAAACAAAAGTTCCAATCTTAGGCTGATACACCAGTGCACATGAACATGCAAGCATACAAGTACAAAAACGTGCTCATTGTTGCATCTTGCCAGGAGAGATGCTATTTATTTTGTGACTTGTGACAGTTTGTACAAAAGCTGAAATTGGACCATGCACAAATCCGCAGATCCATTTCTAAACATCATAGAAATTGCAACAAAGTTTGTTTAAAGTCAGAAAAAAATGCAATTTATGGAGCTTTTCTACTTATCAGTTCACATAGCCTCCTGCCTTTTTTTTTTTTTTTAATAATTGGACCAGTGATGCTCACGATGAACTGATGCAATCCCTGGCAAAACAAATGCATTATTATTGATATTTGTTTTGGTGGAAAGAGACAGTTATATCCCAGTCCCCCATACTGTTCCTTACATCCTCCACACACCTATGGACTATATACTCCAACCCCCTATATCCTTCCCCTATTCCCACAAAACTCCCCCCCCCCCCCCCATGGTAATGTTTTGTTTTGCTTTGGTAATGCTAAATGTATTTGGTCCTGCCAATAAAGCTTTTTTGGATTGGATTGGTCATTAAATATAATAGGCTCAGATTTATTATTATAAAATGATTTTCTATAGAAATTAATTTTCACATGACGTACACAAAATTATTTTTTCTCTTTTTTAATCATTCGAGGCAAACTGGCATAGCCTTCTAGGGGGCGGAAGAAGCCCCAGGTGATTTTTCTTCCTCTTCTTACCTCATGTATTATCCTTTAAGATCCCTTTACATCATATTGATTGAACGGAGTTCTGTACTCTGGGCTATTCTAACACCTTAATTCTTTTCTTTTTCAGGAATATGTTTTACATTTACGAATGTGGTTGAGATCACTGTTTTGTTGTATGACCCAATTTCAGCTAGGTTTTAGCTGTCACACAGATGGCCTCACATTTTAATCTAGAATACTCTGTGGTACAGAGGCCCACAGATCCCATTACAAACACTACACACACAAACAGATGATCTGGCTAACAGCTGATTTGATGGTGTCCATTAGGCAGAAGAAAGTGGGGGTTAGTGTTATGCATGGAAGAGGGGAGATTAGTGTTAGGAAGGGGACAGGGGAGTTTAGTGTTAGACTGAATAGAAGAGAAGGAAGTTAGTGTTAGGTGGAGTGGAAAAAAGGTTATTGTTAGGCGGAATAAAGGACATCAGGACGAGGTTAGTGTTAGGCACAAGGTATGGGAGGTTAGTGTTTGGCAGACAAAAAGGGGAGGTTAGTGTTAGGCCGAGGAGAGGGGAGGTTAGGGGTATGCAGACAAGAGGAAAGGGTAAGAGTTAGGCACAGGAAAGACGAGGTTAGTGTTAGGCAGCAGGCATGGGCTCACGAGAAGTTACGGACTCGAATTAAATGAGACTTAATTGCCTCAGGTGTACAGCTGCATGAGAAGGGGTTATTTACCCATAAGTCCATCATCCTCCCTGCGCTCCAAACAGCTTGCACGCGTCCTATTGAATGCGTTGCAAGCCTCACTACATGCACTTCCTCCTCCTGGCTTGAAGGAGGAAGTGCACATAGTGAGTCTTGCAAAGCATCCAATGGGACGCGTGCAAGCTGTTTGGAGCGCAGGGAGGACTACGGACTTATGAGTAACTAACTCCTTCTCATCCAACCACACACCTGAGGCAATTAAGCCTCATTTAAATCATGAATCCAAGTCCTTAGGGACTCATAAATACTCGTGAGCCCATGCCTGTTAGGCAGGGAAAAGAAGAGGAGTAGAGGGGAGGTTAGTGTAAGAGGGTGGTGTTAGGAGGATGCTGCCGTAGCCACGGAGAAAAACACTAGCACCATCCGCCTACCTCGCAGCTGGACAGGTAGAGTGTAAGCCCAGGGGTGCAGCTAAGATTTTGCTGACTGCTGTAGCTTGATCAGGGTCTACATAAAACTTCTACAAACTTCAAGGTACAAGCGTACACATTACGGATACAACTAAACCTGTTCTCAGGCACTTGCAGACAAACCAGAATCTCTTGGAAATTCCAGGACTGGCTGCCTCAGACAGAAATCTGATTCTAATTAGCTGTACTACAAAAAGCTAACAGAAATCTCCTTTCCCAACCGCCCAGCTCTTTCAGAAAATCTGTGGAGGCTTCAAACAACAAACACTTTAAAAGGACCCATTAGAGATGATATAAAATGTTTACATTTTCGCATTTTCTTAAGATACATAGGGCTTAATTCACTAATGATAGAGCATCATAACAGTGCTATGTTGTCAAGTGACAAGCAGCCTATCGGGCCAATCAGAGCGCGGGGATCACGTCCTTTAATGTGACTGGACCCGAAGGAGCTCAGGGCGGGAGGAGTGGATTGGACGTTAAGTTCCTAGCGTTTGCTATGCTGCAATACAGCAGCATAGCGTGCGCTGAGTGCCCTCTCCCCAATTACGCAGGACTCAGCCTGACACAGCATGCAGGGAGCCCTCATTAAGGCACGACAATTCACTAGCACGCATAACAGTAGCTAACTTGCGGCCTTACGCTGCGCTATCGTTAGTGGATCAAGCCCTAAGGCCCATATGCAATTAACTTTTTCTCCCGAGTTTTCTCCTAGATCATCATTTTTCATCTACTGTTTTAAGTAACTTTTCAGCACTTTGCAATTAAAAAAGTACCACAAAGTAGGTGAAACGGTACTACAATTTTTTTTTCTTGCATTCTGGTGGCTTAAAAGGCATTTTATTGACAAATTGTGAAAATATAATCTTGGAAAAAACTAAGGAGAAAAAGAGAATTACATACAGGCCATCACCTTGTAAAATTAGAACTTTTTTCATGGCCATGTATATCAGTGCATTTTGTTTTGTTTTTTTACAACTATTGCCATCCATGCATTTGGTGAAAAAATTGTTTTTCGTACAACCATATATTTTGCCAAATATTCTTATTTTTGCAAAAATGTGAAACTTGTACCAACTTTATGGTGAAACGACAATGCCCACATTTGCTCATTCTTCTTCCAGGGCACAGACACTTCACTAAGGATGGGTACTCCTGGACAAGATTCAGAAGCCTGCCAACTGCCCTGGATAACAGTGCACATGGCAAAGGCATTCAACAGTACAGACAACAGTAGACTGAAAAAGAAAAACCTTGAAAAAGGAACTCCTAGCACCTAGAAATCCACCCATACACACTTCCAACCCACTTTTCATAAGGAACACTTGACAACTTTTTTAAAAATAAAGATTGTAGGTTATCCTTATGACATCATCATTCTAGCCCTAGTGCAGCTGGGTAATTAGTAGAGACTGATGCTGTCTCTTAGATAAAACACACAAAAGAGATCGAGAGCCCGATATGGTGTAGTATGTCAGGAAATTAGGAGAAAAAGGTAATCGATAATGAATATACTCACAAAATTGGGTTACCGCACAGGCAACCACTGAAACGGCAGGTGGGGAGAATTATAACCTGACCCCACTCAGGTATTAAAATGTCGCTCTCTGTAGACAGGGAAAAAAGATGGGGATACACCCCTCCACCCAGGGTGGACTCAATCAATATAATCGTCAAACAGCAGAGGCGCCAAAAAGTGTAAAAGAATTCCTTTTAAAGGCGTTTAAAAGAAGGGAGGGATATGGGTGGATTCACCTCCCTTAAGTAAAGACCAGCCAATGAGCCATAAACAGACAACAGTATAATTTATTGGGGATTCTCCAGGCAATGCAACGCGTTTCACGGGCAAAGCTCCCGCTTCATCAGGCAATCAAAACGGAGAAAAACATTAGCAGGTTATGTCCAGGTTTGAGCGTCTCATAGAGGCGCTCAAACCTGGACATAACCTGCTAATGTTTTTCTCCGTTTTGATTGCCTGATGAAGCGGGAGCTTTGCCCGTGAAACGCGTTGCATTGCCTGGAGAATCCCCAATAAATTATACTGTTGTCTGTTTACGGCTCATTGGCTGGTCTTTACTTAAGGGAGGTGAATCCACCCATATCCCTCCCTTCTTTTAAACGCCTTTAAAAGGAATTCTTTTACACTTTTTGGCGCCTCTGCTGTTTGACGATTATATTGATGCTGTCTCTTGCACCCGCTGCCTGTTTACATAGGATTACACTTCCTCTAACCTGTAATGGTGACTGTTACTAATACAGATGGGTGATATCAGTTGGCAGTTTTTCCAGCTATCTTTTGACAATGGTTGGACCAAAATTACATTAATTACTGGTAAATCCCATGGTCTTCCAGAAAAAGGAAATGCATAATTATTGCTTTAAATTATTGCTATAAACTCCTAGCAGTGCTAGAGTTCTAGGTTCGCATCCCAGCCCATGTATAGGCTGGGTGTGGCCCCTCGCATCTTAAAGCCTAATGCCAAATACAGTAGTTGTGGGTGCATTCAACTAAGAAGTAGATGGCTCCACTACAAACAATATTGTAGTATGGTATCAGAAAGCACTCCTCAAGACGATGCATATAGTCAGCATGTATTTGTTAGGCTGAATATTTTGGAGTCTCAAAGGACCCCTGTATCAATGCTAGAAAAAAAAACTAGAATTTGAACAGCAAAGATGACATGCTACAATATCACCAGCTATAAATGCAGTGTACACCACCACTGTGAAACACTACCACCACAAAATACATATGCATCAGACCCCATCTGTTAAGACATCAGTAGAAGTAATGTAGCTAAATGAAAGTCTCTCCAGGCAGGTGTAATCTTAAATGTCAAACAGCCCATAAGAGCCTACATAACCTCCACGGTGTACAAGGCATAGAAGAGAGTGTCACCAGCACAAAAGGAATGGTGTAGTGTTCTTGTATGTATTTTTTTTCTTTTGAAATTGTAGGTGTCAAATACACCTGTTTTGCTTTTTTCTTACCTTGATAATCAAGTCCTTCAAGACCCTGAAATACTGTATTTAATGACTACATGCTGACTATATGCAGTGTCTTGAGGAGTACTTGCTGATACCATACTACATATCCTAGTCCAGATACCATCTGCAGTTTATATATTTAATATCTCTAGACTGTGATAGGAACATCAGATTGCGAGCCCTTACTGACTAGTTATGTGAATTGTTTATGTACTCTTTAATGTGTTTTAGAAAATGTCACAGTGTTAAATAGATCCATAAAAAAAATACATTCAGTATGTTAAAATTCACCACGTAGCCAACATCCTTAATTTCTGAAAGATAACTTATTAAAGAATCTACAACAGTCTAGCCATCATAGACTTATTTTAACAGGCTTTCCATGGAATTGGCTTACTCAGTCTGCCAGGTAAATCCACACTAACCTACCCAACTGTCAACATGTACGTAGCCCAAATTCTCGGGTGTATTTGGATTATTAATAAATGAGTGGTAGCCTGGTAACAGCAAACCACTTCTTTGAACCAGGGGCATATGGTAGCAATGGCCCTGTGACCCCCGTAGGTGTAGTAGAGCATCATCCTTCGCCTCCAGCGGTGGGACAGGGGCCTCCTCACTCTTTCTCAATGCAACTCTTCACTGCACAGTCTATCTCCTTGCAACTTAAAACATGAACGAGTTGCTCTGTTCATAAAGAGGAGCGGGGGTCGCAATGTGCAGGAGGGTAGATGTCCGGAGGATGGTGTGGTATTTGATTTTTGACCTGGGGTGCCTCTTGGGTTCATGTTAAACACTGACAAGAAATAGACTGCAAAAGCTAATATTTCACAATGAAGAAGCTGGGCGGTTTCAAGTGGATTACAGTTTTCCTCTTCCATGTAGTATTTACTGAAAACAGAACTTGGCACAGTCTAACTATTTTGGGACTACATACTAAAAAGTCAATATAATATTATGGTTTTTGATAGGTGGAAAAAATAAATGACGGTGAGCACCTTTCTTTATTACAGCACATGACAGGAGGTCTGCGGGCCACCCTTGTCCTTTGTAGGAAGCTTATGGTCCAATGGGGCAACCAACAACCCAGCTTAAAAGCGAACAAAGAAACCATAGTCTGAAGTTCAACCTGAGGAAGAGTGTAAGGGCAAAATTTTGCAAATTCAATGAGACAATTGCATTCATGCAAAATCAAATCTAATTTTAAGTCGAATGCAACCATTTTATGGAATTGAAGAGCCAAAACATTTTTGATTGGGTTGAACAAAATCAATTTTTAAAGCAATCAGACTACATCTTTAGAATAATTTATCATAATTGTAACATTAATCATTTAAGATGATTCTATTTGAATATATTAGTGTGTGGTAAGTAATGCTGATGCCAATTGTAATAATTGGTTACCTACCCCTCTAAAGTGTATTCCTTAAAAAAAAAGTCCCATTCACTAAACCACAATTTCTCTCTGACAATGGCTTGTCACATGTATCTCCTAAAGATTCAAGGCTCTGATGATGCTGATGAGACCACAATGAGTGGATAATGTCTGATTGGTGACTTGTACATCTTCAGAACTAAACGGAGACAGCTAATCCACACCTGGAAGAGAAAACGGAACGGATCCTTCCGGAAATGAGAATGCAAGACTTGCATGACGTAACTGGCTTGGCCACCAGCTATCCTCCTCCAGGAGTTGGTGTGCAATATCTAGTAATACCTGGAAGCACAGATCTAATTCCTGAAAAAAAATAATAATAAAGAATTATATACTAATCATAATTGATGAGCATATGTTATATGCAGATAATCCCTGGGACCGATGAGACCTGATATTATTATTGATTTATAAAGCGCCAACATATTCTGTGATGCTGTACAAAGAAACGAATATGAGGTATATAATAATACAGACAAATGGAATACACCAATATACAAAATACATAATTGGTGACAAAATGTAGAACAGATACAAAATACAGAATTGGTAATGAAAGTGACAAAAGTAACATGATAAATAAAATGTATAACAAATTCCAAGACACCAAAGGGTGAGAGAGCCCGGCCCTTGCAAGCTTACAACCTAAAGGAATAGTGGGAAATAAGAGGTAGGTTAGTATGCAATATAAATCCCTAGAGGCAGTGTGTTTTAGGATATCTAGTAGGAGTGCAACTTCGCTCAGGACAAAGGGGAAGCGGCCTAAGGTAGAGCATATGCTTGTTGGAACAAGTGAGTTTTGAGAGAACGTTTAAAGGTAACAAAGGTTGGAGAGGGTATAAAGGGAGGGTATAAAGCTGATAGGTTGAAAACTAACCTGGAATTTCCTTCCCAAAAATAGGCATAGTTTTGTATTACATAAAATACATTCCCCATAGATGTATTCTTTAATATAAAGAGGAACTTTAGCAAAAAGGGAAAAAAATAAATCAATACATTGCAAAATGCACAGAGGGAGATACTGTTTGCTTGGCATTTGGAAACAGCTGTTATTTTGTTATTTCACACAATGCAGCAAGGCTGTCACAGTGTGATGTCAGGACCTTGGTCCTAACATCACACTGTGGGAGGGGTTTCCCCACAAAATCAACCATACAGACCTCCCTGATGATCTATTAGATAAAAGGTAAAGATTTCTCATGGGAAAAGGGGTATCAGCTACTGATTGGGATAAAGTTCAATCCTTGGTTACAGTTCCTCTTTAAGCGACTAAAGCCACTACCCACTAATCTGTCCATCGTGACATTCTGACTACTCATATGCTAAGCCAGTTCCTTGCTGTCTATCAATTGTGATTGGCTTACAGTGATCACACAGTCAGGAGCCAATGAAAGCTTAACAGCTAAAGTCGGCGGCCTTGGAAACATTTCCCACACTCAGAACAAGAATTTTAAAATGGATTTTCTCAAAAACTATAAGGTCTTTTTGAAAAATATTTTCCTCTTGTACCCTCTGTCCTCCTTCACATACTCTGCAAATGTGGTGTTTTTAGCACGTAAGGGGGCTTTGCTATTAACCGCTGAAGTCAGTGACTTTGGAAACATTTCATGCACTCAGAAATGTGAAATCAACTTTCTCAAAAACTATAAGGTCTTTTTGAAAAAAAGGTTTCCTCTTGTACCCTCTGTCCTCCTTTACATGCCTTGCAAATTAGTTTTCTCTAGCATGTAAGGGGGCTTGGCTATTTACCGCTAAAGTCAGCGGCCCTGAAAACATTTCCCACCACACTCAGAACGAAAACTTTAAAATCGATTTTCTCAAAAACTATAAGGTCTTTTTGATTTTTTCCCCTTTTGTACCCACTTTAAGTCTATAGAGCCCGCCGTGAACATTTGTGGTAAATTCATGTTCACTACATCACTATTCCCCTTCAGTGTTTCATTTTTCTCAGACCTGCAGCAGGCAGCGAGCTACTGTCACAGCAGACTCTGCTGTAGCTTTGAGGATAGTCACATGAGCAACCATTAGAAACATTGGGCTTGAGTCACTAAACCATGATAACTCATATCATGGCCGTTTTCGCTCACATTTTCGCATCTGTGCGCGGTCGCCTTAGCCAGCACAACCTCGATTAGATAAGCTAAGCCCCACTAAGGGTGAGTTAGTTCACTAGAAAATATGTCAGCGCTATATGAAAGTGTAGTAATAATAATTAGTGATGATCGAACACCTAGATGTTCGGTTAGGTTCGGCTGACGTCATCCAGCCCGCCTGCCCGGGTAGCGCGGGGGGGGGAGCAGGCCAGCTCTCGGGAGGACCGGCGCCCCCTGGTGGCGGGAGGGGGCAGGTGGGCTGGATGACGTCAGCCGAACCTATCCAAACCCGAACATCTAGGTGTTCGATCATTACTAATAATAATGTGGAGAGTCATTCTTTAAAACTCAGTGGTCCAAATTTAACTTTGTTGCTTTATGAATTACAGACTCAAGTAAAATGTATAAACATATTTCCAAACAACAGTCCTCCCAAGGTAATCTCCACATCCACTCCACATACCTGTTGTCCTCTACATAGAAAAATTGAAAAAAAAGATTTCAGACTCTTTCTAAGCTCATAAAGGTCATCGTTGCCATCAAGACTGCTGGGGTCAAACCACAAACCCTGCGAAAGACAAGAGAAATACAGTCTGTTCCCATTTTGATCATTTTGTCAGTGTATACACCAGGGCTGGGCACACTGTACATTGCCCGGGCCACAGAGTGCAGTCCACAGGACATGTTCCTAACATATTTTCCCTCCCTGCAGAGTTGTGAGCATGGTGAAAGGGAATGGTTAACTCACCTCATCACCGCTTCCAGCGTCGGGTCTCCATGGCAGAGATGAATTAAGATTAAATGGGGCCATAGGCAAGGTAAAAGCATTTAGGCCCCCTCGTGGTCTTTTTGGGTAAGCTGAAGTGGAGAGAGGTAAGAGAAAATGCCTGGGGGGGGGGGGGCATTGACACCCACTAGGCCCCATGCACCTGCCTAGGTTGCCTGGTGGATGATCCTGCTATGCTCCATGGCCAAGGTGTCATCTTTTGAGAAGCCATCAGGTGTGTCATATGACATCACTGTGGCCATGAACACCCGAATGCTGGAAGCGGCGGTTGTGTGAGTTACCCATTTCCTTTCAGCCCGCTTGTAACTCTGCAGGGAAGGAGGAGAGAAATAGGGCTGTCCAACGATGGCCGGATTTACAGCGCATGTGGACTGTAGTTTACCCAGTGCTGATACACACAGTTGAAATCTATTTGCAGTGTGGGTAGAGCTTTCAGAGGGGTTGAGAAAAGTAGGAGAATTGGGAGAGGGTTGAGGGTCTTGGAGAACCCAGGAGAAATCCAACTCTTCGGGAGAAAGCTCCATTCCTGACATGAGTCACTGAAATGGAGTAGCAGCCAGGGTAGCAATGCTGTAGTCACATCTATCCCCCTACCTGATGTGTATACAAGATGGAGTCTGCCGTTTGTCTTGGTAGCACATTGTTGATTTTGCAGTATCTCAGGAAAAGTATAATTCCCAAAATGCATATTTGTCTGGTTGCTGCACACCTCAGTGGAGGAATCCCCAAACCTGTACAGAGAAGACACATTTTACATGGCTTTTCATTTTGTGAACAATTTCTCAACATGCAAAGCAGACATATTTAAAAGTAAGTCACATGTTTCTATGGTATGCTCAGAGGCGTAAAAATAGATCCTGCAAGGGATGCAGCCGTAGGGGGGCCAGAAGCCACAGGGGGCAGTGGTATAGCAATAAGGGTTGCAGAGGTAGCGACCGCATCGGGGCCCTTGGGTCGGAGGGGCCCTCCCTCAAGCACAATATTAGCTCTCTATTGGCCCTGTGCTGGTAATAATCCTACCAACGAATTGCCGCACAGACCCGCCACTCTCGCAGTTCATACATCGACGCAGGCCCCTCACTCTGCCATCGCTATGACGGCAGAGCTCTGTGAGCCGGTTAGGACCTGATTTCATTGGCTCCTGACCAGGAGCGTAACAATCCCCCCTGCAAGGGATGCAGCTGCGGGGGGCTGTTTTTGGGGGAAGGGGGGGTCGCAGCACCTGAGGGGACAGCAATGGCCACACAGAGCAGCGAGGAGGGGGCCCACTCCACCCCTCCCTCACCTTGGGCTCTCCTTTAAGTATTAATTGGCAGCAGCAAGCAGGTAGGGAACACGGAACAAGGACATATTTCCACATTTCATGCAACGGAGGTTCCACTCTGCAAGCGCCTGATGCTAATTCCCGTTTATCAGGAAGTAGCGTGAGGCGCTATTACAGAGAACACCAGATCTCTGTCGAGTGGAACGCGAAAGAGGTATGTCCGTATTCACTGTTCCCTGCCTGCTTGCTGCTGCCAATTAATGCTGGAGCTGAGAGTGCTGAAGGGAGAGTCCAAGGTGAGGGAGGGGTGTAGTGGGCCCCCCTCCCTGCCGCTCTGTGTGGCCATTGCTCTCTAGGCATGCTCGGAATTGCAATTCCTCCTCCTCCTCCTCCTCCTTCTCCTCCTCTTTATTTTCATCATCCTGTAGGGAATTGCAGTTTTTCAAAACAGCTTACATACCTTAGCCAGGATTTGAACCCAGATCTCAGTGTGTAGTAGGTATCTGTCTTACCCTCTAGAGTCTAGACCACCAACCACACTACATGCTAAAGCTGGCCTTTAATGTACCATTATGATCAATTCAATAGAAAAAGTAGCATGATTAAGGATTTGTCCTTTTTTAAAAGCCAGCTTACATACCGAAGCCAGGATTTGAACCCAGATCTCAGTGTGTAGTAGGTATCTGTCTTACCCCCTAGACCACCAACCACACTACATGCTAAAGCTGGCCTTTAATGTACCATTATGATCAATTCAATAGAAGGTTTGATAGGTTTAGCAATTCCGTTCCGACTACCGGAATCAGAAATGACCTAATTCCGTCCGGAATCACGGAATTTACAATTCTGCGGAATTCAGCGAGCATCCCTATTGCTCTCCCCTCATGTGCTGCGACCCTGGACATGAGGCACCTAACTGGCTACCTATACCTGGCTATACTGGGGGCAGCCATGCCCGGCTATACTGTGAGCAGCTATACTGGGGGCAGCCATGCCTGGCTATACTTAGGACTCTCTATAGAAGGCATTTTCAGATTCCCCAGCTTGAACGATGTGTAGCTTTGAGAGAGAGAGAAAATAAATATGATGTTGCTGCTCAAAACTGATTAATGCAACATTTTCAATCCTATGAGCTGTGAAAGGATGAATGTTAAACAGCACTTGCTTTCCACAGAGTTTATTCAAACTGAGGAACCCAGCTGGATAGAAGCAACAGAAAGGAAGAATCTTGTCAACAATGTCGTTGGGATTTTCTGTCAGCTGATCCCTGCCTGCATACTGCAAGTTAGGTTATATCTAGGAGATACCTTCCAATGACTGCTCTGGGGTGATTTATTAAAGGGCAACTGAAGTTAGAGGAATATGGATGCTGCCTTATTTATTTGCTTTTAAACAATACCAGTTGCCTGGCGTCACGCTGATCTTTCATGCATCAGTAGTGTGAAAATCATACACCAGAAGTAAGCATGTGCAAATGCAGTCAGACTCAGATTACACATCTGCTCTGCATGCTTGTTCAGAGTCTAGGACTATAAGTATTAGAGGCAGTGGATCAGCAGGACAGCCGGAAACGTACATTGCATTGTTTAAAATTAATTAAATACCTTCTGTTGTAAAGGACAACTGAAGTGAGAGGTGTATGGAGGCCGCCATATTTATTTGAGGACCGTGGTGTTAACCCCCCCCCCCCCCCCCCAAAAAAAAAACAGGCCCTTTTTTTTTTAAATTGGCCGCTGCAGCTTTAAAGAGGAGCTGTTAGGTATAAGGTCTCAGAGAAAATAAACACATATATCAGTAGCTAAAGATTGGCTGTACTTACATTACATATGCATTTCACTGTCCACGTTTGGATTTCACAGAATGTTTATATAGTATATGCAGAGATTGATGCTCCTGACAGCTCATGGCAGGTTCCATGATTGTCTGTCTCCTATGAAGCCAAATGTGTCGTCATGTCCTGCCTGCTTCCTGATCACAGAAAAGCTCGTACTGAATAACACAGTGTGCAGTGAATATTAATTAGCCATGTGGCTAGGAACAATAGCGGACTCCTGCAGTGTACTCTGCCCGGAGATTTATCAGTGCTATGCGCTGGACTGATTACAAGCTGCTGAAACTCGATCCTGTAGTCTCATTAGCAGCCGAGGGGAGGGCCCCAGAATGCTTTGCAGTATGGTATGCGGCTTGCGTCCTGCTTGGGTCTAACAGCTTTGCTGATAAGCACACATCAAAGGTAAGAGAGATTTTTATCTTCAGTAATGCCTTTTTGGCTTCCTTCTAAACTGTTTAACACAGGAGAATAGAGGTTTAAATTAGCTTCTGCAGCCTGACAGTTACTCTTTAAGGCCAAGCTGCAGGGCCGTAAAACTCAGCACACAAGTGGATTACCCCCCCCCCCCCCCCCCTTTTCTCCCCACCAACAGAACTCTGTGTTGGCGGGGTCTGATCACTCCCCCAGAGCTTGTTTTTTTTTTAAATAAATATTTTATTCGATTTTTACAATAAATTTCTCTTCCCCCCCCCCCCCACTTCCTACCTCCCTCCTCCAGCCAATCAATCAGTGTGATCGGCTGTCATAGGCTTCAGCCGATGACAGCGGATCACTTCCGCAGTACTGGAGGGGACAGCCGTGTCACATGGCTGTCCCCAGTACAGCACTGCTGCAGATCGCTTATAGATAGTTTCGCCGTCTGACAGTCTCTGAGCGGCAATCACCGCTGGGAAACTAAAGGTGGATCGGAGCTCTGCCTTCCAAGCAGGAGATGCGCGCGCAGATTCAATCATGCTTACAGGAGGTGGGGAAAAGCCCCTTGTCCGTGGATTGGAAAAGGGCTCTGGGGAGAAGGGTAGGCTTGGCCGCCCCTCTCCTCCAGAGCCCCCCCCATAACATGGACCATGCAGGATGGTATAGCTCAGGGTGTGAAGCCCCACGCGGGTGGAGCTCCACATTCTGGCTATCCCAACCTGCATGGGGGACAAGGGGATAAAGAAGCTCGGGATAGGGGACCCCTCATCATTTTTTTTTATTTCCCACACTCTGAACAAAAAAAAAGGTAAAGTTGACAGGGACAGCCATATCGTGATGTATAGCGATCCCTGGCCAAATCATTGCCACTTCCACAGGGTTTTCAGGGGGATCGTACGCACTGTGTATGGACCCCCTGGAAACCCCATCATGAAATTCACTGTTTTTTCTCTTGATATATACTTTTTTTTCTATCATATCTTTAAAATCGATTTTCTCCTAAACTATAAGGACTTTTTGATTTTTTTCCCTCTCCCGCGCATGCGCAGAAGACCCCGACTGAGGTGACTGAACCAGTTGGTAAAGAGGGTCTTAGTTTTTAACAGATTCTTGTTTGAACCAATACTCTTATCAAATCAAATGTTTAATCTATTAAATAGTAAATAATGTATTATTATTATTATTATTATTGAACAGAGTATATTATCTTATCACTTAACTGTTCCTCAGAGGGGCTCACAATCTAATCCTTGCCATAGTCATATGTCTATGTATGTATCGTAGTCTAGGGCCAATTTTAGGGGGAGAGGCGCCCACAGATGTGACTGCTACAGACTTAGGCACTTTGTTATTAACCCGAAGAAGCAAACCAGTACCTGTAAAACACATTGGACTCAATTCACTAAGCTTATCTCCTGTCTTTAATAACATTTCTAGAGTAATCACCATGGTGATAAGACATGTAGTATTCAGGAAACATTTTACCTCAGGCAAACCTAAAGTTAACTCTTCTGTCTTTAAGTTAAGGTGAGATCTCTAAAATTAACTATTCAATCCTTAAAATAACTCCAGAATTCTAAAGTTAAAGACAGGCTGTTTATAACTGTGTGTGAAAATAACTGCAGAGGAGGTAATTTAACTACAGAGGAGGTAACTTAAGGAATGAATAGATAAGATAACTCTCTCACTGTGTGGTGGCAAGTTATCTCTTGCCTTATTATCTCCAGCACCATCTTAGTGAATTGAGGCCATTGTCTTTTTTTGCATTATTAAAACCAATTTTACCCATATGGTTGTTCCATTTATGGAGGTAAGATCTGATTACTTCTACACCTATGATTTAAGATATAAGTTATATTCTGGGCGCCTCCAGCAAGTTCTCTCAGTTGTAGTTCAACCCTTCGGGGTAGTATATGGTACACCATGTGTCCAAATATCTAAGGAGAGCGACCGACCAGTACCTGCCTAGTGGATCTGGGATACTGAACGGGAGTGAAGAAAACTAACACAGACACAGGGAGAACATAATAACTTGGTGCAGAGAGTGCCCTGGCTGGAATTTGCGCTGCTGCAAGGTGAAAGTGCTAACCACTACACCAACGTGTATGCCCAACCTAACATTAGATCTCAGTAGCTTTAAAAGATATACTAAGCAAAGCTAAGAAAGAAAAGTTTTAGTCATCGGGGGCTTCTACGTATGCACAGGTGCACCTCTCATGGTCATGCTGCCTCGATTGGGACCTCTCTGCACTTGCGCAGAAAGACTTGAACTACACAAGTGTAGAGGGCTTCCAGTTATGGGAGGACAATCATGAGAGGCGTGTGGCGCACCTGTTCATGTGTCGAGGACTACAAGCCAGCTGTGGGTTGTGACCTTACGGAGGGGGACAGTGGAGGCCTGGAGACGAGAGGAACTTCGGCGTGGAACCTAATAGACTTCTAGGGGCTAGAGGAAGTCCTAGGTGAGTAAAACGTTTCTTTTATTTAGCATTGCCTCATGTATCCTTTAAATTATAGTCTATAAAA
The DNA here is from genome assembly GCF_040937935.1 of Hyperolius riggenbachi. Lineage (NCBI taxonomy): Eukaryota > Metazoa > Chordata > Amphibia > Anura > Hyperoliidae > Hyperolius > Hyperolius riggenbachi. Next base: position 107,429,258 of record NC_090655.1, read on the forward strand.
ATCAATGTAGATAGCACTCTAGACGTTCATGTCCATAGTCCACTGTGTCCCAGAAAGAGCCTCTAAACTCCACTTTTCACAAACACATTTCTGCAGCAAGGATAATCTCTAGGCCTTAGGTGATACCACCACCTCACTTTGTAAGAAGGAGCACTCACCCTTTTTATAAACCCTGAGATTGTGTCAACAGCGCTTTGGCGTCATCTAGGCCTTATCCAGAAAACTCCGTCAGTGTGGCTTCTTGTAACAGTCTCATGCAAGTGCAACCCTTTATATCTCAAATAAAGAACATTCAAACCACCACAGCGGAAAACCATACTGAAAATGTTAATAAAGTTTAAATTGTGCACTCACATAGATCTGCAGTAAAATGTTGCTCAGAGTTTTTACAGGCTCTTTCCCGTGTGTTGGTCACTTGGCTGGCTAGGGAAGGGAACTGTGCTTTCTGGGACAACATGGGCTCATGAACTTTTAGAGCATTAGCTATATTTCATTTTATTGACTGTTTTGATAATAGAAGCATACCAACTAATTATTTGTGTTATATATTGTGTACCTTTCACTTGTCAGCACAGTATCGCATGTTGGAGTTTTAAGTTATATTCTGTTGATCATAGCAGAGAATCTTATAAATATTACCTAGCACTGGTCTTCCTTCCATCAGAAAGAGGATGAAGCCATCACGATTAGTAATTGCCGCATATGTAGTCAGGAGTCTGGGGTACTTGGGCAGAAGTAAGAAGTTATGCAACAGTTTCACCCAGTTGGAGGTAACAGGAACCTGGGAACCAGATAAAACTTGGTTTGTATTTAACTGCAAATAACAATTGTGTAGTATGAGCCCAAGGACAGTGAACGTTTATCACTGGTTACTGAAAGACAACGCTATTGTGATTCTATGGATTACAATCAAGCTAAACTCCAGTGCTTAGTTATTAAGATAAATTGATTTCAGTTGACCCTCCCTTCTGAGGGTCATAAGCATGTTTAACAAATTATCAGGTTATTTTGACTATTTATTTTTTCTACCACAAAAAGAATTAGTGGGAGTCAAACCGGGATTTTGCACAGGACCTAGCTAATTCAATAGTTGTAGTTACAATGTAAGCCCTTCTTAAAAAGAAACTATAGTGAAAATAACATAAGGAAAAAAATTGCTTATTTTTTCAATATTCATGTATAAATTATTTAGGTAGTGTTTGCCCATTACAAAATACTTCCTCTCCCTGGCTTACATTATGACATTTATCACTGGTGGTGACATCTTTAGATCTGCCATGTGATCTGTATGGAATGTTCGTTACTGAGAGTTCTATGCACAGAGGGAGATACTGGTTGTTTGGCATTTGGAAAAAGCCGTTATTTCCCACAATGCAATGAAGTTCACAGACAGCAAACTGTCAGGACCATGGTCATGACATCACACTGTGGGAGAGATTTCACCAAAATATCAGCCATACAGACCCCTATGATCTATTTGAGAAAAGGTAAAGATTTTTCATGGGAAAGGCGGTATCAGCTACTGATTGGAATGACATTCAATCCTTGGTTCAAGTTCCTCTTTAAGTATATGGGCAATTGTTTAAAAAATAACAAAGGCACAGGGTTTATAGATTCAATATTTAAAAATAGCTTTTAATAGTATACTAAAGAAATAAAATGAACAGTATCAAATGTGCAAAAAGCATCCAAATCACAGTTGTCACAAACATCCTGACGTGTTTCACAGCTAGAAAAAGCCACTTCTTTGGAGGCGGAGAAGATGAAATATTCAGTAAAACTCTGTAATGCTGTAGATTAGTGTTTCTCAACATTTTATTGGTATGTACCCCTTTTAAAACCCTGTACCCAAGTACGGATCAGCTAAAAATAGCGCTAATAGATTTGGGCGCGGCTATATTTCTAATGTTAATTATCATTTTTGTAAATTTACACTCAATTTTGCATATGTTTGGGCGCAAGTGCCTAAAATCGATATTTTACATAAATCAAAGTAAACTCGGTAATATTCCTAATTATGTTGTGGAATCAGTAATATCGGTAATTTAAAGTTCATGATAATATATCAGAACGAAAATCATAACGCTAAATAAAGAAAAAATGATGTAAGTCATAACGATAACTTAAAAAGTCTTTTGGTGTAATAACGGTAAATGAATATGTTTAATGAAGGAATGTAAGCAAATTCTGTCCAAATACATATAATTTTGTAATTACGAAAATATAACATTCACTGTACAGATGTAATACCGATATTTGACATTTCTATTTACGATAATATATAAAGTATTTATGATAATTTAGGGTTAGACACCACCAGGGGGATGGTTAGGGTTAGGCACCACCAGGGGAGTTTTAGGGTTAGGCACCATCAGGGGGGTGGTTAGGGTTAGGCACCACCAGGGGAGTTTTAGGGTTAGGCACCACCAGGGGGGGTGGTTAGGGTTAGGCAGCACCAGGGGGGTGGTTAGGGTTAGGCACCACCAGGGGGTGGTTAGGGTTAGGGACCACCAGGGGAGTTTTAAGGTTAGGCACCACCAGGGGGGTGGTTAGGGTTAGGCACCAATAGGGGGGTCTAGGGGTTAGGGATAGGTACAGGGAGGGTTCTGTGTCAGAGTAGGGTTAGGTACATTTAGGGTTAGCCACCACCATGGGGGGTTAGGGTTAGGCACCACCAAGGGAGGGTTCTGTGTGAGAGTAGGGTTGGGTTAAGCTGTGTTGAATTACATTACGATATTTAACGTTATTATATTTTCGTTTTCATCTCACATCAGTTTTATACCTGTAATAATAATAGTCAGAATTATCGATTTTACATTACAAATACCGTTAAATTATCGATATTTCTAAATTACGATATTTTTCTTTTCCCGATAAATCGCGCCTAAATTTGACCGCGACTTTTTCAAATGTATGACACCAAGTACCCCCTAGCATAGTAAACATTATCACAAGTACCCCTTGACAAAAATATATTTAATCATAGTACATGATAATTGGTTCTAAACAATTTCCAAGCATTTACTATTGCTAGTGTTTTGCAGTTTACATCTATTGCAGGAGATATTTATTCTGCATCAACAGTTGGGGCAATAATTCTGGCAACATCCTGGACCTACTAGATGTGGCATCTACCATGAATATCCAAGGCCTGGTTTATACTTTTTTCCACCGCTAGGCCAACTTTCTTGTACAGCACCTTGTGCAGCCGCCTCTTCCATGTCTAAAGCCGCATCTACACGAGTAGATGCGGCCGCGATGCTCCTTATCAATCGAGCTTGATAAGATCCGACAGGACGGATCTCCGCACCGCCGATTCCCTGCTCGCTCCCCGCTAGGGGACAATGGCAGGGAATCGAGCGGAAGATAAGCGGCGCCGGCGGGGACGAGCGGGCACGAGCGGGGAATCGAATGCGGCGCACGCGCGGCGAGCAGGGACGCGGCGGGCACGCGGAAGAGGCGATCCGGCGGCTAATCCAGACGGCGGATCGCTGCAATCTCTCATAGTGTAGACAGGGCTTAACATTCATGTACAGCAGCCCCCTTCAGTTACATACAGATCTTTTGTGCAGCAGCTCCCCTCTTCTATGTGTTGCTCCCATTTCACTTCTCCCATATGCAGCAATCCCTCTTCCATGTCCAGCTGCCCCTTGACCAGCTCCAGCCCAAGGCCGGGGCCTTGAAGGCCTTCCCAGAGATTTGGCCCTGTGCATATCTAACGATAGTCTGTTTTTTACCTACAACATTATGGAGATATACAGTATAGTGCATCTTCTATGCCTCTGAAGAAGAAGCTTTTTATAGCTGTTAAAGAGAAACCGTAACCAAGAATTGAACTTCATTGTGGGAAATAACAGCTGTTTACAGCTGTTTCCAACTGCCAAAAAAATCAAGCAGCATCTCCTTCCACTGACATCACCTGCCAGCAGTAGAAAATGTCACCATGTGTGTGATAAATGTCAGAATGTAAGTCAGGGAGAGGAAAGATTTTACAGTAAGCAAACAGTGACTAAATCATTTATATTAATTATTGTAAAAATGAAGCACTTTTTTAATTACCTTTTTTTTCACTGGAGTTCCTCTTTAAATGCGTGTCAGGCATTTATTTGTATTATTTATATGTTTATGACAAGCTTGATGGGGATGCTTTTACACATATGATACTGTTAATTTTATGGCTTGAATATGCTATTAAAAACAATGTTTCATCTATATTAACCCTATGTAAACCCTATGCTTTTGTGTTTTTTTTTATATGATTGCAACTTTGCACAGGGCTAATCAGATTCAGAAGCTAATGGTTAATGGTGACCAGCTTGATTAATAAATAAAGGAAGCATGGGAAAGATAGGAAAAGCAGAGAGCAAGTGACAGCTTCAGAGGGCTTGAAGTTGCAATCTCCTCTGTCTCTTTGCACCACCCTTGCAGCATGAACAGCATGATAATGCTGATGGGAGCTGAAGCAGTAGCCCTGCCCACAGCGCAGCAGCCTAAGCTATTTCAGGTCATACGTTCAGATTATTTGGGCACTATGATTTCTAATAGAGTATTGAGAACTGAGCCTGGAGTGGGTTTTAAAGTGTTACTGTGCCCATACATCAGACGATGTATGGGCAGCTGGACCGAGAGACAGATCTCTCTCTGATCAAATCTAATCAGTGAGAGATTGGACACCATAAACCACAGGCAGATTCCTGATCGATTTCAGCATGAAATATTGCTGGAATCAGCTCATGACGCTACCTCTGGATGCTGCCCCCCCTCCATGTACACACTCCCCCCCCCCCCCTGGCATTATGTAGTTATACTTTATTCTGTCACTATCTCCACACTCCTGGATTTGCACCCCACGTGGGTGCCAGTGCATTACGGTATAGCACATGGGGCATAAGTGTGACGTCACACACGCGCCATGTATGCTATAACACAAATTGCCGGCAACCACGTGGGGTGAGAATCCGGAAGGAGTGTGGAATGCTGAAAAGTGATCGGGAATAGTCCTGTGGTTTATGGTGCCCAACAGATCTCTCTCCAATCAGAAAGATTTGTCTCTTGGTCGATTTGCCCATACACCGTCTGATGTATAGGCACCTTTAGTGTACTTAACTTAAAATGAAGTTCTGATCAGTAGTACTTGCATTATTTATTTCAGTCCTCTTTTTAAATACTAGCACATCACACCTAGGGCTTGATTCACAAAGCTAACTGTTAGCACGCTTGTGAAAAGCCCTTTAGCACGCCTAAACATACTTTGCGCGTGCTAATTAACGCTCGTGCGCTAAGTTTATGGGCTGCCCGGTACATGCAAAACGGCGCACTGGGTGCGACAAAAACCATGCACCCGATGCATCCAAAACGGCGCATTGGATGTGCCCTAAACGTTGCATGGGTGCAACGTTTAGGGCGCATCCAATGCGCCGTTTTGGACGCATCGGGTGCACCGTTTTCGTTGCACCCAGTGCGCCATTTCGTGCGCACTGGGCAGCGCTAAACTAAAGCGCGTGAACTGATTTAGTTTGTTGCGTGCTAACTACTTAGCACCCTAGTTAGCACGTCCAAAGTCTTTAGGTGTACTAACTAGGTTAGCACCACTTTGCGAATCAGGCCCTTACTGTTTATTACAATAATGACTAATCACTATTTCATACTTAGCTTTTGCTGAAGTGCTTATAACATCTGCAGAGGGATGATAAGGGGGCAATTTACAACAAGGAAGGGGAACAGAAGAAAAAGAGATTACTTTAGAAGTACATGTTAAACAGTGATTAGCACAAACTGCAGCTGGTTACCAAGGTTGATAGATAAAATCAATAATGAAAGTACATTTCATTATTGATCAGGGTCCCATTTTCAGCACACTCAAAGCACACCACCTGACTGAGCTATAAGGAGTCTGCCATATTTATTTCCTTTTAAACAATACCAGTTGCGTGGTATTCCGCTGATCTTTCATGCATCAGTAGTGTCTGAATCATACACCTGAAACAAGCATATGGCAAAACCAGTCACACTTCATTCAGAACATCTGATCTGCATGCTTGTTCATGGTCCATGGCTAAATGTATTAGAAGCAGAGGATCAGTCGGACAGCCGGGCAATTTGCATTGTTTAAAATGAAATACATATGGCAGCCTCCATATTCCTCTCACTTCAGGTGTCCTTTAAATATAACTACACTAAATAGGCCCATACACCTACTGATTTTCCCGCCGATATACGGCCGATTCGATCACAGTGATTGAATCGGCTGTGAAATCGGCGTGCACACCGCTGACAGAATGATCGATTTCCGTCCGAAATCTATCGTTCCCGTCGATTCCCGTCGATCCATCCGTGCGGAAGATTTCTCTCGATCGCCGGCGGGTCGGGAGTGCGTCGATAGCGGCGTTTGAATGCCCAACGACCGACGCAATACAGCCTGCTCCGGCCAGCGCGAGTCCCCGCTGTCACCGCTGTCTTCTTTCCACGCTGGGTTCCGGACTGGCTGCTGCCACACAGAACTTCCTGTCCCGGCAAGAAGTTTAAACAGTAGAGCGCCATCTACTGTTTAAACTTCCCCTGGACAGGAAGTTCAGTAGCTGCAGGAATGGTCTGGAGCCCGGAGCGGAGAAGAAGACAGCTGGGACCAGGGGACTCGCGCCGTCCGGAACAGGTAATGTATGCAGGGGGGGGGGGGGGGGGGGCGGCAGCAGCGGCAGCTCCACAGATTGTGATCGGTTTTAGGCTGAAATCGATTCACAATCTGTTTGCAGTTAGGTGGCCATACGATCCCTCTCTGATCAAATTCGATCAGAGAGGGATCTATCTGTTGGTCGAATCTGATGGCAAATCGACCAGTGTATGGCCACCTTAACATTTTTAACATTTTCAATTATACACAAGGGAAAAACACCTAATAACTTGGCAAAATAGAGAACAAAATACTGATTGCATTTACAAATAGGCAAATCTGTAAAAAACTAAACAAAAAAAAAAAAAAAAAAACACTGCTTGCCACATTTCCATTCAGCAGCTTGTCCCAGCTACTGTAATCTATTCTGAGACAATGTACAAAAAATAAAAACAAATAAAAAAAAACCCACTAAGCACAAGTTAATCGAAGAGTCTCAAATTTTAATTACAAATGCTCCATCCCCCTCAGCCTGCCACACTCCCGTTGGGCCTGAGAATATCTAGAAATGATAGTCTCCATTATGCCGGATTCTGTCAGCAGGTTCCCTTGTTAATAGCAGTGCTTAATATTCATGAGTAAATATTTTAAAGAAATAATGACGGCAAACAGCCAAATGGCTGCTGAGATGAGCAAGGGGGGACAGAACTTCCTTTTTGAGCTATCGCGCCTGAGATAGGAGAGGATATGAGCAGGAATTTATCATGATTAGGGAAATGCAGTGGGGAGATGTAGTTATGGAGGAGGAGGGTAAAAAAGATGAATTTGAGCAATAATTTTAAATAAAGGAAGCCAAACAGAGTTGTTTCTCCTTCTCTGATTCCACTTGCTGAATTTTCTCCGACAAACAATTTATGTTGCCAATTATGAGGTAAACCATTTGCTGGAAGTTCTGCAAAACTTTAGGCTGCGCGCAGATTGCCAGGCACGTACCAGGAAAGAATGCCTGGAATAAGTGACTCGGCATAAAGGGATTTCCCAGGTTTGCTCACAGCAAGCGAACCCGTCTTGTCTGTTAATAATGTTTATAAAAAAGCAGCCACGCCCTCTTGGATACTGGGAATCAATATTAATGAGGCACCCAAAAATATAATCAATAGTATATAAACAAATTGCCAGTAAGCATTACATTTACCTCACGGGAGTGTCTGGCTTTATTTTGTTAATAAATGTGATTTTATGTGTATATTTATAACGCGGTTTCGTAGGTCTGGCCCACTTCCTCAGGTATTGTGCCTAATCAGCTAGAGCCTTAAAGGACACCTGAGGCGAACGCCTTTGTACAAACGGAGGCTCCAGGCATGTATGTGCAGGAGTGCCCGGCTGCAAGCAACCTTGATCGTGTCTCCATAGCTGGGAGAGCTCTGCACATGCGCACCAAATAACTTTAGTAAGTATATGTTAAGAATGCCACACTGATTTCAGATGAGGATTGCAGCCATACTAATCTGAAAACCTCTTAGATAACAAAACTCACTTTAGTCCATCATTTGTGAAGAGAAGTTAGAGGCATTAGTATAAGTACAAACACATTTTCAATCCCCTTTTGAAAAATGAAACAGAAAGGGTTGGTGTACGTTAACTTTTTTGAATGAGTAAACAAAACAGCACAATCTGTTGTCATTTATGGTATGGGGAGCAACATAGATAGAATATATTTTACCTTTTTCATCAGCATGACAACTTTGGTTATACGGTCCTGAACATAATACCAATGCTCATTCAGTTGTTCAGTGATGTAAAACTGCTTCCCCAGTTGGTAGTAAAGAAAAAGATTTGAATGCGAAACGGTCATTCCAAGCTCAGATCCATCTCTCTGAAACACAAATCATGTTATCAGCAGTAGTAATGGCAGAAGCACCAGTAGTATTCTGGTATTAGTATGAGCAGAGATAGTAATAGAAAGAGAAATAGTACAAGTAGTAGCAGGTACAGTGGTAGTACAAGTAGCAACAGTAGCACTAGTAGTGACAGCAGTAGTAGCACTTATAAGAGCTGTAGTGCTGTATCAGCAAAAGTAATTTAGTAGTCTCAATATCATTTCCAATATTAGTGGTGGCAACAGGAATAGGAGTACTTCTAGTAAAAGCAACAATAGAAAGAGTACTGTACTGGTAGAGAGTAACAGCAGCACCAACAGAAGTAGTAGTGAAAGTAGCAGTTGTAGCATTAGCAGTAGTAATAGTAACAGCAGGACCAATAATGTAGACGTAGTAATAACAATAGAAGCAGCTGCAGACATACAGTAGTAGTAATAACAATGGTAGTAGTGAGTGCAGTAGCAGTAATAAAACTAAGGCCATACAATGGTGTGGTGTAATGGCCTCTTTGTAACGTATCTTACCGCACTGCTATGCACCACCTATGTCATGTTCATAGAGCAGCGAGTGCATTGCAGCACAACAAGTTGGGGTATAGTAAACGCTCACTTTAACAGTCAAAGTGAGGCATACTTTCCATTGACTTTATGTTTCACTGTCCCCTAAACAACTCGCAGATAATGTGTGGCGCCGCTGTTTCGATCCATGGCATTCCAGCTGTGACAACAGCCACTGTGAAAGGGGCCTCAAAGTAGTATTAGCAGTAGCAGTAATAGCAGCAGTAGTAGTAATAACAGCAGTAGCAGAAACATCAGCAGTAATAATCTAGCAGCAAAAATAACTGCAGGAGTATAACATAGTTAGTAGTATTAACAGCAGCAATAGAAAAATTAGGAGTAACAATAGCAGCAGCCACAGTAGTAGGAGTTAAGGCTTCTTCACACTATGGGCTTCATTCACTAAACCCTGATATGACAAATAGCACACCTTATCAAAGATATCACACCTTATCAAATATATCACACCTTATCAGAGTAGCACAGCAAGCGCTACAAACTTATGCCTGCTAGTTGGCAATGGCACTTGACCTGCCCTGAGCCACTGCGGGTTTGTAGTGCTTACTGTGCTACTCTGATAAGGTGTGTTAACTTTGAGAAGGTGTGCTATCTTTGATAAGGTGTGCTATTTGTCATATCATGGTTTAGTGAATCAAGCCCCATGAGCGTTTGTGGTTTTTTGTAAGCGCAGGGATTTTAGAAATCGCTTGTGCAATGATTCCCTATGAGAGTGTTCACATATGAGTGGTTTGATTGTTTTCCACTCGCAAAAGTGCTGCCTGTACCATTTTTTTTGCGCTTTGGCTGAATGGAAGGTATAGGGAAATCGCAAGGCGCTTAAAAAAAAATCGCTTGGTATAGCGATTTCCTGAGCGCTTTTATGAATAAATACATTGTGTTTATTAATTACAGGTCAAGAAGTGAAAAAATGAATCGCTCTTCAAAGGCACTTAGAACAGCTTTTCTAAGCGCAAAGTGCAGGGAAAAGTGCTTACAAAACTCTCAATAAATCGCTCAGCGCTTGAGATAGTGCTGGCGATTTATAATGTGAACAAGGCCTACCAGGACTAGAGGAAGTAGAATAATAGTAACATTATCCATAACAATTGCATTTAGATCTGCCAATAACAGTTTTTTTTATAAGCATTGAAAGGTCTGTAAGCCCCACTCTAGGTAATGGCACTGCTCCTCTAGTTGCTGCAAACTATACTGGTCTTTTGCCATAGTAAAAAAGAAATCTTTTAGGGCTCATGTGTGTTGCAGAATAATTCTGCATGTCAATTCACTACTCATACAATTCTATGGGCCTGTTCACAGTATTGCATAGTAACAGATCCCTGCATACAGGCTTTGTATTAAAGTCTATGTCCAGACTTCAGTGTAGTTCACACTCATTATAGCACGTGTATTATGCAACAGACCACTGTGGATAAAGCCTTAAAGTAAACCTGAACTGAAAATAAACTGATGAGATAACTATATCTATAGTCATATTCCTAAATACAGGTGGGTAGGGGTAACAGAAGTGCCCTGGAGGGAAACAAAAAACCAAGAGACAAGGGGAGCCCCGATGGTGCAGTAAGTCACAACAATGGACAACTGAAGTAGAGTAGGCAGAGGTACTCACAAAGGGGGGTTGCAGGGGGGCAACCAACTATTGTAGGCAGGTGGAGATGCACAAACCCGACTCCACTGTGGTGTCCGGTCAAACTGGACACGGTCGTTCTATTGGTGCAAAAGGTTGTAGATGATTGTAGAGGTGGAGTAAGCCACCTGACCAAATAAAATACCCCTCCCAAGGGAGGGTAGTTGAAACAAGGGGGGGGGGGGCAGCCAGGGTATGATGAAACTGCGTTAAAAACAGCTAAAATGAAAAAAAATACATGGCTTAACTCAAGGATGACAATTTTGAGTGATAAACAATGAACTTTAATATGCACTTGGCAACGCATTTCCTGGGTCTCAGCCCATTTCCTCAGGCCGAATAAAGTGCCAGAGAGATCAAAGCCAGAGCAAAAGGTGCCTCTTCCTCTGACCTTATATTCCTAAATAGTACTATTGTGGAAGTCCAATGAATTATTTCGTGTTTAAAAACGAAAAATGTTACAACAGTCGATAATGTCTCACAGGTACAATATTGAACTACTGATCTTTTTATCTATTCCCTGCACTCAGAATTGCCATTCAAGAGTTTTATGGTGTGTAATTAGTTATCATTGAGAGTTACGCTATGGTACAATTCAAGTCCAACCACAGAGAAAGTTTGATTTGTAGCCCTGGATTTTTTACCCTTACAGTGATAAAAAAAAAAAAAAAGAACACAGCCTATTTCTATGTAGGAATTTGACTATACATACTTACATGTTTATCTCATCATGTCAAAGATCAGTTCAGATACCCTGTAAAGTATATTTGTAACAAGCAATTTATTACCACTATTTTATTTTTTCACTTTGGTTTAGAGCTATACTGATTAAAAAACCGACAATTCTGAAAGACCATGCATTTTGATAACATTTCATTTTCATTTACTATCAACAAAGTGCTATATTTTAGTGATCTATGCCTGAGTAAATTATAACCATAAATTTGCAAATATAACTAACCAGTTTAACTAGAGCAGTTGTGTTCTCCACGGTCACAGATCTTGTCACAACAATCCCGGAGTCTAAAAGTGTGAAGCCTTGACCTTGGTGGTCTAAGAATATCTTTCTTAATTCATCTCGGAAAATCTGGTCATTTTGCTTGATTAGAGTTCCATATTCATCTTCTATTGACAACCTGATAGTATTTTGACTACTGGAAGGAGTTGCCTCATCTATTTCATCCCTTACGAACAGTGACTGAAGGTCTGAATCACTTGAAGAGTGTTCTGTGAATAGATCTGGAGGAGTGGTACACAGATCTGTTGAATCAGAAGAGGCTGTTGCGCAGTTATTTGATGGATCAAGGGAGAATGTACATGCATTCATTGAATCAGTAGAGGTTAATGAGCATTTCTTGATTGGATCACATAAGATGGTTCCGTTTTGATTAGATCCAGCTTCAAAAAGTGATTTAGAAGAGTTTGAACCCTGCCAGGGAGGATTAGGAGGAACCTCTGACTGTTGCAAGGATGGGTTAGAAGAGGAAATGTTGCTCGGATAAAGTAAGTCAGTAGAAGAGGTTGTGCTCTCAAAGGATAAATAAGAGGAGGTGGTTGAACTCTGGTAAGGTGGATCTGGAGATGGGTCATTCTTGTGGTAGGTGTAATCAGCAGAAGATGTTGTGCTCTGACAGGGTGAATTAGAAGAGGAGGACATGCTCTGAGCAAAGTGGAATAGGTTATAGAAGTCTGAATCAATAGAGGAGGCTGGGGTATGGAAACTTTCACAAATGGGTGAAGCAGTGCTATGGATGGTTGTTTTATCAATAGGCGTTGTGCTCTGGAAGTTTGAATCAGTAGCTGTAGGAAATGTGTTGTGAAAAGTTGCTTTATTGTTGAATGCTGATATATGGAAGCTTGCATCAGTGGTGGAGGATGTGTTCAAAATTTTTGTTTCACTGGTAGAGCTTGGGCCCTGAAAAGTTATATCAGCAGTAGGGGGTGTACTTTGTGAAGTAGACATTGTGTTGTTGGTGGCTGGAAAAGTAGTAGAGGAGGATGTGCTCTGCAGAGTTGTATCACTAGTAGAGGCTGTACTCCAGGTAGTTTTACCAGCAGTAGAGGAAGATGTGCTCTGCAGAATTGTATCAATAGTAGAGGCTGCACTGTGGGTCCTTTTACAGGTAGTAGAGGAGGATGTACCCTCTGGAGTTGTATCACTAGTAGAAGCTGTGCTGTGTGTGGCTGGAACAGTAGTAGAGGAGGATGTGCTATACAAAGTTGTGTCAAAAGCAGATACTTTATTTTGGGTGGTTGGATCAGTAGTAAAGGAAGATGTGCTGCAAGGAGTTGTATCACTAGTAGAGACTGTGCTGTGGGTGGTTGTACCAGCAGTAGAGATTGATGTGCTCTGCAGAGATGTATCACTAGCAGAGGCTGTGCTGTGGGTGGTTGTACCAGCAGCAGAGGAGGTTGTGCTCTGCAGAGTTATATCACTAGTAGAGACAGTGCTATTGGTGGTGGTACCAGCAGTATGCGGGGATGTGCTCCAAGAAGTTGTATCACTAATAGAGGCTGTGCTGTGGGTGGTTGTACCAGCAGTATAAGGGGATGTGCTCCAAGGAGTTGTGTCACTAGTAGAGGCTGTGCTGGGAGTAGTTGTTCCAGTAGCAGAGGAGGGTGTGCTCTGAAGAGTTGTATCACTAGTAAAGACTGTGCTGTAGGTGGTTGTACCAGCAGTATAAGGGGATGTGCTCCAAGGAGTTGTGTCACTAGTAGAGGATGTGCTGTGGGTGGATGTATCATCAGTAAAGGAGGATGTGCTCTGCAGAGTTGTATCACTAGTAGAGGCTGTGCTGTGGGTGGTTGTACCAGCAGTAGAGGATAATGTATTCTGCAGAGTCGTATCACTAGTAAAGGCTCTGCTGGTAGTGGTTGTACCAGCAGTAGAGAAGGATTTGCTCAGCAGAGTTGTATCACTGCTAGAGGCTATGTGGTGGGTGGTTGTTCCAGAAGTAGAGAAGAATGTGCTCTGTAAAGTGGTTTCAATAGCAGAGGCTGTGCTGTGGGTGGTTGAACCAGCAGTAGAGGAGGATGTGCTCTGCAGAGTTGTATCACTAGTAGAGGCTGTGCTGTGGGTGGATGTACCAGCAGTAGAGGATGATGTGCTCTGCAGAGTTGTATCACTAGTAGAGGCTGTGCTGTGCTTGGATGTACCAGCAGTAGAGGATGATGTGCTCTGCAGATTTGTATCCCTAGTAGAGGCTGTGCTGTGGGTGGTTGTACCAGCAGTAGAGGAGGATGTGCTCTGCAGAAGTGTACCACTGGTAGAGGCTGTGCTGTGGGTGTTTGTTTCGGCAGCAAAGTCCGGGAATTGCAAAGTTGTATCGGTAGTGTAAGTGTAATCAGCAGAGGGCATTGTGCTCTCAAACATTTCAGCATTATTAGAAATAGCACTTTTAAAACTTACATCTTTAGCTATGGATTCCATGTGTGAGCTGTTTTGATGCAGTGAATCAGTTAAGCTTTCAGGGCACTGGTCGAACAAAGCTGAAGGAGTCAATGTACAGGTGTATGATGATGAATCCAGCAAAATGAGTGTCTGTTGGTAGACTAGAACAGAAGTATGATTGTTCTGTTTATTGCTTGCACCAGAACAGGACATTATGCAATCATTTTGTTTTTCTGGTTTGTTGAATTGACCAGTGGATGTAGTTGAACACTGGCTAGACTGACCACCTGTGTAGTTTGTGCATTGGTACAATTCATCAGTACAACTGATTGTGCAATTTAACATTTCATCATGAGGGACCCTTGGGAACGTATCAGTAGCAATATCATGGTTTTCAATAACTTCAGTAGCGGTGGGAGGATTTTTTGTTTCCAGTAATGTATTGCTGAATGTCGCTTCTTTTTCAGAACCTAAATCACATGGAAGTTTATATGGAGGGCAGGATTTACTTGGTTCTTGTTCAGTTCTCCGAACATTACTATTTTCCTCAAGAACAGAACAATGTTCATTTTTGCTCTTCTCAGATCCTGGCACATGCCATACTTTAAACATAGAATCATTCAATGAGTGTGTTACTAAACCCACTTCTTTGGGTTGAACTTTCAAATGTTGTACTTTATGACTCCCCATATCAAAAGGTGTTTGATCATAGCATTTTAGCCCCAAAGTATTTTCTTGTTTAGTACTGGCAAATTCTGTGTATAGATCCTCATCTACGGTGTACAGATCTTCATATAAGTTCTCCGGGTGCATTTTATTTAAATTGGTCGGTTGAGTTGCCTGTCCAACTTGTTTTTCATCACCACTAAATATTTGATTCATTATTTTCTGACTGATGAGGTTTGTTGCACGAGGATCTTTGTTGTTGATTAAATTATGATGGTCCACACTATCGCAGAAAGGTTGGTTTATTGAATGTTCAGGTAAGATCATTGGATCTTGAAATGCTAATTGTTTAGCTGTGAAGTGATCTGCAATAATCTCATTTTTTAGATCATCCACTTCTCTGTCAAATAAAGTTTCTATGTGTTCAATGGTTGAGGACGTTCCAAAAGTAAATGGAACAGTAGTAGGTACTGTTTGCTTTTCTTGAGAAAATTTCTGTAAGGAAGACTTTGGCTGGTGTTCAGTTAGGTTATCAGTGATGAGTTGGTGACCAGGTAGACTATCAGTAGTGCTGGGCTGGTGGCCACTGAAATCATCCATTTTTGTTTGTAGAAAAAGTTCTTTTTCGGACTGTGGAGGCAAGGTCTCACTGACTGCAGTTTTTGTCACGTGAGAGTGACTTTCCATCCTTCCAGAGGGCAACATCTGTGCAGTAGTATCAATGTAGGTCTCTGTGGTGATACGATACTCCATCATCTCAATAGAAGCCTCTGGAGTCATGGCTGCTTCTTGGTTTTCTTCAATTTGTTGGACTAGGACTTGAAAGTCACGTGTGTGCTGAGTAGTGCCATCTAAAGGGAGATTGAAATACACATCCCTGTTTTCTTTTATAACACTGTAAACAGAAAAGAACATGGATCAGTTTAAATAATATGCCATACCCACTATTAACATATGGTTATAACAAACTTCCTTCCTGCT
Source organism: Hyperolius riggenbachi (assembly GCF_040937935.1). NCBI lineage: Eukaryota > Metazoa > Chordata > Amphibia > Anura > Hyperoliidae > Hyperolius > Hyperolius riggenbachi. Next base: position 107,444,988 of record NC_090655.1, read on the forward strand.
AACTGAGGATTTTTTTGGACCACAGTGGGAAAACGCGTATTACTCCCACTGCACTGTGATTCTGCATTGGGAAGCATTTTCCCATACGCTTTCGCAGTGTGGAAAAAAGGGAGCGATTTTGGAAAGTGTGAATCGGACATGGCACCCATGCTGATGCAAAATCCTACCCACCTCTCTCTTGCCTTATCATACACGGCTAGGGGGATGTGCATGTGTGACGTGAGAAATGCTGCCAACTATCCGCTTTTTTTCCCTGCACATAAATTCAGAAGCAGCCTATAGTGTATATTTCAATGGGCTATAATATTGCATCCAAATTTGCATGCAGGGAAAAGGACAGGAATCAGAGGACAGGAATTAGAGATTTTAAAACTGTGTGGCTGAGAAAAACACATTTGAGAGCAGGGAAGAGAGTTAATAGTTCAAGAAACGTCTGCACAACACCTAGATCTGTTTTCCTCTTATGGACTAGAGCAGTTTGGACATTTTAGCTTTGTCCCTATTTAATCAGCAATAACTTTATAACTACTGTATTCAGGGCCGCCATCAGAAATTTTGGGGCCCCTCACACAACATCAAGCCTGGGCCCCCCTACAGACTGCTGTGCACGCCCAGTACAGTGCCCCAGTATAGCCAGTACAGTGCCCCAGTATAGCCAGTATAGTGCCCCAGTATAGCCAGTACAGTGCCCCAGTATAGCGCGCCAGTATAGTGCCCCAGTATAGCTAGTATAGTGCCCCAGTGTAGCCAGTATAGTGCCCCAGTATAGCCAGTATAGTGCCCCAGTATAGCCAGTATAGTGCCCCAGTATAGTGCCCCAGTATAGCCAGTATAGTGCCCCAGTATAGTGCCCCAGTATAGCGCCCCAGTATAGCTAGTATAGTGCCCCAGTAGTGCCCCAGTATAGCCAGTATAGTGCCCCAGTATAGCTAGTATAGTGCCCCAGTATAGCTAGTATAGTGCCCCAGTATAGCCAGTACAGTGCCCCAGTATAACCAGTATAGTGCCCCAGTATAGTCAGTATAGCACGCTAGTATAGTGCCCCAGTATAGCGCGCCAGTACAGTGCCCCAGTATAGCCAGTACAGTGCCCCAGTATAGCTAGTATAGTGCCCCAGTATAGTCAGTATAGTGCCCCAGTATAGCCAGTACAGTTCCCCAGTATAGTGCCCCAGTATAGTGCCCCAGTATAGCCAGTATAGTGCCCCAGTATAGCCAGTATAGTGCCCCAGTATAGCTAGTATAGTGCCCCAGTATAGCTAGTATAGTGCCCCAGTATAGCCAGTATAGTGCCCCAGTATAGTCAGTATAGCGCGCTAGTATAGTGCCCCAGTATAGCGCGCCAGTACAGTGCCCCAGTATAGCCAGTACAGTGCCCCAGTATAGCTAGTATAGTGCCCCAGTATAGTCAGTATAGTGCCCCAGTATAGCCAGTATAGTGCCCCAGTATAGCGCGCCAGTACAGTGCCCCAGTATAGCCAGTACAGTGCCCCAGTATAGCTAGTATAGTGCCCCAGTATAGCCAGTACAGTGCCCCAGTATAGTGCCCCAGTATAGCCAGTATAGTGCCCCAGTATACCCAGTACAGTGCCCCAGTATAGCCAGTACAGTGCCCCAGTATAGTGCCCCAGTATAGTCAGTATAGTGCCCCAGTATAGCCAGTACAGTGCCCCAGTATAGCGCGCAAGTATAGTGCCCCAGTATAGTCAGTATAGTGCCCCAGTATAGCCAGTATAGTGCCCCAGTATAGCCAGTACAGTGCCCCAGTATAGCGTGCAAGTATAGTGCCCCAGTATAGTCAGTATAGTGCCCCAGTATAGTCAGTATAGTGCCCCAGTATAGCCAGTACAGTGCCCCAGTATAGTGCCCCAGTATAGTCAGTATAGTGCCCCAGTATAGCCAGTACAGTGCCCCAGTATAGCCAGTACAGTGCCCCAGTATAGCGCGCAAGTATAGTGCCCCAGTATAGTCAGTATAGTGCCCCAGTATAGCCAGTATAGTGCCCCAGTATAGCCAGTACAGTGCCCCAGTATAGCGTGCAAGTATAGTGCCCCAGTATAGTCAGTATAGTGCCCCAGTATAGTCAGTATAGTGCCCCAGTATAGTCAGTATAGTGCCCCAGTATGGGTAGGTGGTGCTCGTTCCCGCCGCTGTTGTTACCTTAACAGCGGCGCTCTCCCCTCTCCGGCGCGTACTTTCCAGCAGCATCTCCCGGCTGCTCTGTGTGAGGCGGCAGGAAGCATGGCAGCGGATTCCTGTAACGGCGATCTGTATCGCCGTTACTATGGGAACCAAGCCATGCTTCCTGCCGCCTCACACAGAGCAGCCGGGAGATGCTGCTGGAAAGTACGCGCCGGAGAGGGGAGAGCGCCGCTGTTAAGGTATTAACAGCGGCGGCCGCTGGGGGAGGGGACGTGGGAAAAGACCTCTCAGGAGGTTAATGCCTGGGGGGGGGGGGGGGGGCGAGGCTGCGGGCCCTAGGCCCGCCCCGGGCCCATGACGGCAGTCACGCTTGTACCCCCCTGATGGCGGGCCTGACTGTATTTTTTGGAATGTAAGACTCACTTTTTCTCCCCCAAAAGTGGGGAAAAAACGCCACTGCGTCATAGTCCAAATGCAGGGAATTCCTGACTTGTGAACGCTTGCCAATACGGACTTCCAACCCGCCGCAATGTCGGGGACTCCCTGTACTGTGCCCATGCAGAGGAGGACACAGGGGGACAAACGGAGGACACAGGGGGGTCACAAAGGGGCATAGAGGAGGACACAAGGAAGACACAAAGGGGCATAGAGGAGGACACGAGGGGGACAAACGGAGGACACAGGGGGGTCACAAAGGGGCATAGAGGAGGAAACAAGGAAGACACAAAGGGGCATAGAGGAGGACACGAGGGGGACAAACGGAGGACACAGGGGGGTCACAAAGGGGCATAGAGGAGGACACAAGGAAGACACAAAGGGGCATAGAGGAGGACACGAGGGGGATAAAGGCTGACACATGAGGGACAGAGGAGGACATGGGGAGACACAATAGGTGCAAGGATGAATGAGGTACAGAGGTGGCATAATCCACAAGATGCACCTTCACCATGGATGCATCAGGTGTAGTATATATTTTTTCCCCTGGATTTTGTTCTTTAAACCCAGGTGCGTCTTATAGTCCGGAAAATACGGTACTTATGACACCTTAGTGATATATACATCTTTTTTTGGGGACTCACTAGACATTCTACAGTTGCTATTGTTCGCCAGGAATGATTTTAGTTCCTATGCATTTTAAAGGAAAAACAAAGAAAAAAAATTGAGAAAATACAGTTTCTCCGTTTTCACCTATTATCCTTTGAAAGTAAAAAGCACTACAGTAGATAATATACACCAATTAAATTTGACTATTTATACCATTTATAAAACTTAAATTTTGTTGCTGCTACCATGTATGGTGATGATATTACATTTTGTGATAAAGGTATAATTTTCTGCATTATGTAAAAAGTATGTATGTATAAGTATTAGTATGTATAAGTAAACGGGGAATAAAAAGTTTATAGAAATCACAATTAGTTGCTTTATATGCAAGGGCTGTGGTTTCGAAAGTGTGTGAGGCTATAAGATGTGGCTAAATGGTATTTTTATAGTGATAGTAATAGTTCCCCTTTTAATCATAGCTTGTGCTGTAATCTAGTGGGTTCCCCCTCTTATTCTTATCTCTCCCTGAGATCTAGTGGAGCTTTCCCTGGAGTCTAGTGGCCCCACTCCCCTTCATAATTTTTTCCCATGTTGTCTACAGTAGCGGACACCCTCCTTCCACTTTAAGTTAGTCCCTGTTATTCTTGTGGTACCCATTTCCCTTTTAGGCATTCCTTGGTAATCTAGTGGTCCCTCTCTTTGGCAAAGCTCTTCCTGGTAGTCTAGTGACACCTTCCACCCCAATAGCATTTCCTGGTAATTTAGTGTTATCTCCTTCTCCTCTCAAGGTTTCCCTGGTAGTCTAATGCCCCCCCCCTTCTCCTTTTAGGCATTCCTTGGAAGTCTAGTCCCCCCCCCCCTTTTCACACAGCTCTTCCTGATAGTACCCCCATTGTCCACCCCAATAGCTTTTCCTGGTAGTCTTGTAGTATCCCCCTTCCCCTTTAATAATTATTGGGTAGTCTGGTGGTATCTCCCTTATCCCTAGTAGTCTAGTGGTATCTCTCTTATACCTAAAAGTCTAGTTGTCAGCCCCTCCCACCCACACACCCCCAAATTCCTCTGTCATAGTTTGTTAGCAGCAGCACTGCAACCTCTCACTGTGTGGCAGTGCCTCTCTGTAGACTCCCGATGTCACATGACGTGTCGGGAGCCTACAGAGAGGCACTACCACATGGTGATAGGCTGCCGTGCTGAAGGAGAGAGAATCCAGTGATGGGCTAGGTAATTTGTGCTCTGCTACGGCCGCCTGCCTATGCAGATGTGGGTTTTAATACCCAAAAAGTGATCCAGTAGTTTCATGGCATGCATGAAAAAAAGTTGCCAAGTAATTTGGGCAGCAAGTTGAATATCAGTAAATTTACCAATATTCTACTTCTATAGCAAAATATTGTTAAATAATACTGATATTTTACTACAACTAAACCCAATCCTCTTCTCACACAGAATCCTCCCTCTGCTTATACCTAACCCTAACCACCCCCTACTGATACCTAACCCTAAATCTTCCCACCCGATGCCTAACATTAACTGACCCCCCACGCCTAACCAGGGCCGGTGCTACCATAGAGGCAAAGGAGGCAATTGCCCCAGGGCCCCAGAGTGTGTAATGGCCCCCAGTGGCTACAAGAGGAAAAACATTTTTTCAAAAAGACCTTATAGTTTTTGAGAAAATCGACTTTAAAGTTTCAAAGGAAAAAAATACATATTTAAAAACTCGCTGACTTTAACGGTTAATAGCAAATCCACCTTAAATCCTAGAAACCCTAAATTTGCAGGATATGTTAAAGAGATCATTGGGAATAAGAGGAAAAACATTTTTTTCAAAAAGACCTTATAGTTTTTGAGAAAATCGATTTTAAAGTTTCGAGGGAAAAAAGTATACTTTTAAATGCAGTAAATGTCACTTTTAGTAGCAAACCTAACGGTAGTGTAATTTTACATGTATCAAAAGAAAGAGCAATAAATTTCCTGACGGGGTTTCCAGGGGGTCCATGCGCAGTATGTATGGACCTCCTGGAAACCCCTCCGCAGCAGCAGCGCTTTGGCCAGGGATCGCTATACAGCCGCAATATGGCTGTATGAAGATCCCTGGCATCTTTTCCTATTTTCCCAATTTTTTTTTCTTTATGGGGTCCCCCCTCCTGAAACGTTTTAACCCCTTGTCCCCCATGCAGGCTGGGATAGCCAGCATGTGGTGCTCCGACCGATTGGGGCTTCACACCCTGACAACAACAGCTGCAAAAAAGGTCCCTTAATGCCGATTTTTGTCCTGGGGTATCTGTTGGGGGGCCCCCCAGGTTTATTTTGCCCTGGGGCTCCATTGTTGCTAAAACCGGCCATGCGCCTAGCCTTAACCCCCTCTCCCATGGACACCTAACCTTAACTGATCCCCTGCAGCAATTCCGCCACAAAAAAGATAAATATCAGGGTGGCCTGAAGGAGCCCATAGAAAATATCGGTATTAGGCCTCTTGCACACTACATGCAATTCCGATTTCAATTTTTAATCGACTTTCACATGCAATTCAGATTTCCGTTTTTTAACTGGTACTGCATGCTGCGTTTTTTTCTGCATTTTTCTTTTGATAGCATCCAGGGAAAAATCAGAATCGCAAATTGGAATCACAAATCGTATTTGCAGTGTGCAGGGAGCCTAAGTATGAAATTTGGGCGCCCATGGCATTTGATAAATAGCAGGCGCTGGGGCTGCCCGCAATGAAAAATGCAGTTTCAAATAGCAGGCACCCAAACTCCTGCTGCTAACTGGCACCCAAATTCCCTGCCTCCTTTTTATGTGGCTGAACAAGTGAAGCTTTCAATATAATGGACACTCACACCATGCGCATGAGCATGGTGTGCGTCCATTATATTGAGAGTTGTATTGTGATTTTGACGCTGCACCCAGTATTTTGATTACGGTTGATGATGCCTTAATTTAGCATTATCCATAGGAGTACAACACCTAAAATTCTGTTTTCTAGCTGAACAAGTGAAGCCCCAACTTAACTCATTTATTGTATTATCTGTATTACCATACTCATTGTGGCAAACCATTTTATTCGTGTGCCAAGGTTGCTTTAAAAGAATCCATGTATATGCAATTATTGACTTACTCCGTACAGCAGTCCTTGTTGGCTCTCTCTGTAGAATCCGAGGCAGTCTCAACAGGGAAGCCTTAATGAACAAACAAATGTACTATGTCAGGTAATCAGAAAGTGTAATAATGACACAAACTTTTTGCAGGCAGCACATACACAGTCAGGTCTATTACTGGCTTTCAGGTCTAGTGTAATTATCACAGTGGCTGACACTTGTCTCCTTCCCTGCAGGATGAGCAGGAGATGCAGGACAGATGTGTTTGACAGTGAGAAGGAGAGGAGGGTCACTGGAAATCCATTCCAGAGAACATAAACTATCTTCCTAAGGTTTTAGCTGAGCAGCCAGACATTAAGATACCGAGAGAGAACCAGACGAAAACAAGCTGATGAATTCCACCGTCAGCTCTCTTGGGTCTCAGTCTGTGCTGAAGTCTTTGTTTCCAACTCCATCAACCCAAAAAAAAGAAGCTTGCAAATTATGTAAACAACGTTAAAATATAGGCAAAGGACTCCTTTATCAGCAGATAAACTGGATGTATTAAAGGAGCTTTCCACTACCAACAGAAAAGGTAGAATCCACCTATGGGAGGCTGCGGAGAGGCCATGATGGTCTAGGTCGGCTATTCTCGGCCTTTTTGGCCTGAAGGAACCATTCATATAATTTTCAGATCTCAGGGAAAAGTGGGTGTGGCAAAACATGTATTTTGATTGAAACAGCCCCCATTTTATTGCATATGATATTGTATTTAGCCCCCGTTCCGTGGCATAGCTATGGAGCTTTGGGCCAGAGTGCAAGTTTTACATTGCAAGTTTTTTACATCTTGGCTATATCATGGAAATGTTGGTAGTTACAATAAAGTACCCGATTTCAATTACGCTCACACTATATAATAATGGCCATGGTAGCAGGAAAAAAGGGCGCAGGACGAGGGTGGACGAAAAGGGCACCACCATAGACTTTAATGCAATTATCGTTAATACAGCGAAAAAAGCAGAAAAAAGGGCGCTGTGAAAAATATCGTTAACAACATTAGAACATTATAGTTTTTGAAGTAGTTATCATTTTAGAAGCTTGCAATGTTATAGTTTTTGTCATATTATTTTGTTTGTATGTGCAGATTTTAAGTTATCAAAGATATTATTGTTTCTATGAGTAAAAGGGTGTTTTTGCAGAGGGAGTGGTTAGGGTTAGGCAACACCAAGGGGAGTGGTTAGGCACCACCCGGGCGGTGGTTAGTTTTATGCAACACCGGGGGGGCGTGGTTAGGGTTAGGCACCACCGGGGGAGTAATTAAGGTTAGGCACCACCGGGGGAGTAATTAAGGTTAGGCACCATAGGGGGGAGGGTAATTAGGGTTAGGCTCCACCAGGGGAGTGGTTAGTTTTAGGAACCACCACCAGGGGAGGGTTCTGTGTAAGAGTAGGGTTGGGTTAAGCTGTATTGTTGAATTATGTAACGATTTTTAACGTCAATATCTTTTCATTATTATTTCCCGTCTGTAATTACAATGGTATTTATTGTTGACCAAGTTTGACAACGATATATATTGTTATCAGATTTCGTTATCCACCCATTGCCACTTCGTTATCAAGCAAAGCCCTTTTTTCATGCACGCATGGCTATATTTTTACAACTACATTTTTGCCTCATTATTTATTTAATTTTATTTGCAGCTACTACAATGCACACAAAGTACTGGTTATTTTGATCAAGCCAAATACCGGTTATATCTTTACTGGTTAAATCATTTCAACATTATACCAAAGATCATTTTGAATACCATTTATTGTATTTTACATTGGCTATAAACACGCCCTTTTATAAACAAAATTATGTTTATCATCTACATCTGATGCCCTTTTATAAACAAAATTATGTTTATCGGCTACATCCAAAATCATGTTTATCCGGCTATATTTATTAACAAAATCATGTTTATTGGCTATATTCGACACCCTTTTATAACTGAAATGTAACTTATTGGCTACATCTGGAACCCTTTTACACGTACGCCAGCAGAACAGCCAGGCAATTTGTAATGTTTAGAAAGGAAACAAATTTGGCTACCTCCATATCCCTCCCACTTCAGGTTCCCTTTAGGCTACTTACACACCAAGACGTTGCGTTTTAGGGGACGTTATGGTCGCATAACGTGCCCCTAACGCAACCTATGGTGGTGTTGAAGTTGGACGTCAGATTGAGCTGCGTTATGCAGCTCTCAAAGCAGCCGCTCCAGGTTAGTCATAGGAAGTCCGGATCTTTTTAAGGATTCGGATCATTTGAATCGGATCATTGAAAAGATCCGGATCTTTGAACCGAATCATTTGAATCATTTTACAAGGGAAGCAGACTGGGTGAAATGATTAGCAGGACAGGACTTTCCCTGCACTGTACATTCTGTATGTTCCTGTTTCTTCCAGACAGACATCCACTGTGAACCGAATCTTTCATTGTGATGATCCGGATGATTCGACTCATAAAAAAGATCCCGATCAAATGAACGATTCGTTCATGATCCGGACAACACTACAGTCCCACCACGAGTCTCTGCAGTGCAGTGAATATTAATTAGCCATGTGGCTGGCCGCAGAGGAGGAGGAGGGGAGACCTCCTCCTCCAACATTACTGAGCATGTGCAAACAGTCTAACGCTGCTTAGCCTAGTATGACGTACAGCATGCATCACTTTGTTTTTAATGTGCTGCGTTACCATGTAACACAACATGTTACTGTGAACAGCAACATTGATTTTACAGTGCTGTGAGTTAGGCTGCGTTGCTGGCTGCTGTAACGTGGGACTTTGGCTGCTGTAACGTGGGACTTTAATGTCCCACTGTGAAACCATCCTTAATCTTTGGTTTGTTTATGTAGGAATTATAAAATAAAAATAATATACTCAGTTTACTTAAAAACAAACAAACAGGTTCTTACAGCAATGTGCTTTGCACTGTGTGATACAGTAGAATCTAAATACAGTAAACCTCTGGCTATAGATGCATACCTTTCAAGCCATGCCCCTTCCACACCCTCAATCACACCGCCAACACACCACTTGTCAAGCATACCATAAACATTTCATAAGAAAAATATGATGTTTTATAATTCAAATCACACTGGTCCTTTCTATCCGGATTCATTTTCCTTCATAACATTTGGAAATAAGAAATGTAACAATTTAAAGCATGGGAATAAAGTACATTAAACACATTTTTCGGTAGGTAAAATACATACAGTATATTAACACAGATCTGTACATGGGTCCTGAAAGAGGGACAAATGAGGAAGAAAGAGGGACAGAGGGATTTGGTCCCCAAAGAGGGACTGTCACTCTGAAAGAGGGACAGTTTGGAGCTATGCAATGTATGGTGAATGCTGATATAGTAAACGTCTGATACAGACAGTCCCTTACTAACAAATGACTAGAGTTACATTTCAGACATACAAAGTTGTATTATTTTTTTTATTACATATTTTTGTTATGTTACAGTTTTGTATAAAGTGTTTAAGTAGTTTAGAGAACTTTAAAAGCACATTGAAAAAAAGGGGACCTCCTGTATAGTAAACTACTTGGTCAGGTCCCTTGATGTTTGTTATTAGGGTATTTTACTGTACAGACAGGTTATCTTGCTTAAAGGAATACTGTAAGGGGTCGGGGGAAAATGAGTTGAACTTACCCTGGGCTTCTAATGGTCCCCCGCAGACATCCTGTGCCCGCGCAGCCACTCACTGATGCTCCGGCCCCGCCTCCGGTTCACTTCTGGAATTTCAGACTTTAAAGTCTGAAATCCACTGCGCCTGCGTTGCAGTGTCCTCGCTCCCCCTGACGTCACCAGGAGTGTATTGCTCCATCACAGTATGGTCTGTGCCTGCGCAGTACGCTCCTGGTGACATCAGCGGGAGCGAGGACACGGCAACGCAGGCGCAGTGGATTTCAGACTTTAAAGTCTGAAATTCCAGAAGTGAACCGGAGGCGGGGCCGGAACAGCTGTGAGTGGCTGCGCGGGCACAGGATGTCTTCGGGGACCATTAGAAGTCCAGGGTAAGTTCAACTCATTTTCCCCCAACCCCCCTACAGTGTTCCTTTAAAGCGAACAACCTTCCTCTTTACTCTAAAAGATAAGCAACATCATAATAACCTTTAAAGAAAAACATTTCTTCGTTAAAGCTGATACAAATCCTGCAAAAAACTGCAGTGTCTACTTCCTGCTTTCATGGAAGCAGACATATTGTTAGCATCCTGTGTTTACCAATTATCTTATCTGCTGTGGCATCAACTGACACAGATGAGAGATTCCAGTTTGGGATTAGTCACAGATAAGGGGGGATTAAGCAGGAAAAACTCTCTAAGGGCTGAGACACACCAGAAAAGCTCCCCAAACGCTAGAGGTCTCAAAAGCTCTTCCCAATGTAATGCTATGGGATGTTTTTTTTACAAAACCTCATAGCTCCAGTGTGCATAGACACATAGGATAACATTAGCAGGAGGTTTCAAACACTCAAAACGCTCAGAAAAACTCCTCTGGTGTGCACCAGGCCTAAATACATGCAGGGTGCATTTCTGTAGGTTTTCCTTCTGTCCTGTGCAAGAGTTCAGGTCCACTTTCACAAGAGTCAGAATATACACTTACCATTGCTGCTAGTGGAGAGGTCACGTGCACAGCAATCCATGGCTGTCCTGTTGTGAGCCGAGCTACTGGCTCCACCTTCACTACCAAATCCAGCTGCGTTAGTAAAACTTCATGCTGAATCGCTGAGAAGTTCCATGAGTGCATAAACAGCCTTTGTGTACCCTGTACGGGCTACATAATGAACAGGAAACAGCAATTACAAGCTATAGATCGATATACCGGACAAAATATAAACACTTCCTAACTTGGTGAAGAAAGGAGGCATACTAAGAATGAAAGTGAAAGCTTTATCCTGCTGAGCAGGCGCAAGACAAGCTCTCCGTCAGAACAGCAGGACTAGGAATACGCCTCATACAGTATATGCTAGCTATGAGACTTAATGACGTCTCTGGTTACAAATAGCACTGACAAGCATGGTGCTGGGATTCCACAAGTACAAGGAAATTCAGCGCCGTCAGTCCAGATCCCACACCCCGTGCAACCTGCCCCACTCAGGCCGATATGCAATTCACTTTTTTTCCTTAGTTTTTTCCAAGTTGATATTTTCACACCTTGCCAATAAAATGCCTTTTAAACCCCCAGCTAGCAAGAAAATACACAAAATCCTTTTAACAGTACATTTTCTACTACTTTGGGTACTTTTCTTAATCGAAAATGCTAGAAAAGTTATTTTAATGAGAAGATGAAAAATGATCACCTTGGAGAAAACTCAAGAGAAAAAGTTAATCGCATATGGGCCCCAGTGCTCAGAATGGGGACAAATGAGCGTCACCATAAAAACAGATGCACCGGAGTCAGGCTTGGTTACAGTTTATTTAAAAACAACTAAAATCACTTTAAAAACAGGTTCAACTCACATTATGGGTGCATGCATACTGGATCCATCTGCTAGATGCTTCAATATCACCAATCATAGTACAGGGGAGTACCCGTTCTTCTTCCCTGGGGGCAATCTCTGTACTACGATCGGGGGTGTAAACCTGAACTAAAAATAAAAAAGTCAAAATAAACATACACACATCATACTTACCTCCCCATGTAGTCTACTCATCAATTGCTTTCTCTTCTTCTGTATCCGGTTGGTCCACTGCAATCGATGGAATTCTCAGTTTTCTATTTTTATAAATGTTGATGACTCTATAACAGCTTCTGGGTTAGCACGCTGTTAAACTGTAATATTGCCCACTTGAGCCATAGGGAAACATGGACATTACCTTGCATATCAGTTGTCCTTTCAGTTATAACTGACAGCAACTGAAATATAATTGACAGCAACTGATATATTTCAGTTCTGACAAAATCTTGTCAGAACTGGAAGGATAGGTTAGATAGTCTATTTGCTGCTAATTATAAACCTTTGATGGATGGAATAAATAAAAAATTGAAGAATTGGGATAGGCCTCTCTTTAATGTCCTGGGGCGCATTGCAATTATTAAATTGATGATATTACCTATGATCTTATTTATAATGCAGTGCGTCCCAATAAACCATGGTTTAAGACCAGGGATGAGCCGAAACTACGCCAGTGTGAATGTACGCATCGTATTTCGCATCTACGCATCGTAGTTCGTAGGTGAAGTTTCAAAACTACGCTTACGAATTTACACGTAGCGAAGTACTGTTATGCGTAGCTTACGCCCACTATGCGTAGTTAACATGTGTATTGCGTAGTGAACTACGAATCCATTACTCGCATCTAATTTTCTGCGTGCGATTGTATGCTTACAAATTACGCATTGGAAAGGGGAATGTACGCATAGAAGAGTTCCCGGGATAAGCATTTAAAAAGGACTTAATGCGTACAATTTTCTTCATACGGGCATAAGCATCTGCATACACTACGCTTCGCACTACGCGTAACTGCGTATTTTAATGCGTAGTCTACGAAATGCATACGAAGCGAATATTTGATTTTGAAGCCGTAGTTTGGCGAAGCTTAATTGCGTAAAACTACGCGTAGTTCCAGCGTAGCGAAGTTGGCTGACTACGACCATCCCTGTTTAAGACCTGCCACAGAATTTTTCAAACCTTCATATGGATAAAATATAATATAATAAATAGGAAAAAGGAAGATGGGGGCCTGGCAACACCGAATCTAATGTGGTACTACAAAAGTACACACCTTGCAAGGGTAACTGTATGGAGAAGGGTGGAGGGCACGGACGACATTAGTTTGATTTGGACAATTATACGATCTATACTGGGGCAACTATACTACCTACACTGGGGAAAACTATACTACCTACACTGGGGCAACTATACTAGCTATACTAGGGCAACTATACTACCTACACTGGGGAAAACTATACTACCTACACTGGGGCAACTATACTAGCTATACTAGGGCAACTATACTACCTACACTGGGGGCAACTATACTACCTACACTGGGACAGTGTGTCCCTTAATGCTTCCCTGGTGGCCCAGTGTGTCCCTTAATGCTTCCCTGATGACCCAGTGTGTCCCTTAATGCTTCCCTGATGGCCCAGTGTGTCCCTTAATGCTTCCCTGGTGGCCCAGTGTGTCCCTTAATGCTTCCCTGATGGCCCAGTGTGTCCCTTAATGCTTCCCTGGTGGCTCTGCGTTGTCACAGTTAGTCCTAACTCATTAACCTTTTTAGTAATTGATCATTGGAGGACTGGAGAAAACAAGACCGCCAACAGATTACAGATTACCCTAGAAGTCAGATTATAGGACAGTCACTGTGCTGTGTATTGGCGAGGGGAGGGATGATAAGAAGTTGAGGCCCCCCACAACGTCAGACTGCTCTGCAGCTGCAGGGACTGCTGCCTCAGTATAACAGCTTTGAGATTACAAACATGCCTCTCACCCGAGATATGATGCATCCAATATAACTGCCATTTGCCAAAAAGAAATAAAGCTAAACATTTTTCAAAGTATTCCTTCTCCTCCATTTTATAACATCAATGTCAGGAGTATTTCTTTATTGTATCAAACTGTGCAGAAGTTGGATGATTTCCAAAAGAAACAGGGCATAACTGATCAATAAATAAAGAGGAAACTATTCTGGTTTCTACAGTTGCTGTTTATTGGTCCAGCAGTATTATTTGTCAGCTGGATGAGCAGAGCTAAAGGACTGTCCTTTCAAGAGATCCGCAAAATGCCTGCCAGTGCACTATATCTGACAGAACAAGAGGGACACGTTACATCATCAATACAAGACGTTGTTAGTCCATTAAAAAGTACAGCTGCCCTCACAACACAAGTGTCAAATACTTTGATTAGTTAGTTCTCAAAACAAGCAACTTGTTTGCCGTAAGTCAGCACTTCTCGGCCAAAACACTGGCTGTGAATATGTAACGTAAAATGCTCCTGATGTGTGAACCAACTCATTTAAAGGGAACCTGTGAGATCTAAAAGTGCCCCTATGCAGGGGCATAACTAGAAATCACTAGGTTCCCCTGCAAAACTTTGGATGGGGCCGCCCTTCCTGCTTTCTGCACAGGTAAACTGAGAGAAGCAATGTTATTCATTTGGCTAGTGCACACTTGAAGGTTTTTTCCCCATGCAGATAAAAACAGACAGCAGTGAAGCACTGCAAGCATTAGCTTCTGTGATAAAATGTGCATGTTTTCACACATACAGACACACATGGGGCTTGATTCAAATAGCATGCCTTATCAGAGTTAACACACCTTATCAGATATAACATGCCTTATCCAAGTTAAAACTCCTTATCAGATATAACACGCCTTATCAAAGTTAACATGCCTTATCAAAGGTTACACGCCTTATCAGAGTAGCATAGCGAGTGCTACAGTACGAACCTGCAGGGGCTCAGGGCAGGACGAGTGGAGCTCACGTCATTGCCAGTTAGCAGGTATAAGGTTGCAGCGCTTGCTATGCCACTCTGATAAGGCACGTTAACTTTGATAAGGCATATTACCTCTGATAAGGCATGTTAACTCGGATAAAGCATGTTATTTGTCTTAGTAAATCAAGCCCATGGTGTGCAGAAAATGCATACAGAAAACCGACAGACGAGTGTGCTTCCAGTCTCAGCTTATTACACTCACTCTGTCCATCTCTGATGGAGCAGAACTGGCTCTGCAGACTTCTCCAGCATCACTACATTACAGAGCACTTGGGGATAGAGCTGCTCAAATCCGGATCCGGGAGATACCCGGATAGTTGCTATCCGGACATCTCCCAGTAAACCTGTGCGGGGTGGTCAATCTTACCTGTCTGACGTCTTCTTCGTCCGTCCCTCAGCGCCTCCCACGATGCGCTCCACGCGCATCACGTGATTACAAACACTTCCTCCTTCAACCCGGAAGGAGGAAGTGTTTGTAATCACGTAACCGCCGCTTGGACTGCATTGTGGGAGGCGCCGAGGGACGGACCGAAGAAGACGTCAGACCGGTAAGACTGACCCCCCCCCGTTCACCCCGCACAGGTAACTGGGAGATAACCGGATGTCTCCCGGATCCGGATTTGAGCAGCTCTACTTGGGGAGTGGTAGAGAGGGTGGGGGTAGAGCAGAGCTGTACACAAGACCCTGCTGAATACTGAATAGGGGCTGTCTACAAAACTTTGCCTGCAAAACTTTGTATGATATCATATCAGTGAGCAGATGCAGTCATTAGAACAATTGTACAGAGAGCAGAAAGTTTTTTTTTTCTCCATGCCCTCAGTTGTCAGTCTTTCCGGACAGGTGAAAAGAAAAGAAACTTCTCCCCCTTCCCCTGGGGCCCCCTGGTTTCCCCTGTGGCTGCATCGCTTGCAGGGTCTATAGTTACGCCCCTGCCCCTATGGGGTGGTATTCACCTTACGAAGGGGAGGCCTCTGGATCCTAAGGAAGCTTCCCCCATCCTCCACCACAGTCTCACTCCAGTGCAGGGACCACCAAAAATCAGCTTGTCGGCGCTTGTAGACTCACATGCATGCTAGCTCCATACCACACGGCTTTCTTTAGATATAGCCGGGCCAAATCAGTTCCGCACTACTGCACCGGCACAAGCCATTTGATCCTGCGCAGTAGCACAGACCAAAACTGGTTTGGCTATTTGTGCCAGAGGCCAAGCGGGATGGAGCTAGCTCGCATTCGCAGAAAGGCCACTATTCGGGGGTCCAGTGCTGGGACGAGAACAGAAGAGGACAGGGGAAGCCTCTTTAGGATCCCGAGGCTTCCCCCTCCCGATGTGAGTACCCCTAGGGGAACTTTTAAGTCTCACATGTACCCTTTAAAGAGGAACTCTAGATAAATCACATTAGAGGACCATGGGCTAAATTCATGAAGCTTTACCTCATATGGAAATGATAAAAGTGTTTCTTATTTAGAGAAGAAATTGGCAAATACCGAACATGCACATTCAAAAAAAAAAAGTAGTTTCCTTGGCAACTTTGAATATGGTAAAGGTATTTGTTTGTTTTTTGGTTTTTTTTTATTATTTTTATTCGATAAATTCCCCATTTTGGTCAGAAACATTTTAATTTTTTTTAAATTCACGTTGAAGATGTACATTGAACGGTAATTACCGAATTAAAGTGTACCGGAGCAGGGCCGGGCCGAGGCATAGGCTGGAGAGGCTCCAGCCTCAGGGCGCAGTCTAGTAGGGGGCGCAGAATTCATTCAGCTGTCATTCCTAATTGTGTTTGAAGCAGAAAGAAATAAGAAAAGGGGATACATGGCAGTGACTGCAAGCCAGATAACTAGATATTAAGGTGTTGTGGAAGTTGTGGACCCTGTGGCACCTCTTAAGGTCCGTACACACGCCGGACTTTAGGCAACGACGGGTCCGTCGTTGCCTCCCGCTGGGTGGGCGTGCCAGCGACAGTCCGGCGTGTGTACGCTCTGTCGTCAGACTGATACGGCTGTTCCTGAGCGATCCGCCGGGCGGATCGCTCAGAAACAGCCGTATCAGTCTGACGACAGAGCGTACACACGCCGGACTGTCGCTGGCACGCCCACCCAGCGGGAGGCAACGACGGACCCGTCGTTGCCTAAAGTCCGGCGTGTGTACGGACCTTAAGTCT
This sequence comes from Hyperolius riggenbachi, assembly GCF_040937935.1. Taxonomy (NCBI): domain Eukaryota; kingdom Metazoa; phylum Chordata; class Amphibia; order Anura; family Hyperoliidae; genus Hyperolius; species Hyperolius riggenbachi. The sequence continues at coordinate 107,461,899 of NC_090655.1, forward strand.
AATAACAATCAGTGTGTGACGGCTGGGGTGGGAGGGATGGAGGGGCGCACTTTGGTGTCTCAGCCTTGGGTGCTGGAGGACCTTGTCCCGGCTCTGTACCGGAGATCAAAATGACTAAAGCATTTATGCTTACCTGGGGCTCCCTTCAGCCCCTTTTAGGCTGTTAGCTCCCTCATCATCATCCCGTGCCACTCTGATCTTCCACTGGATGGCCCGGTCTCTCCCTCCAGTTGGCTCAGTCGTGTTGTACCCCCATTGCCTGGAGCATTCAGCTTCTGCATAGTAGTACTGTGCAGGTGCAGAACACTCTTGGTGAAGGGAGCGTGATGGGGTCGCGCACACGGCTGGGCATTTGCAGAATTGTGAGGCAGACGGTGACATGAGGTAGAGACAGGCAGGCCAGTGGATGAATGGAGTAGCCTGGGAAGATGGTGAGGGAGCCAATGGCCTAAAGGGGGCTGAAGGAAGCCTCAGTTGAGTATAAATGCTTTAGCAAATTTAATATTATCCTTTAAAATACCGCTATATTACACCTGTCATTATATAAAGTTTAAGTGACTTTGGTTTGTGTAGAGTCAAGAGGTGGTTGGAGAATACGAGCTCCTATTCTCTGACACTCTTCAGCTCTCTGAAGTGGGGAGAGCACTAGACTAGGTTCTCAGTGGTCAGTTGCATAACGCACATGTTATATTGAGTGTGAACTACAATGGAGACTGGACATAGACTTTTGTACAAAGCTTGCTTACAGTGATTTAGAATAACGCGATCAGTTACAACAGAGTACTGTGAACAGCCCCATAGAAATGTATGGGCAGTGAGTTGACATGCAAAATTATAAAGTGGGTTGACATACTTTTTGTAACTTAAAGAGAAACTGAGCTGCGTCTAAGAGTTAAAAAAAAAGGCAGTTACTGGACCAGGCAGTGCTTATTACATCCTCTACCCGTCGCTCCTAGCTGCTGGAATTGTTTGCTTTCAGTTCCATTACCTTAGGATCACGACGCTGGAGAGGAAGCGCCTGTGCTCTGCACAGCGCTGATTAATGTGAAGGGGCGGGGGAGAGGAGGGGAGGAGGCAGCAGCGGAGAGCCTGGTAAAAGGCTCGGAGAGGCTGGGAAGAGGCGTTTTGCAGGCGTTCCTTAGCCTGCAGTGGGATGCCCCTTTCCTGAAAGTCTGTCGACAATGGCCTCAATTCATTAAGCAGTTTAGACTAGTCTGCAGATGGTTTTTAGTCTACTGATGGTTTGGTGTAATGTTTTATGCTGTGAATACACGGTACGTTTCTGTACCGTGTATCGAGCCGCTGGCTCGATTACGGCGCATCCCCGCCCGCCCGGATCGATTCCCGCTCGTCTCCGCGGGGGGTTTCTTATCTTCCACTTCGTTTATTCTATTGTCTTGCCCGCCGGTATCGAGCGCGGAATCGATGCGGCGGGGTATTGGACACATCGGAAATTATCAATCGAGCCATCAGCGGCTCAATTGATTAAAAAAAAAAACGTACCGTGTATCCCCAGCATAAGGCTCCCTGCAAACTGCATGTGATTTTGATTTCGATACCGCTTTTTAATCGGATTTTACATCCGATTCCGATTTTTAATCTTTACTGCATGCTGCATTTTTTGATCCGTTTTTCTGTTGAATGTATTCAGGGAAAATCGGAATTGAAAATCGGAATCGGAATCGCAAAACGAATTTGCAGTGTGCAGGGAGCCTAAAGCCGCATCTACACGCGTAGATGCGGCCGCGATGCTCCTTATCAATCGAGCCGCTGATGCTCCTTATCAATCGAGCCGATTCCCTGCTCGCTCCCCGCTAGGGGACAATGGCAGGGAATCGAGCAGAAGATAAACGGCGCGGCGCGGGGACGAGCGGGAATCGAGCGGGTATTGATGCCGGCGCACGCGCGGCGAGCGGGGACGCGGCGGGCACGCGGAAGAGGCGATCCGGCGGCTAATCGAGCCGCCGGATTGCTGCAATGTCCCATCATGTAGATGGGGCTTAAGACCTGTTTTTAGACCTGGTCTAACAATCAGGGATTACACAATTCACAAAGGCAAACAAGGAGTAACCACGCCCACTTTTTCTGTCAGAGATTAGACCAGCTGATTTTTTCTGTAGGTAAAGTAATTCTGTGAGGTATTTTAGATGTGAGGATGGAACCTTTTGAATTAATAATGCAGGAGTTTAATTGTATGCAGAGGAGAGCTCATCAGAGGAGAAGGATGTCAGTCATAGCTACTTGTTTGTGAATTGCATCTTTTGATCATTTCCCTGCTTTACCGACCTAATTACCAAATGGTTTAGACCAGGTCTAAAAACAGATCAAAAACATTTGGTAACAGTGAATTCCCCTTTCATGCAACTGACCAAACCATCAGTAGACTAAAAACCATCAGTAGACTTGTCTAAACTGCGTAGTGAATTGAGGCCAATGTCGCCAGATTCTGGGGGGTGCAAGCTGGGCGCAGGGGGAACAGAGAGCGGCAGTCAGGGCACACAGAGGCATGACCTGCAGATGTGAACATGAATCTGTGTCCCTTGGGTTCTCTCTAAAGGCCCCATTTTTGTCTATTCAATCATGTGAGCCAGTTTTATGATTATCGGCAGTCCAAATACACACCAGATACAGAGACCGAGGCATTTTCTAGTCACACTTACAATATGCACAGAGTAGCATTCTCAGTCTTTCTTTATCACCTAAGGTAATATCCTGAGGCGATGCTGATGCTTTAATTCTTGCAGGACACGTATTACAAAGCCTAGGTGCCTGCACTTGACACTTAAAGTGTATCTGAGATGAAAACACCACAAGGATAAATACTTTCCTGGGACTCCCCCTCGGTGTAAATCCATTGTGCCACTGGCAGACCCAGTAAAGTCCCAGACTGAGCTAGTAGGGGTAGTGGGATGTGGGTGTCAAAACACCCTCTAGTGAAAAGATACATGAGACAAAAGTGGGAGCCCAATGGTGTAGTATGTCAAAAACAATGGAACGTAATAAAAGTACGACACTACTCACAAAGGTGGGTTGCAGAGGGGCAACCGACCGCAGGAAGCAGGTGGAGACAATAAACCCGACTCCACTCGGGGTGGTCCCTAGGGCCCTGGATGCGGTCGCTCTCCTTGGTAAAAGAAAGGGGACAGATATCCGCCGTGGTCGAAGCCACGTGTGGTCTGTACCCACCCCTCAGACGGGTGAGGTAAGGGGGTATGATTGCACAATAAGGGTATAAGAGGCGCCCTGGTGTAATAAAAGCATCTAAAAGCAGTTTAAAAACGGGAAATAAATTTGAGGTAACTTACCTCAGTGACGAAAAAAAAACTTTGTGTTTTACAAAGGTTTTTATTAGTAGCACAGGCAACGCGTTTCGTGTCATTTAGTTGCCAAACTAAATGACAGATTCAGCAAAGGGAGCCTCAGAGGCTCTCTTTGCTGAATCTGTCATTTAGTTTGGCAATGTTATTGGCCTGAGGAAGCGGGCTCTGACCCACGAAACGCGTTGCCTGTGCTACTAATAAAAACCTTTGTAAAACACAAAGATTTTTTTTGTCACTGAGGTAAGCTACCTCAAATTTATTTCCCGTTTTTAAACTGCTTTTAGATGCTTTTATTACACCAGGGCACCTCTTATACCCTTATTGTGCTACTAGGGGGACTACTGCGCATGCGTGGCTGTGGCTGCACTCTTCCCTGGCCGCGCTTCCATTCTGCACCTGCGCAGTGACAAGCCTTAACTAACTGTGCTGGTGCAGAACACTCCCAGGGACAGTAGTACGGTCAAGGAGTGCAGCCAGGGCTGCGCATGCACAGTGGATCCAGTCAAAAATGGTATGTATGAAAAATGTCCGCTTTGGCTCTTATTGTTATTTAACAATAAGCTATAAACGTTACTAAACATTATTTAACGTTTAGCTATAACTCGTAAGTTCTTCTCTGTGTTGCCTGCTGTTAATCTCATTAAAAGAGAACCTTTTTTTTGGGGGGGGGGGGGGTATTTATATGTACGGGTGCGTATTTAGGTGGGTGCCCATTTGTGGAGATGACCAAACATTATTATGATATTATGGGGTGATATGAGAATGCTGGGTTTGAGGCACCTCTCCACTAGTGTTGGGCGAACAGTGTTCGCCACTGTTCGGGTTCTGCAGAACATCACCCTGTTCGGGTGATGTTCGAGTTCGGCCGAACATCTGATGGTGTTCGGCCAAACTGTTCGGCCATATGGCCGAACTAAGAGCGCATGGCCGAACGTTCCCCGAACGTTCGGCTAGCGCTGTGATTGGCCGAACAGGTCACGTGTAGTGTTGGGCGAACATCTAGATGTTCGGGTTCGGGCCGAACATGGTCACGATGTTCGGGTGTTCGAGCCGAACTCCGAACATAATGGAAGTCAATGGGGACCCGAACTTTCGTGCTTTATAAAGCCTCCTTACATGCTACATACCCCAAATTTACAGGGTATGTGCACCTTGGGAGTGGGTACAAGAGGAAAAAATTTAGCAAAAAGAGCTTATAGTTTTTGAGAAAATCGATTTTAAAGTTTCAAAGGGAAAACTGTCTTTTAAATGCGGAAATGTCTGTTTTCTTTGCACAGGTAACATGCTTTTTGTCGGCATGCAGTCATAAATGTAATACAGATAAGAGGTTCCAGGAAAAAGGACCGGTAACGCTAACCCAGCAGCAGCACACGTGATGGAACAGGAGGAGGGCGGCGCAGGAGGAGAAGGCCACGCTTTGAGACACAACAACCCAGGCCTTGCATGAGGACAAGAAGCGTGCGGATAGCAATTTGCATTTTGTCGCCATGCAGTCATAAATGTAATACAGATGAGAGGTTCAATAAACAATAAACAGTAATTGGTGTTGTCCAGAATGCGCACAATGCGTGGGTCGCGTTCAATGCAGTCTTAGGCCGAAGAGGTCATAGCCTAGTGTCACAAAAACCTGTTTATTTGGGCAATTTCAATGGTGGCGAGTCTGACGTACATAAATCGCAGCAATGGCCGTTAGCAACGTCTGAATCTCACGAAATGTCTCATGCAGGTAGAAGACATATTGTTAGACTTGGGCTCCAAAGATGGGTTCCCTACATCTCTGCAAACCAGAGTTACAGGGCTCCAAATTTGGTAAAATCCCCCATAGGCTTTCATTGGGCCTCCTATTTACAGTTCCAAATCTCACATCTTTTCAAAGGGCAATTGCTCAGCAGTGGCAAATTTTCTAGCATTGTAGGGACCCTTAGGGGGAACATGACTGGTGAGTTTCGGGCCCCTAGGCCAAAGAGGTCATAGCCTAGGGTCACAAAAAACTGTTTATTTGGGCAATTTCAATGGTAGTTATGCTGACGTACATAAATCTCAGCCATGGCCGTTAGCAACGTCTGAATTTCACGAAATGTCTCATGCAGGTAGAAGACATATTGTTAGACTTGGATTCCAAAGATGGGGTCCCTACATCTCTGCAAACCAGAGTTACAGGGCTCCAAATTTGGTAAAATCCCCCATAGGCTTTCCTTTGCCTCCCTATTTCACTTTCCAAAATCTCACATCTTTTCAAAGGGCAATTGCTCAGCAGTGGCAAATTTTCTAGCATTGTAGGGACCCTTAGGGGGAACATGACTGGTGAGTTTCGGGCCCCTAGGCCAAAGAGGTCATAGCCTAGGGTCACAAAAACCTGTTTATTTGGGCAATTTCAATGGTAGTTATGCTGACGTACATAAATCTCAGCCATGGCCGTTAGCAACGTCTGAATTTCACAAAATGTCTCATGCAGGTAGAAGACATATTGTTAGACTTGGATTCCAAAGATGGGGTCCCTACATCTCTGCAAACCAGAGTTACAGGGGTGCAAAATTGGTAAAATCCCCCATAGGCTTTTATTGCCTCCCTATTTCACTTTCCAAAATCTCACATCTTTTCAAAGGGCAATGGCTCAGCAGTACCAAATTTTCTAGCATTGTAGGGACTCTTAGGGGGATCATGACTGGTGAGTTTTGCCACTGCTGAGCCATTGCCCTTTGAAATGGTGTGAGATTTTGGAACGGTAAATAGTAGGCCCAATGAAAGCCTATGGGGGATTTTACCAATTTTGGAGCCCTGTAACTCTGGTTTGCAGAGATGTAGAGACCCCATCTTTGGAATCCAAGTCTAACAATATGTCTTCTACCTGCATGAGACATTTCGTGAGATTCAGACGTTGCTAACGGCCATTGCTGCGATTTATGTACGTCAGACTCGCCACCATTGAAATAGCCCAAATAAACAGGTTTTTGTGACCCTAGGCTATGACCTCTTTGGCCTAGGGGCCCAAAACTCACCAGTCATGTTCCCCCTAAGGGTCCCTACAATGCTAGAAAATTTGCCACTGCTGAGCAATTGCCCTTTGAAAAGATGTGAGATTTTGGAAAGTGAAATAGGGAGGCAAAGGAAAGCCTATGGGGGATCTTACCAATTTTGGACCCCTGTAACTCTGGTTTGCAGAGATGTAGGGACCCCATCTTTGGAATCCAAGTCTAACAATATGTCTTCTACCTGCATGAGACATTTCGTGAAATTCAGACGTTGCTAACGGCCATGGCTGAGATTTATGTACGTCAGCATAACTACCATTGAAATTGCCCAAATAAACAGTTTTTTGTGACCCTAGGCTATGACCTCTTTGGCCTAGGGGCCCGAAACTCACCAGTCATGTTCCCCCTAAGGGTCCCTACAATGCTAGAAAATTTGCCACTGCTGAGCAATTGCCCTTTGAAAAGATGTGAGATTTTGGAACTGTAAATAGGAGGCCCAATGAAAGCCTATGGGGGATTTTACCAAATTTGGAGCCCTGTAACTCTGGTTTGCAGAGATGTAGGGAACCCATCTTTGGAGCCCAAGTCTAACAATATGTCTTCTACCTGCATGAGACATTTCGTGAGATTCAGACGTTGCTAACGGCCATTGCTGCGATTTATGTACGTCAGACTCGCCACCATTGAAATTGCCCAAATAAACAGGTTTTTGTGACCCTAGGCTATGACCTCTTCGGCCTAGGACTGCATTGAACGCGACCCACGCATTGTGCGCATTCTGGACAACACCAATTACTGTTTATTGTTTATTGAACCTCTCATCTGTATTACATTTATGACTGCATGGCGACAAAATGCAAATTGCTATCCGCACGCTTCTTGTCCTCATGCAAGGCCTGGGTTGTTGTGTCTCAAAGCGTGGCCTTCTTCTCCTGCGCCGCCCTCCTCCTGTTCCATCACGTGTGCTGCTGCTGGGTTAGCGTTACCGGTCCCTTTTCCTGGAACCTCTTATCTGTATTACATTTATGACTGCATGCCGACAAAAAGCAAATTGCTATCCGCACGCTTCTTGTCCGCATGCAAGGCCTGGGTTGTTGTGTCTCAAAGCGTGGCCTTCTCCTCCTGCGCCGCCCTCCTCCTGTTCCATCACGTGTGGTGCTGCTGGGTTAGCGTTACCGGTCCCTTTTCCTGGAACCTCTCATCTGTATTACATTTATGACTTCATGCCGACAAAAAGCAAATTGCTATCCGCACGCTTCTTGTCCTCATGCAAGGCCTGGGTTGTTGTGTCTCAAAGCGCGGCCTTCTCCTCCTGCGCCACCCTCCTCCTGTTCCATCACGTGTGCTGCTGCTGGTGCTGGGTTAGCGTTACCGGTCCCTTTTCCTGGAACCTCTTCTCTGTATTACATTTATGACTGCATGCCGACAAAAAGCATGTTACCTGTGCAAAGAAAACAGACATTTCCCGCATTTAAAAGACAGTTTTCCCTTTGAAACTTTAAAATCGATTTTCTCAAAAACTATAAGCTCTTTTTGCTAATTTTTTTTTCCTCTTGTACCCACTCCCAAGGTGCACATACCCTGTAAATTTGGGGTATGTAGCATGTAAGGAGGCTTTACAAAGCACGAAAGTTCGGGTCCCCATTGACTTCCATTATGTTCGGAGTTCGGCTCGAACACCCGAACATCGCGGCCATGTTCGGCCTGTTCGGCCCGAACTCGAACATCTAGATGTTCGCCCAACACTACTCTCCACGGACGGTGGCTAGAAGGGCAGGATCAATGTTTATTTATTTAGAGATGGGGAATAGGATAGGTTCACGTCTGGGCCCACCGGCTGGTGGGGAAAGAGGGGAGGAGGATATGGGGTAAGAGTAAGATAGAGATATTAGATTAAAGGGGGGAGGGTAGCAAGGTTACGTAGATGTGGGTGAGTGGACACTGGGGGATCCTATCCTGGTCAGCCACCCTCAGGTGGAAAAGTAGATAATTATGATGTATAATGTACAGTAAATGCACTGTGGTTGATATGATATTTATGAATTATTACACAGGTATGCAAGAATATGTAAAGTATTGGATTTTGCACATAGGTTATACTGTAGTAGAGTATTATATTTAAAATGATATAGATCTTTTTTAGAAGAAAAGTCTGCAGTAGTTAGATTTATGTTGAAAGGGTTAATATCAGAGTGGTAAGTTTGAGGGGTTTCCCCTCATCCCTTCTTTTTTTCCTTTTTTTTCTTTTCTTCTGCCCTTTCTCTGGATGGTGTATTGGGTGTTCTCTTTATACAAATATATATATATATATGTATATATATATATATATATATATATATATATATATATTCCACTATATATCCCCCCCGTGTCCCCCATATAATTATCTGGGTCACACCTGAGGGTCTCACACACCCACAGGTACTCGCATGACACCTCCATTCAGACCCTGCCTATACCATGTACCCCATCCCATATTCTATGTTGATACATAGGCTTCCCCTAACTGTATCCTTCCTGTAACTGGCATCTATACCTCCCCTCTGGCCTGCAGCAATAGTCCATTACATTACTATTTCCCCCTCTGACACCCTCCACTTTTCAGTATATAATGAAGTATATTATATTATGCACCTTTTCTATTATAAACATGGATCTCATCCAGAGATATATACCCTATTCCTTCCTTCCAGACCCACTTCATCTGTACAGTAATTTATATCAATTTTTTGAAATACCTTTTTGCTTGTTTTTGTTATTATCATGTGCGTTGTTTGATTTTACGATATAACTGCCTAGGCTAAGGGCTGGTTCCCATAGATCCTAATGACTCGTGCCTGCAACTTCTATATATTACACGTTATTGCTGTATGTCTATATTTATGTTTTATGCACCTCTAGTGATTTCTTTTATTTGTTTTAAAAAAAAAAAAAGCACCTGTTATTGACCTGAGGAAGCGGCTTGGACCGCGAAACGCGTTGTCTATTGTGCTAAAATAAACCTTCGTAACTTTTTACCGAGTAGAGTCTCTTTGTATAAAGAGAACACCCAATACACCATACGGGCGCCTCCTATCCCTGTTGGAAAACGATCTTGTATACCCCACTCGTGGGGTTCTTCGTGACCTGCAAGAAGCGAAGCCTTTTTCTGAGGAGCAGCGACCAGCGAATATAAAGACCGAGTGGGGACGGGACTTCCCCACATGCCTATACAAGTGGTTGCCTTAAAGCAACCCACACTTGTGAGTATATTTATTCTTAAATTTTAACTTCCTTACCTGAGGATAATACACCACAAGGGCCCCTGGTACCCTGCGGGTTTTTTCTTTTCTCTTTTCTACACTGACCTTTCTCTGGATGGTTGAAGGCTACAGGCGAATAACGTACTTAACCTCCTGAGCGATAATCCCGAGCTGAGCTCGGGATATATCGCGCAGGAGGATTTCTCAGGCCCTGGTGGGCCGATTTGCATAATTTTTTTTTGTTACACGCAGCTAGCACTTTGCTAGCTGCGTGTAACTTCCGATCGCCGCCTCTCGCCGCCGATCGCCGTGCCGCGCAGCCCCTCCCCAACCCCTTGCGCAGCCTGGCCAATCAGGCCAGGCAGCGCTGAGGGGTGAATCGGGACTCCCTCTGACGTCACGACGTCCAAGACGTCGGTGACGTCATCCCGCTCATCGCCATGGCGACCGGGGAAGCCCAGCAGGAAATCCCGTTCTGAACGGGATTTCCTGCTTACTCTGATCGCCGAAGGCGATCGGAGTGGGTGGGGGGATGCCGCTGCGCTGCTGATTTAAAAAACAAAAAGTTTTAAAAAATAGTGCTGCGCCACCTCCTGGGCGATATAATTGTATCGTCCAGAGGGTTAAGTATAACAAGGGAATGGGGGTATTAGTCTATAGAAGCAAAAAAAAAGGGGAGGCAGGATTGAGGTGGTCCAGTCCACCTCATAACGTAGTTTGAAACTGATTGAAGTTAACCAGGGTAAAGATAATATGAGTTGTGACCCTGCCGCCCAAAGGCCATCCAGGGGGTAGAGGAGGATTTTTGAAGATATGTGCGGGGATGGGGTTTGTGTTTTTTTTTTCCTCTTCTCTCTCTCCCCTCTCCACTTCCCCTTAATTATGGAGGGAGGGGGGGGGGGGGATAGAGGGGGTTGGCTCTTGAAGGTCATCCACAGTATTTTGTCCCCTAGGGGTACGGGACCCCAAAAGGGTATAGGGAAGAGGTTAGGTAGACCACCCTATAGAATGAGAGCACGAGGCTCGAAAGCCCTCTGAGAGAGGGCACAGGTGGACAGTGTTTACACCAAAGATAGTCCAATAGAATTATTTAGGAGGTTTGTATGCCAAGTGAGTATGGGTGAATGGGAGGAGATTGGTGAGGGTGTGGGGGGTGCGGGGGGGGGGGAGCTATTGGAGAGACGGGGATTTCATTGTCTGACGAAAAAGGATGACTCTCAAATTTATGACCCTGAATGCCTGGGGCCTTAATAAACCGGAGAAGCGGTCCTCTCTGCTTCAAGAGAGCTATAAATCAGGGGTGGAGGTGCTATTTGTGCAAGAGACTCATTTCAGAAACCCTGGACACCCTAAATTAAGTAATAGGAGATATCCCAGGGCTATCTATAGTAGCGCTGAGGATGCAAAGAAAAGGGGGGTAGCTATAGTATTTGCGTGAGGAATCTCCCTAGATAAAGAAGAGGTTTATAAAGACTCAGAAGGTAGATTTTTAATGATAAAGGGAAAATAAAAGACATGTCAGTTGACCCTTGGTACATTTTATGCCCCTAACAGTAAACAGCTGGATTTCCTGGAGAGCTTTTTAAGGGCGGTGGATGAGTTCTCGGAGGGGACTTTAATAATCGGGGGGGATTTGAATTTCACTCTGGAACCTGCAATAGACTCGTCCTCGGGGAAATCCTTCCTCACATATAAGGGCATTAGAAGAGGGAGAAAGTCCCTGCAGGATAGGCAACTTTGTGATGTGTGGCGTCTCCAGCACCCTGCATTAAAAGATTATACGTACTTTTCCCCACCCCATAATATGCACTCACGTATTGATCTTTTTTTTATATCCCAAAATTTGCTCTCATGTTTTCCCGAATCCTCCATAGGGTGCGCTACTCTATCACATCACTCCCCTGTTTTTTTTAAAAATCAAGCTGGACAAAAAACAACAGAGTCAGACACAGTGGAGATTAAATGCCTATCTACTACAGAAGGAGGAAATTAGAGATAGGCTATTAAATAAGATAAATATGTATTTTGAGACGAATAAATCAGAGGATATTCCCCCATGATTTTATGGGACGCACATAAGTGTGTGGTCAGAGGAAATTTAATCCAGGAGGGAAGCCGATTGAAGCGGGAGGGGGAGAAGCGTAGAAAAGAACTTATATTAAATATAGAAAGACTTGAAAGACAACATAAAGGAAATAGGACAGAAGATATATTTAGGGAACTAACAGCAGAAAGGGAAAAATATAAGGCCCTAATGTTTACACGAGCTAGATATGCCTCTCAGAGATGTCAAAAAACGTTTTATGAGCATGGTAATAAGGGAGGAAGATTATTGGCCAGGGCTCTTAAACAGCAGCAGTTGGTTAACTATGTACCCTTTATTAATGATCACAACTCCAAGAAGCATTATAGAAATGAGTCGATGGCAAGGGTCTTTAAGGACTTTTATGAAAAGTTGTATGGATTGGGGAAAGGGGAACCGGAGGAGAGTAGAACTAAAAGACGGAGAGAGATGCTGGAATACATGCAGGAATCCGGGATGCCCAAATTGAATGAGGACGATATTCAAAATCTGGAAGAACCTATAACTTTAGAAGAGGTAAAGAAAGCTATAGCCCATTGTAAAATGGGTAAGGCACCAGGCCCTGATGGGTTTAGCGCCGAGTACTATAAATGCTACAAGGACGCTCTGGCGCCATATCTGGCGGAGGCAATGTATTCGTTGACGGAGAGAGAGGTCAAACGAACTGGCTTCGGTAGGGACTCCTTGCAATCCTTGGTCTCTGTTTTACTGAAAAAAGGTAAGGACCCAGGGCAGTGCACTAGCTATAGACCTATAGCGCTGCTTAATGTAGATCTAAAGCGGTTTGCCCATATCCTAGCGACACGATTAGCAGCTTTATTGTCAGGAAGGGAGACCAGAGACAATGTCTTAAGAGCAGTTATGTTGATGCAATCAGCTGAAACATCTAGGACCCCTGTCCTGTGCCTCTCGACTGATGCCGAGAAGGCATTTGACAGGGTGGACTGGGAATTTATAGAGGTTACCCTTAGGCATGTGGGCCTAGGAGAGAATATGATGCGCAGAATTCTGGCATTATACACCTCCCCCTCAGCGAGAGTGAGGGTCAACGGGGTACCTTCGGAGCCCATACAGATTTCTAACGGGACTCGACAGGGTTGTCCCCTCTCTCCATTGATATTTGTACTAACATTGGAACCCTTCCTGAGAAGGGTCAGAACAAACCCAGACATAAAGGGGTTGGAAGTGGGAACTGAGACACATAAAGTTGCTGCCTATGCAGACGACCTTTTGTTTTTTCTTACAGGGACCAAGGTGTCCTTGCCCTGTCTGATGGTCGAATTTAAGCAATACGGCTATCTGTCTAAGTTTAAGATCAATTGGTCTAAGTGTGAAGCCATGGGGGTAGCTATGGAACAAGGGGAGATGAACCAGTTGACGGGAAATTTCCCATTCAGCTGGGTTAAGCCCACATTGAAGTATCTGGGGATAAATATCTCCCCGAACTCACAGGTACTATACCAAAGCAATTACAAAGTGATAGCTCAAGAAATAAGAAAAGACCTGACTAGTTGGAATAGACCAGAATTCTCTTGGTTCGGACGAATAAATATTATAAAAATGAATGTCATGCCGAGGCTGCTGCATGTTTTTCAGTCTCTGCCATTCAGGGTACCTAGGCTCTTTTTTGATACTCTTTGAGAAGAGATTTCCTAAGATTCATCTGGCGCGCCAGGCCACCACATATCAGCTATAAGCTCATGACACAATCTAAAGAGGCGGGGGGTCTAGCAGTTCCCAACCCTCAAGTATATCCCGCGGCAGCGGCCCTAAAGAGGATAATAGATTGGCATAAAAATGGATAAAATATGGGTGAGATTGGAGCAAAATTTTATACAGACACTTTAATAGGGACTCCGTGGTTAAATAGGAAAATCACAACTGTACATCCTGCGGGATGTCTTCTTAAATGCTCCTTGGAATTACTGTCCCTATACTCCCGCAGAGTTCAATTAATTAATTGCCCTTCGCCACTCCTTCCGACAATATATAATCCTGATTTTGCTCCAGGGCATAATAAGAAGGCATTTCTACAGTGGGGGGGACCCGGGGCAAATTAGAGCATCTAAGTTAATTAAAGACGGGGATTGGATTCCACTCCCCGTGCTTAGGGATACACTGCAGAAACCCAGATTGGAGGAATGGATCCTGATACAAATCAGGTCTTTTTTAAGATCACAAGGTACCAAGGCAGAATTTTCTAGCGAATTGAAACCCTTTGAGAAGATGTGTATTGAGCAAGGACAGAACAGAGGCTCCATCTCCGAAATTTATAATTTATTAAATACTGGAATGGATTATTCAAGGAAGTGGAGGGATAAGTGGCAAATGGATCTACAGAAGGAATACACAGATATTGAATGGAAGAAGATAATATATTTCGCTCATAAAAGCTCGATCTCCACAAGAATTCAGGAGTCAGGTGTTAAGATGGTAAGTAGGTGGTACCTCACGCCGGACAGATTAAATAAAATGTTCGGAGGGGCGGATGCGAAGTGCTGGAGATGTTGGGCGGAGAAGGGAACACTACTCCATATATTCTGGGAGTGCTACTTATAGCTAGGTATTGGAAATCGGTAGATACTCCATCAGTCGGGGGATGGCTGAGGGAGGTAACTTATATCTCCCAGATGGGAAAACTGGTACAGGAAAATAGGGATGGAGAACAGCTAACAGAGAGGATGTGGGAAGGATGGAGAGCTTTTGTAGAAACGGGAGAGTATACGTCCCTGATAGGTGGAGTGGCAGGGATATAGGAAGCGGGCATTCATAAGGGATAGAGAGTTGCACTCTGGTTCTCCTTCACTCTGGGCTCTCCCTCCTTATCTCCCCCGGGGCCCCTCCTTGCCACCCGGTATGGAGATGACTGACTGAATGATTGTGATGCTAGAGGGTATGAAGTATTGTTGGTCTATGATTGGTCAGCAGAATACTTGAGGGACTGTCTGTGTGTTGGTAGGAATGGGGATAAATGGGTAATAGGATGCAAGAGATATAAGGTTAATTTCCTTCCTTCTTTTTTTTTAAGCGGTTTACTAGAAATGTTGCCTGGGGAGGAAATGGTCCCTGTGAAAAGGGATAGATTGTTATATCTGGTAGACATTAAGCTATATGATATGTATGGATATGTATTGATGGTTTTTGTATAAAAAATGTTGTATAAATAAAGAATCTAAAAAAAAAAAAAAAAAAAGAGAACCTCAAAGCTGTCATGTCAAAGACAGCCAGATGACAGAGGCTACAAATAAAAATGCCAGGGCTCTGCCACTGGCCTGAAAGTACTTTCTTACCCTGTGCATGGCTGGTGGCTGGCAGGCAGTGCCCGCAGTCTAGTGGTGCTGGAAGGGGTCAAGCAGCCGATCCCGTGGTGGGTGACCCAGCTCACTGCTGCCTGTGTGGCATTCTGGCTCCTGCACTCTTCTCCTGCCAGCATCATCCCCACGCTGTGCCAACCATCCTCACCCCAGGATCTGCTTTTTCTAGAAGGCAGAGGTAGCAGAGCTAATATGTCTGCTCTCCACCCGTCCACTCCTCACTCCTCCTCGTCCTCCTCACGGTGGGTTAATTAACGTTAAAGACAAGAAAATGATAATTAGTGATATGCTGCTTAACAATTTAACCTTTCAATTACAGTGGATTTTTGTCTGTGCGCCATAATTAAACATTGATTTTGCTATATAATATAAGGCTATGTTTTTAATGCGGCGCCATTTTTCTTTGACCAGATGCACAGTAGTCCCCAACTACCTGAGCTGACAGCAGGAGAATGAATGGAACCAGACAAACACCGAGGGAACCCATAGACTAAAGGGGGCTGGAGGAAGCCCCAGGTCAGTATAAATCTTTGTGTTGTTTTCTTCGCAGGTTTACTTTAAAAGTAGAGAAGTGCTATGCAAATATATATATATATATATATATATATATATATATATATATATAGCTAAGATGGAAGCTACATTAGCCAAGATAGAGTCCTCTTGGGCTTTATTAGCCAAGATGGAGTCCACTTAGACCAGAGGCGTAGCTAGGGCTTTCAGCTCCCAGGGACAAAGACTATTAAACCTGCGGCGCGCAGAGCGCCAAAAAAAAGGGTGTGGCCATGCAACAGAATGTGGGCGTGGCAATGGGTGGGCCCAAATATACTTGACCTTAGCAGTGGTGTAAAAGGTCTGCCAGGAAGGTTTGAGCACCCCAAAAAACATGTAATCTGACAGCATTTCACCAAAAATACATGTAATTAGGCAGAGGTTCCTCCAAAATACATATAATATGGCAATGGTTCCCCCAAAATGGACATAATCTGGCAGCAGTGATTACCCCAACATACATATAATCTGGCAGCTGTTCCCCAAAATACACTGAATCTGGCAGCAGTGGTTCCCCAAAAATACAGTTTATCTGGCAGCAGTTCCCCCAAAATAGGTGCCCCCAGTATAGGTAACAAGGTCTATAGGTGTCCCCAGTGGAAGTAACCAGGCCTATAGGTGTCCCCAGAATAGGTAACCAGGTATATATGTGTCCCCAGTATATGTAGCCAGGTGTATATGTCCCCTATACATGTAGCCAGGGGTATAGCTGCCCAGTATATGTAGCCAGGGGTATATGTGCCCAGTATTTGTAGCCAGGAGTATATGTGTCCAGTATATGTAGCCAGGGATATATGTCCCCAGTATATGTAGGCAGGGGTATATGTGCCCAGTATATGTAGCCAGGGGTATATGTGCCCAGTTTATGCAGCCAGGAGTATATGTGCCCAGTATATGTAGCCAGGTGTATAGCTGTCCCCAGTATATGTAGCCAGGGGTATATGTGTCCAGTATATGTAGCCAGGTGTATAGCTGTCCCCAGTATGTGTAGCCAGGGGTATATGTAGCCAAGGGTATATGTGCCCAGTATATGTAGCCAGGGGTATAGCTATCCCCAGTATATGTATCCAGGGGTATATGTGCCCAATATATGTATCCAGGGGTATATGTGCCCGGTATATGTAGCCAGGGGTATAGGTGTCCCCAGTTTATGTAGCCAGGGGTATATATCCCAGTATATGTAGCCAGGGTTGTATGTGCCCAGTATATGTAGCCAGGGGTATATGTGCCCAGTATATGCAGCCAGGAGTATATGTGCCCAGTATATGTAGCCAGGTGTATAGCTGTCCCCAGTATATGTAGCCAGGGGTATATGTACCCAGTATATGTAGCCAGGGGTATATGTGCCCAGTATATGTAGCCAGGGGTATATGTGCCCAGTATATGTAGCCAGGTGTATAGCTGTCCCCAGTATATGTAGCCAGGGGTATATGTGCCCAGTATATGTAGCCAGGGGTATATGTGCCCAGTATATGTAGCCAGGGGTATAGCTGTCCCCAGTACATGTAGCCAGGGGTATATGTGCCCAGTATAGGTAGCCAGGGGTATACGGGCCCAGTATATGTAGCCAGGGGTATATGTCCCCAGCATATGTAGTCAGGTGTATATGTCCCAGTATATGAAGCCAGGTGTATAGCTGTCCCCAGTATATGTAGCCAGGGGTATATGTCCCAGTATATGTAGCCAGGGGTATATGTCCCAGTATATGTAGCCAGGAGTATATGTGCCCAGTATATGTACAGTAGTCAGGGGTATATGTCCCCAGTATATGTACAGTAGTCAGGGGTATATGTCGCCAGCATATGTACAGTAGTCAGGAGTATATGTCCCCAGTATATGTAGCCAGGGGTATATGTCCCCAGCATATGTAGCCAGGGGTATATGTCCCCAGCATATGTAGCCAGGGGTATATGTCCCAGTATATGTAGCCAGGGGTATATGCGCCCAGTATATGTACAGTAGTCAGGGGTATATGTGCCCAGTATATGTAGCCAGGGGTATATGTCCCCAGCATATGTAGCCAGGGGTATATGTCCCCAGCATATGTAGCCAGGAGTATATGTCCCAGTATATGTAGCCAGGGGTATATGTCCCCAGCATATGTAGCCAGGGGTATATGTCCCAGTATATGTAGCCAGGGATATATGTCCCAGCATATGTAGCCAGGGGTATATGTCCCAGCATATGTAGCCAGGGGTATATGTCCCAGTACATGTAGCCAGGGGTATATGTGCCCAGTATATGTAACCAGGGATATATGTGCCCATTATATGTAGCCAGGGGTATAGGTGTCTCCAGTATATGTAGCCAGGGGTATACGGGCCCAGTATATGTAGCCAGGGGTATATGTCCCCAGCATATGTAGTCAGGTGTATATGTCCCAGTATATGAAGCCAGGTGTATAGCTGTCCCCAGTATATGTAGCCAGGGGTATATGTCCCAGTATATGTAGCCAGGGGTATATGTCCCAGTATATGTAGCCAGGAGTATATGTGCCCAGTATATGTACAGTAGTCAGGGGTATATGTCCCCAGTATATGTACAGTAGTCAGGGGTATATGTCGCCAGTATATGTACAGTAGTCAGGAGTATATGTCCCCAGTATATGTAGCCAGGGGTATATGTCCCCAGCATATGTAGCCAGGGGTATATGTCCCCAGCATATGTAGCCAGGGGTATATGCGCCCAGTATATGTACAGTAGTCAGGGGTATATGTGCCCAGTATATGTAGCCAGGGGTATATGTCCCCAGCATATGTAGCCAGGAGTATATGTCCCAGTATATGTAGCCAGGGGTATATGTCCCCAGCATATGTAGCCAGGGGTATATGTCCCAGTATATGTAGCCAGGGGTATATGTCCCAGCATATGTAGCCAGGGGTATATGTCCCAGCATTTGTAGCCAGGGGTATATGTCCCAGCATATGTAGGCAGGGTTATATGTCCCAGTATATGTAGCCAGGGGTATATGTCCCAGCATATGTAGCCAGGGGTATATGTCCCCAGTATATGTAGCCAGGGGTATATGTCCCAGTATATGTAGCCAGGGGTATAGTAATCCCCAGAATAGGTAGCCAGGTGTCCCCCCAGCGGGAGCGCAGAGAAGAGGGAGAGCGATGGGCACAACGTGGAAGGTGGGACGTCTCCCCCCCTTCCCTCACCTTGGGGCTCCCCCTTCCTCGCTCCCCCCTCCAGATATGAGCGGTGGGCGGGCAACAGAACACTTACCCTATTCCCAGAAGAGTAGAGCGATCTGTGCTCCGCTACTCTGGTCTAGATTTGCAGGTGGAATTTGGCTAGGGTTTAGGAAAGAGAAACATGGGGTGCCAGCAAAAGCCAATTCAGTGGCAGCAAACAGACAATCTGGGTGCTTTGCTGTCAAGGCCAACATTTCCCGGGGTACATTCCATATAGATGTAGAGCTATCACAGACACAGAATGGACTGTATTCTGCTAAATCTTCCAAATTACATAATACACAACCTGCAAGTTGTAGTTATGCTGCGTTTGCTCCATTTGTCATCGGTGGAGTGAATGAACACAAGAACTTCTGTTACCTTTGAAAGTTTCTCCATTAGTTCATTAAGCAGCTGCAACAAGGAGCTGCGATGATGGAAGGAGACTAGGTGCAGCTTGATTAGCTTGCATGTTTTATCTCTCTGGGATGAAGCAATCTCAGTCACCTGACACCCACATCAGCTACTGCTTAGTTGTGCTATCGGCAGGCTGTGCTCATTAATCAATATCCCTGGTGCAGTGCATTAATCACTGTTAATCTTCTGCTTCGTAAGATATTTCCTTTTCTGAAATGTCTATTTACAATGCAGATGTTCAAGACACAAGCGTTAACCTACCTGATGCCAGAGATTTGACTTGGATGGTGCTGATTTGTACCTTTTAGTTATCCACACGCTTTCAACAGCTTGATGAGTTTCCGTTTCAGGTGCCTTGAGGATGTCTCTCTCGTTCTCCACTGTGACTGTCACCCATTCCCCATAATCAAGCACAACAAAGGACCAACATACAGATGCTCTTTAGGAGCAGAGTGGTGGCCATTTTCTGTTCACATGATCAGGAGCGTAATTACAGGGTAGCAGTCCCTGCAACTGCAGGTGCCCAAAGCTGTAAGCGGGCCCCAACTACGACATCCCTCCCTCTTGTAAAGGGGTCTATCCTTCAGATCAGGTGTTTTTGCGGCTACACTTGTTATGGGTGTGAAGACTCAATACATGAGCACCTTGGGGATTTATTCATTACCTTATACCCCTACATCTGATTGATACATAGCAGCTGCATTTAATGATTTATACATCATGGTCAATAATTTAATCTATCATGCAGGGCCATAACTAGAAATCACTGGGCCCCCTGCAAAACTTGGGATGGGGCCCACTCCCACCAGGACAGAGCACTCGGGGAGGGGTAGAGAGGTTGGGGACTGGATGTTGTACAGAAGAGCTTGCTGCACACTGAATAGGGACTGTCTACAAATCTTTGTGTGCAAAACTTTGTATGATTCCTTATCAGTGGCTGAGCAGATGCAGTCATTAGAACAATTTTTCAGGGAGAAGAACGTTTTTTTCTCTCCTTGCCCTTAGTGGTCAGTCTCTCCGGATGGGGCCACCTGTGGCTTCTGGGCCCCCCTGCGGCTGCATCTTTTGCAAGGTCTCTTGTTACTCCCCTGCTATCATGGATTGGGCTTTGTGGAGAGGATTTGGCATGGGTCTTTCCATATGTCAGCTCATGTTCCTTTGTGCAGGAGAACAACCTAGAATGGTTAAGGCTGATCAGCATAGGAGATGTAAAGAACAGTGGGTGGAGCCAAGAAAAAAATTATGGCAGGTAAGTATCTTTATTTTTCTTTCAATTTAAACATTTTGCCCCATCAGTGCACTTCTCTGAAATTTGCTGATTATTCTTGCTGTAACCTCACTGGGATTACTTCATTAAAGGGAAAGAGGCCCACATTGCTGCACTGAAAAGATACCCACAGTGAGATGATAATTAGGGATGCTCTCACGAGTAAATTTGAGTGCCTAAGCACTCGAATTCGTGATTTAAATGAGCATTAATTACTGCAGGTGTGCGGCGGGGACATACGGGGTTATTTACCCATAAATCCGCTGTACAATGCTTAAAGCGGACCCAAACCAAACATTTTTTTAATTAAGAATATTTAGTTTCACCACTCTGACACATACAAAGATAAATAAACACTCCTTCAAACCTATGATCATTTCAGTGCATGCTTTTCACCCTTCTCTTTTCATAGCTAGGGTTATACTGGGGGCAGCCATTAGCAATTCCCATTGCTAGACACCATCTACTCCACCAGTTTGCCAGAAAAATCCCGGCAATTTGAAAGGAAGGGAGGGGTTCCTCCAATAAATGTAAAATATTTTATATTTGTCATCATGCAGCTGAAAAAAGGCTGCTATTTATTATTATCCAGTTCGGCCTTTCTGGACGAGCTTTCTCGTCCAGAAAGGCACTGCTACTTTCCCTGCGTGGTGCGCGCGATCGGGCACGCGCACCCGCCGCCCGCTGCTAGCCCCCCGATCAGTGAATGGGAATATAATTCCCATTCACCGATCTAACTTCCCCGCAGAAATACCGACGCTTTCTATCCAGAGAGCGTGGTATTTCTGCCCCCCAGGAAACAACTCCCCTGCATTTAAGTTCCTGGATGCGACATCGTTCGCATCCAGGACTTTTCTCACGGTGGCCATCTTGTGGCCAAATAGTAAACTACACCCACACACAGTTTTAATTAAAGAATTACATTATCTTACATTTAAAATTGACAAAGGGTTAACATCCTGTGTTTACACATTAGCAGTGTCTGCCAAGGACTGACAAATTTCTGTCACAGCTGAGAGATCAAATTACATTTGGGATTACTTACAGATGAAGTAGAATTAGACAGGCTCTTCTCACTAAAAACACACAGAGTGCATTTCTCTGTTTTCCTTGTGTCCTGACTCCTGTGCAAGAGTTCAGTTCCTTTTTAATTTCCCTCTCTCCTGGGCCTGGCTGGATCACTGATCTGTGGAGTCACTGGCATGGGCTTATTTTCCTCATTCTGTGCCTGTGCCCTGGGTCATCTGACCTGCTATCCATCAGCACCAGCGGTGCAGTGAGACCCCCCTTCTTTGTGTCCTGGGCTGGCCTCCCTGCACCTCAGTGCCCTGCCACTCCACCTCGCTAATAGGTTACAGCTGGTGAGGAGGGAGTAGATATGCTACCTGAATAACAGGGGGCTCAGCTGCTAATGATTTGGCAGTTTCCCACTGTAGCCTGTAAACAGTGACAGTGATAGAAACCGCTGCTCACTGGTACCGATCAAGGTCAGATGCGTGTAAGGTAAGTGCTCATCCCAGTCCATCCCATCTGTAGCTACCTGCAGCAGCACACAGATGCAGACAGTATGTGCAGAGCAAGGTGGGGCAGCCCTCCATGCTCTCCTGAGTCCCGCCACCCCTCTGCTATTTCTGCCCAAGGCTTTCCCAGAAATCTGTCACTGTCTGGTGGCACAGTGACGGTGGGGACAGTGGCAGCAGCAGGAGCAACTAAGCAGGACTATAGTGACAGGAGGAGGCACAGAGCGGGCATATGCTGGTAGCAGAGACGCAGAGGGGGATGTGGGGGGCACAATGGGGACTGTAGAGGAACAAGAGTATAGAATGGAAACTGGAGGCACAGCGGTACAGCAGAGACACAGGGGGACAGGAGTGTCACACAGGGGGACACTGGAGGCCCAGAGTGGGATAGAGCTGGTACAGAGAAGGCCAACCGTTCAGTACTGTTAACGTGTTATAAAATAGGGTGGAATTCAATTTGTCCCTTTTCAAGCTGTATACATTGGCAATTGGCATGCACTCTTTACTGAGAATAGCCTCATACAAATTCTTGAGGATTCTCAGGTGAGGTGACTGCCTGGCTGGCTGGATCATCTCAGCCGAATAGATTGTCCTCATCCACTGCATAGCTCCCAACTGTCCCTCTTTTGGAGGGACAGTCCCTCTTTGGGAACCCAATCCTGCTGTCCCTCTTTCTCCCTCATTTGTCCCTCTTTCAGAACTTGTGTATAGATCTGTGGAAATCTATGTATTTTGTTTACTGAAAAAATGTGTTTAATTGACTCTAAACTTCATTCCCATCCTTTGAATTGATATATTTCTTATTTTCATATGTTGATATGAAGAAAAATTAACCAGCATAAAACATTTTTCTTTTGAAATCTTTTATGGTATGGGTGACTAGGGTTGTGCTGGGGGCGTGATTAGGGGTGTGGCAGGGGAGTGGCTTAACCCATTCAGGTTCCGTGGTTTTCACGTGAGAAATGTTCACCTCCCATTCATTAGCCTATAACTTTATCACTACTTATCACAATGAACTGATCTATATCTTGTTTTTTCCGCCACCAATTAGGCTTTCTTTGGGGGGTACATTTTGCTAAGAGCCACTTTACTGTAAACGCATTTTAACAGGAAGAATAAGAAAAAAATGAAAAAATTCATTATTTCTCAGTTTTCAGCCATTATAGTTTTAAAATAATACATGCCTCCATAATTAAAACTCACGTATTGTATTTGCCCATATGTCCCAGTTATTACACCATTAAAATTATGTCCCTATCACAATGTATGGCGACAATATTTTATTTGGAAATAAAGGTGCATTTTTTCCATTTTGCATCTATCACTATTAACAAGTGTAAAATAAAAAAAATATAGAAATATTTCATCTTTACATTGATATTTAAAAAGTTTAGACCCTTAGGTAAATATTTACATGTTTTTGTTTGTTTTTTTATTGTAATGTTTTGTTTTTTTATAGTAAACATTTTATTTCTGTAGTTTTGGGAGGGTGGGGGGTAAACAATAGATTTATAATGTAAATGTGTGTTCATTTTAATTTAATTTTATTTTCAGTTGTAGTATTACTTTTTGGCCACAAGATGGCGGCCATGAGTTTGTTTACATGACGTCACTCTAAGCGTAATACACGCTTAGAGTGACGCATCGGGGAGGGAACGGCCAGAAAAGGCGCAGCTTCTGAGAGAAGCTGTCCCTCTTTCAGCGGGGGAGAGGAATCGGTGATCGGGCACCATAGCCCGATACATTGATTCTCTGGCTACCGAATCCGCGGCCGGGAGTGCGCGTGCACGCGCGCGATCGGCCGCGGGAGCGCGTATGGTTCCTGGACGTAGTTTCTACGTCCAGGAACCAAAATAGGTTAAAGTGAACCTCCGGACTAAAAATCTACTCAGCAGAACTGAAAAGGCTTGGTGTTTCACAGCATCAGAACTTTGTTTTTCTTACCAAAGCATCATTTTTAGCTGCATTTTTAGCTAAGCTCCACCCATCAAAGAAAACTGCCCGGGTTTTTTTCCCCTGATGCTGTGCAAAGCATGATGGGATTTCCTATGTTGTTATTCACGTTGCCTAGCAACTGGGAGGGGTGATCAGCACACAGGACAGTTGGAACTGTGTCTCATGCTCCCTGTCACCTCCTTTCAACCAAAAAGATGGCTGCCCTCATGAAATCAAACATTTGCCTGATCTTTTAAAACAGGGCGGGTGAGAGATTATATTACCTATTTTAATTAACATAACTAATGTAACTTAATGACAGTAGGTTTGTTTAGGCTGAAGTTCCTCTTTAAGTGTCCCTCTTTCGTAACTCAAAATGTTGGGAGGTATTCCACTGAGCAATCGTCCACCCTGCCCCTTCCATGGCAACATAATGTGTTGCAGCACCTGACTACCAATTACCGTAGCCAGGTATCTAAACTAGTAAGATCTGCATGGTGGTGTCAGTCAGCTAACATTCTAGAACAGAAAAAGAGGAGGGAGAGAAAGAGAGAGAGATTCTGGTTGACAATCTTCATTTTCTCAATAATTCAGAAACAATCTGTTACATTTCCCGTTAGATATAAGGAAAGAAGAACGACTACCTACTACTGAAGCGTAGGGGTAACTTTTATTCCAGCATGCTCAATAAACAAGACACCATCAAACCTAGTTTCTGATTACTGGCCTAAAAACTGTGAACAGATGCCACCTGGTGGCATCTCATCGTCATGGCAAATAAAATAGCATTTAAAACACTAGCTTGAACAAATTCGCTGTACATGTTGCAGAAAAAACAATAATAAGATAGTACAGACAGTAATCTGCTTACAAATAACTCAAGTCACAATGTTTCAGAGAAACAAACAAAGTTGCCTCCATCTACAAAATATACAATACTGTTATTTGTTATTACATATTTTGCTGTTAAATGTTACAGTATTGTATAAACTGTTGTAAGTAGTTTAAAACAGTTTAAAAAGCACATAAACAATAAGAAAAAAAACATAGTTGATACTGTACATCCAAATCCACAGTTGTCCGAAAGTAAATCATTTATCCACGTTTCACCATGTTTAATATAGGACTTTACTTACAAACAAATTCAACTTACAATTTCCCAGAACGGAACTTGTTTGTAAGCAGGGGACCACCTGAACTGCAGCACTATACTATACTAAAATGCAATAATTAAATAAGAGGTACATGAAAACCGTATAACATGAGAACTATAAAAATATATCACCATGCACACTATGGTCTTGATACATACTGTAAAATATAGTCTTACCCATTATCTATGCCGAGCAAGCCAAAACATACTTAATATTAGTTGAGAAAAGTAATATGGAAGTTAAACTAACAAGAATCATATTATTTTGTGTAATTTTCTTTTGTGTACAGGTGTTAGAAAACACATTTTGTGGATAGGGAAAAAACCCAAACACTGTGCCGTGCAGCGCTAGAGTGCCTAGTATATAATCTGTGCCTAGAGGAAACCCACATGGACACTGGGAGAACACTGAGGGCCCGTTCAGATCAGAAATGCGGATGGCCATGCGTGCAGAACGCGTGCGGACCGCAACGCGTACGAACGCATGGCCATCCGCGTTTGTGTGCGTTGCGTGGCTGATCCCATCACTGAAAAGTGAATGGGACAGCCACGCGTTTTTGCAAAATCTGCGTGCAGCATGCGTTCCCGGACCGCACAGGTCCGGAACGCATGCAGTGTGAACATCAGACATTGCACTCTATGCAATGTCTGATGTCGTGCGTATCGGCCACCTGCACGCGTTTCCAAAACGCGGCTGGAAACGCGTGCAGTGTGAACGGGCCCTGAGTTTCCTCCCACATAGATACAGACTGATTATTTGGTCCCCCCCAAGAGCCTGATATACACATGCAATCTCAATAGGCCAGTTTTACCACTTCCATGTAGTATGAAGACTAAAAGATTTTGAATCCTTTGAACAGATTATGTAAGTAAACTCTCTTGCTACTTTGAAGTGGTAAAGTTGGCCAATCAAGATTGAATATGTGTAAGCCTCTTTAGCCTTGTACACATGCTATAATAAACTCAACTGAGGTGGCCAATAATGACCACAGGCTCTCACATGCAGGGAGATAGAAACTACAGGGGCTTCAGGTGGCATTGCTGGGCGAAGGCAGCTTTGTTGCCAACAACGCAACAAGCCCTATGTCCACATGTTCACAGGAAGGAGAAGGTGGTGAGCAGCTGTAAGACCTGAATGCTGTTACTGTGGTTAACTGGCGCCATAATTACCCGGGCGCCCTTTCACACGTAAGTAGTGTTAGGATTAGGTGGGGGTGGGTAGTGTTAGGTGTAGGTAGAGCGAAGGTTAGTGTTAGGCATGTTACAATCGTCAACTATATCAGCACAACCAAATATAAAAGACATAAGTCCTAATGAGAGAGAAATAAGCAGCTAAAGTCCAGCACTCCAGTGCAGTGTCTTCAAAAAGAATACAATAAAATCTTGAGCGCTATTTTCAATATTCCACCACCAGTAGCACCAATTACAAAGAGGCGCTTACCGGATTCTCATGGACCTTAATTACAGTGTCCAAGATAGAGCCTCATCAGCCTCATTATGGGCAGCTCTCTCGCCTTGCAGCACTGGGTCCCTGGTTCGAATCCCAGCCAGGGCACTATCTGCAAAGAGTTTGTATGTTCTCTCCGTGTCTGCGTGGGTTTCCTCCGGGCACTCCGGTTTCCTCCCACATTCCGAAAACATACGGATAAGTTAATTGGCTCCCCCTAAAAAAATGGCCCTAGACTACAGTACTTACACTACATAATATAGACATATGGTATTGGTAGGGATTAGATTGTGATCTTGAGGGACAGTTAGTGACAAGATATATATATATATATATATATATATATATATATATATATATATATTTATATTTATATTTATATATATATATATATATATATATATATATATACACTGTACAGCGCTGCGTAATATGTCGGCGCTATATAAATACTAAATAATAATAATAATAATAATCAGACCAGCAGATGGTTTCCTCCCTGCCAATCTCCACACATATGGTCGCTGTCAGATGTTATCTTAGACAATCAGATCCACCATAGCTCGCAGTGTGCATAAAAAAAGATACAAAAGGCTCATCTAAGCTTATCAATCTTATATACTACTTTATTTTCCAAAAGTTAAAATAATAAAATCAAAATGTAACTCACATAAGGGCCCTTGCGACAGGGACCCCAAAGATTTACAAGCGTATCAATACCAGGATGCTATCCAGCCAAACATCCACCGCGCCCGACCGGTTTCACTAATATAGTTTTCTCAGGGGCTACTAAGGAAACTATATTAGTGAAACCAGTCGGGCGCGGTGGATAAAAAGCATCAGTTTTTCAGCGTATAGTGTAAAAGAGGCCTTAGAGTGCAAGGGTTACTATTGATTTGCTACTATAAACCTAGCCTGCTATGGCTTTTCAGTACTGACTGTAAAGGTAGCCATACACTGTACAATTTGTTTGTCTAATTAGACGCTCAATCAGACATAAACATCTAATTGATAGTAAATTGAAGTGAGTTTAAAGAGGAACTGTAGTGAAAATAAAATAATAAATACAATTGCTTATTGTTTACAATATTAATTTATACATTATTTAATTAGTGTTGCCCATTGTAAAATCTTTCCTCTCTCAGATTTACATTCTGAAATTTATCACTGGTGGTGACAGCTTTAGTTCTGCCGGGTGATCTGTACGGAATCTTCATTACTGAGAGTTCTATGCACAGCAGGAGATACTGCTTGCTTAGCAGTTGGAAAAGCCATCATTTCTCACAATGCAACAGCAAACAGTCAGCACCATGGTCATGACATCACACTGTGGGAGGGGTTTCACCACAATATCAGCCAAACAGCACCCCTGATGACCTATTTGAGAAAAGGTAGAAGTTTCTGGTGGGAAAGGGGGTATCAGCTACTGATTGGAATGAAGCCCATTCCTTGGTTAAAGATCCTCTTTAAAGGAGTCATCAGTCACTTTGTGCTACCCCATGAAATACTTACCCAGGGCTTCCTCCAGCCCCTTGCAGCCAACACATCCTATGCAGCATCTGCAGCCCCTTGCAGCCGCCAGCCCCGGGTTCCCGCCAGTGCAGAGGCCGACCTCCTCTACTGCACCTGCGCTGCTGTCAATCAAATCCACAATGTCCGCAGTGTACTGTGCAGGCGCAGTATTTCTGCGGACAACATGGACTTGATTGACAGCGGAGCTTCACGCAGGCGCAGTACGGACGATCTCGAGGTCAGCCACTGCACCAGCAGGGACCCCGGGCTGGCAGCTGCGCGCGGAGATAATGTGTGGGACATGTTGGCTGCAAGGGGCTGGAGGAATCCCCGAGTAAGTATTTCATGGGGTAGCCCAAAGTGACGGACGACTCCTTTAAGTATTTGTGATTTATATTACATCGAAACACTAAACCGCAATGTTTGTTTTTGGTCGGTCGATCGTAATGTCAATGATGATATTGCTCATAATTACGATTGTGGCCCGCTTAACATATTAAACAAGAAGTTTAGAAACCATGTATACAAAATCAGTGGCGTAGCTAAGGAGCTATGGGCCCCGGAGCAAATTTTACATGGGGCCCCCAAGCACTCTATACATAACAATTCATACAGCGCACCAAAACCTGCCAAGGATTTCCACAGAGATGCAAGTAGGGGATGGGGAGCAGTTTGCTAATGATTAGTACTATTTAAAGCATCTATAGGAGTGATTATTACCAACACAGGGCCAATAGAGAGCTAATATTGTGCTTGAGCAATGGGTCCTCTGACCCAAGGGCCCCGATGAGGTGGCTACCTCTGCAACCCCTATTGCTACGTCACTGTACAAAATGATTATTTATCCAGAGCTCTTGGGTTTCTTGTCATTCTGTTCTTAATCAATCTGGCCAGCAGAGGGCACTTTTTCACCAAAAAAGGTTCTCAGGACTTGTGTTGGCAAAGTATGCAAGAGCAGTCACAGAATGTCTTTTCAAAAAAGCAATACTAAGGGCCCTTTTCCACTAGCGGCGTTTGCGATGCTGAATCGCAAAATCGCAAACCGCTAGTGATTTTGAAATCGCTACGGGTTGCTTTTTAACATAGGAATCGCGGTAGGTAATTTCCACTACCGCGATTCGTTTTTGACTCAAACGATATCGCACCGCGGAGCGATCTTTGCCGCGATTTTGCTATGCAGTGCATTGCATAGCAAAATCGTGAACGCAATCGCCGGGAAGTTTCCTGCACTTGCGATTCAGCAATCGCTAGCGTTTAGCGCGAACGCTAGCGATTGCTAGTGGAAAAGGGCCCTAAATGTGGTCCGGCCTCCTTTAGTCCTCACAGGACCTGGCGGCCTGTGGGCTAGAGGATTTATCCAATACATTCTGTTTGTTAATATTCAACTTTGGTAAACTTATGCATGTCAAAAAAAACAAACAAAGGCTGATTAAAACAATATTCATCAAACATGCTGATAGGCTGTATTTTAAATGTTAATGGGGACTTGTTACATCCATAGCTTTCAACTGTCCCTCTTTTGGAGGGACAGTCCCTGTTTGGGAACCCTGTTCCTCTTTCTTTCAGAACTTATGTAGAGAATCTGTGAAAATGTATGTATTTTTTTCTACTGAACAATGTGTTTATCTGACTCTAAATGTTATTCCCATCAATTAAATTGATATATTTCTTATTTTCAAATGTTAATATGAAGGAAGCTGAACCAGGCTAGAAAGAACCAGTGGTGTTTGAATTATAAAACAACATATTTTCCTTATGAAATCGTTATGGTATGCATGACTAGGGGTGTGCCAGAGGCATGGTTGGAGGTGTAGCAGGAGTATGGCTTAAAGAGACACTGAAGCGAAAAAAATATATGATATAATGATTTGTATGTGTAGTACAGCTAAGAAATAAAACATTAGGAGCAGAGACATAAGTCTAATATTGTTACCAGTACAGTAAGTGTAAGAAACTCCAGTTGTTATATATGCAAAAAAAGCCATTGAGCTCCACGACTTTCAAAGTCACAGAGAGCACTGTCTTCTGAAGCTTATTATCTCAAGTGTCTGGCACTGTATTATTTTTTTTCCTGCAGAGGACAGTTCAAAAGTTCACTAGCCTGCTCTGTGAAATCATTTATAATGCTGAGTAGTGTGTAAACTGCAAATATTAGAGAATGATGCAATGTTATAAAAGAAAAAAAAAAAACTACTGTATATAACGGAAAATAAAAATATGAGAATATTTTCTTTGCTACTAATGTTCTAGTAATTATCTGTACTATGCAACCAATCCATTATGTCATCATTTTTTTTTACTTCAACGTTTCTTTAACCTCTTGAGGACTGCAGTATTGAACCCCCCTAAAGACCAGGCCATTTTTTGAGAAATTGGTCACTGGAGCTTTAAGGCCAAGCTGCAGGGCCACACGACACAGCACACTAGTGATCCCCCCCCCCCTTTTCTCCCCACCAACAGAGCTTCCTGTTGGTGAGGTCTGATCGCCCCCCAGATGTTTGTTTGTTTGTTTTTGTTTGTCATTTTTTTTTAAACTAATATATTCCCCCTCCCTCCCTTCTTCCGCCAGCCAATCCCCGTGATCAGTAGAGTTGGGCCGAACGGTTCGCCGGCGAACGTGGTTCCGCGAACTTAGGTGCGGGTGCCGCACGCGAACGTTTTGCGGAAGTTCGGTTCGCCCCATAATGCACCTGAGGGTCAACTTTGACCCTCTACATCACAGTCAGCAGGCCCAGTGTAGCCAATAAGGCTACACTAGCCCCTGGAGCCCCACCCCCCCTTATATAAGGCAGGCAGCGGCGGCCATTACGGCCACTCGTGTGCCTGCATTAGAGAGAGTAGGGCGAGCTGCTGTCTGTCTCTAGGGAAAGATTAGTTAGGCTTAGCTTTTCCTGGCTGCATACCTGTTCTGTTCAGTGAGCCCTCAGCCCACTGCATACCTGTACTGTGATCCTGCCACTGCATACCTGTTCAGTGATCCTGCCAGTGCATACCTGTTCAGTGATCCTGCCACTGCATACCTGTTCAGTGATCCTGCCAGTGCACACCTGTTCAGTGATCCTGCCACTGCATACCTGTTCAGTGATCCTGCCAGTGCATACCTGTTCAGTGATCCTGCCACTGCATACCTGTTCAGTGATCCTGCCACTGTATACCTGTTCTGTGAACCCGCCACTGTATACCTGTTCTGTTCAGTGGACCCGCCACTGTATACCTGTTCTGTGAACCCGCCACTGTATACCTGTTCTGTTCAGTGGACCCGCCACTGTATACCTGTTCAGTGATCCTGCCACTGCATACCTGTTCAGTGATCCTGCCACTGTATACCTGTTCTGTGAACCCGCCACTGTATACCTGTTCTGTTCAGTGGACCCGCCACTATATACCTGTTCTGTGAACCCGCCACTGCATACCTGTTCAGTGATCCTGCCACTGCATACCTGTTCAGTGATCCTGCCACTGCATACCT
The DNA here is from genome assembly GCF_040937935.1 of Hyperolius riggenbachi. Classification (NCBI taxonomy): domain Eukaryota; kingdom Metazoa; phylum Chordata; class Amphibia; order Anura; family Hyperoliidae; genus Hyperolius; species Hyperolius riggenbachi. The sequence goes on from NC_090655.1 coordinate 107,493,278, forward strand.
GTTCAGTGATCCTGCCACTGTATACCTGTTCTGTGAACCCGCCACTGTATACCTGTTCTGTTCAGTGGACCCGCCACTGTATACCTGTTCTGTGAACCCGCCACTGTATACCTGTTCTGTTCAGTGGACCCGCCACTGTATACCTGTTCAGTGATCCTGCCACTGCATACCTGTTCAGTGATCCTGCCACTGTATACCTGTTCTGTGAACCCGCCACTGTATACCTGTTCTGTTCAGTGGACCCGCCACTGTATACCTGTTCTGTTCAGTGGACCCGCCACTGTATACCTGTTCAGTGAACCCGCCACTGCATACCTGTTCTGTGAACCCGCCACTGTATACCTGTTCTGTTCAGTGGACCCGCCACTGTATACCTGTTCTGTGAACCCGCCACTGTATACCTGTTCTGTTCAGTGGACCCGCCACTGTATACCTGTTCAGTGAACCCGCCACTGCATACCTGTTCTGTGAACCCGCCACTGTATACCTGTTCTGTTCAGTGGACCCGCCACTGTATACCTGTTCAGTGAACCCGCCACTGCATACCTGTTCAGTGGACCCGCCACTGTATACCTGTTTAGTGAACACGCCACACTGTTCTGTCATTCAGCTACATCAGCCAGGCCGACCATATGGGCTGTAAAGCCACCAAAACCTGCACTCTCGCCATGGTGCGCACCAGTCCAGCACGGCTGTCACTACACAAACAGCTGTTTGCGGTGCGTTACACGGTGAGTTTGGTGTGTCAGTGTGAAGCAGTACCTTAATTACACTACCTGATTGATGTATACACATGCAAGATGTTTTAAAGCACTTTAGGCCTGTCATTTAGCATTCAATGTGATTTCTGCCCTTAAAACGCTGCTTTGCGTCAAATCCAGATTTTTCCCGGGGACTTTTGGCATCTATCCCACTCCGCCATGCCCCCCTCCAGGCGTTAGACCCCTTGAAACATCTTTTCCATCACTTTTGTGGCCAGCATAATTTTTTTTTTTTTTCAAAGTTTGCATCCCCATTGAAGTCTATTGCGGTTCGCGAACTTTAACGCGAACCGAACGTTCCGCGAAAGATCGCGAACCTAAAATCGGAGGTTCGGCCCAACTCTAGTGATCAGCTATCATAGGCTTCAGCGTATGACAGCCGATCACCCCTGTGCCTCTGGAGGGGACAGCCATGTCACACGGCTGTCCCGAGTACAGCGCTGCTGCAGATCGCAGCGCTGTACCAGTGATTAGATGGCAGTTTCGCTGTCTAACAGTCTCCCGAGCGGCAACCGCCAAGCAGGAGATGCGCTCGCAGCCTGCGCGCCATCTCCTGCAAAACAGAGCCCCAGGACTTTACACTGATCGGCGTTAGGCGGTCCTGGGGCTGCTAAAGGTTAAGTGTCCCTCTTTCTGATCTTGAAATGTTGGGAGGTATGTCATGCTGGGATTACACGATACGTTTTTTGCATTTGATTCGGCGCACGATTAGCCATTCGATTTTCTGCTCGATTCTTACCTTATTTCCATTGACTTCTATAAGAAATCGAATCGAGCGGACATGTCGGAATTTTATCATGGAAGGCATCTATCGGAACGATTCTTACAAAAAACGTATCGTGTAATCCCAGCATCAGGGTTCCCCAAGCTGTGTCAGCTGATCTACCATAGATACATATAAGCACAATGGACTCTTGGTTTGTGAGCATAATTTGTTTCAGAAAGATGCTTGTAATCCAAAGCACTCTTATGGCAAAGCAGATTTCGCCATAAGGATTAATGGAAACTCAGATGTTTTGTTTCACAGTCCAAAAACATTTATGGAAAAAAATATTTAATACAAAGTACTGTACTGTATGAAGTAAAAAAATGCAAAAAAAAAAAAAAGTCTTTCACTATAACTAAATTAATTATTGCTATTTGTTGGCTCACCCCAACCTTTTTTTTTTGTGTGCATGTGGCTTTAACAAGTTACTTATCCAATGCTTTTGCCTACTTTTAAGAATGTCATGGAAATGTGACACTGTACAGTCCCGACACTCAGATCAAAGGGAACCTAGGTCTCATTGACATTAGTGCACTTCTGTCCGCTTTTCAGCAACCCATATCAATCTGTAACATTGAAGCGGAAAGAAGCACACTAAGGGCTTGTTTCCACTCAACACAGAGCCACACGGCTCTGCCTTGCGTGTCATATGCCGGTGGGCGGAGCTTGCATGGGTGAATCGCTGTGCATGGGTGGAAACGGTAGACAGTGCAGTCTATGCACGGTCTGCTGTCCCTGCAATTGCGTTTCCATAAGCTCACCTGCAAGCGTGCGATATGAAAACGAGCCCTAAAGCAAATGAAAAATGTATTCTTATGGGATCATTCTCACTGCAGTAATTGTGATTTGCATAAATTGCAAACGTGCTGCATGCAGAGCTTTGGGAGAGATTGCAATGTGATTTTTGTTCAATTGAAATGGAATCACAAAGCAAATCGAGGCAAAATCAAAATGCAAAAATCACGATTTGCATTACGAGTAGCCCTTACTAAATATGCGATTCTAAGTAATTAGACAAAATGCCCTCAAACAAATCTCATACATTCGTGTTGTAGAAAACTTCACGCTGTAAATGTATTGAAACGTACGTTCCGTTTGTACAGTATGCGTTCCGGATCCGATGCGGAAAATCCTGATAGCGAACGCTAATGTGAACCGGGCCTTACCAGCTATTGCAATCATCTATGTCCCGGGCGATGCCTGCATACCTTGTACCAGCAAAAAGCCGGTGGTCCTTCTTCAAGCGTTGCTGCTAACCTAAAATAATTGTAATCTTGATATAGAAATATTATTAAGCAGTAATTATATGTTTAGAAAATGATTATCTATAATTTTCTGGAAACAGCTTTTACAGCTGTATCTAATCATCACGTTTATCAATTCATTATTTCCCATTTAAAGGACATCCGAGGTGAAAATAAACTGATGAGAAAAACAATTGTATCTATCCTCCTTCTCCTAAAAATTACTTTTTTAGATATCACACAGTTTTATTTTATATTAAAATCTAGTGTTACATGTCTACTGTTTCATTGTCATTGCTCAATGACATCTTCATTGAAGTATGCTAGAGCCCAAATCTATGAATTACTGAACCTTTTTATCTCTTTCCTGCTCCAGGAAGCCATTTCCTGCCAGGAAAGTGTTTTATGGTTGTAATTCCTTATCAGTTAGGGTTATGCTATTATCTGACCCAGTCCGACCCGGTCCTGACCCAGATAGAAACTGCCATTTGCATACCTGATGTTTAACTCTTTCAGGCAGAGAAAGAAAAAAAGGAACACAGCGTAGTTATTTGTGTGCTTGGCACTGTACATACACATGTCTATCTCATTATGTCAAATATCACCTTGGTTGTCCTTTAAGCATCAGTGATTTTTTTTGTCAAATTTAGAAAGAAAATTTATTTTGTGAAAAATAAGCATAACATTTTAAAAGAATAAAAAAATGCTTTGGTGCTGGTTCACAGTAGTCTAGCTGACAGTTTTCTGAAACAAGTAACAGCAGACCAATGTACATGTAACATGGACCCATGCTTTACTGTTTTTCTGTTTACATTGGATACGGGAATGTACGTTGTAATATCACCATAGACATGCTTAAAGGGATTCTGAAGTGAAAATAAACTTATGATATGATGATTTATTTAAAACAAAACAAACACACAAATAAATATATAAAATAATTAAACAAGCCAGCAGGGATCACAGCCCACCAACAGAAAGCTCTGTTGGTGGGCAGAAAAGGGGAGGGGGAAATCTCTTGTGTGCCGAGTTGTACGGTCCTGCAGCGAGCCCTTAAAGGGAACCTAAACTGAGATGGATATGGATTTTTCCTTTTAAAATAATACCAGTTGCCTGACTCTCCTGCTGATCCTGTGTATCTAATACTTTTAGCCACAGCCCCTCAACAAGCATGCAGATCAGGTGCTCGGACTGAAGTCAGACTGGAATAGCTGCATGCTTGTTTCAGGTCTGTGATTCAGCCACTACTATATACAAAGATCAGCAGGACTGCCAGGCAACTGGTATTGTTTAAAAGGAAACATCCATATCCCTCTCAATTTAGGTTCCCTTTAAAGCTGCAGTGGCCTGAATTGTAAAAAATAGCCTTGTCACTAGGGACAACAGGAGGTGAAGAGGCGCAACTCCTGTTGTACCTTACTCCCCCTGCTCCTTAGTGAGGGGTGTCCCACACACCTAGCCCAAGGTGGAATTCCACCACCCCATAGGTTCAGAGTGTATGGGATTTTTCCAAGAGAGCGACCGCCTCCAGGATTGCTGGTTTACCTGAGTGGAGTCAGGTTAAGACACTCTACCTGCCTAAAGTGGTTGGTTGCCTCATGCAACCCACCTTTGTGAGTATTCCTTTGTCGAACTGCCCCACCCCCCTTTCTAAACCTTCACCTTTCGTGACATACTGCACCATTTGGGCCTCCGTTGTCTGTGGTTTGTTTTTCCCCAGTACCCCATACATGGTCACTAGGGAGTGTAAGCCTACGGTCCTCAAGTGGTTAAAACACAGAGTGTAATTTGTAAACAAATATTGCAAATATTAGTGAATGATCCAATGTTACAGAAAAAAAGTTACAGTAACTGAAAATAAAAATATGAGACGCTTTCCTTTGCTACTAATGTTTTATTAATTATCCGTACAACATATACAATTCATTATATCATACGTTTTTTTTTTCGCCTTCAGTGTCACTTTAACCTGCATAACAATCAGCAAGTAGCCAAGGCACTGCGATATCTGAAGATGGGGCTCATTTCCACACCACAGGCAGAGGGAACAACTTTTACAGATTATAGGAGCAGGTACAATGCAATGGCTATGCTATGCGCTCTGGCATAAATAGAAATATAGCATTAGTAGCACAAATACGAGTCTCATACTGTTTCCAGTACAGAGAAAGTTAAAGTGAACCTCCAGACTAAAAATCTACTCAGCACAGCACTGAAAAGGCTTGGTGTTTCACAGCATCAGACCTTTGTTTTTCTTACCCAAGCCTCATTTAGAGGTAACGCCTGCATTCCGTTGTGTTACCACAGCGCAACACATTTCACCGTAACGTTAAATGCCGCACTGTGAGCGTTGCATAGACTTATCATTGCAGTGCGGTAAGCAGCATTATAAAGACTTTATTACACATGATGACCATAACATCCCACTGTGAACCTAGCCACAGGGTGCAGTTCTCTATGTTTTCCTTCTGTCCTGTACAAGAGTTCAGGTCCACTTGAACACTTTCGCCACAAAATAGAAATAATGGGAAATATGATATTTACACTGTAACTTATTATATTGTCTACCATTTCTGCATTATGTACCAGTGTTTGTGTTTTATGGATACCAACGTCTGTGTTTTTATGTACCCATGTTTGTTTCTCACTCTGTACAGCACCATGGAAGATGATGGCACTCTATAAATCGATAATAATAATAGTTTAGGAACTCCGCACACTGCTATGACTCACAACTGCATAACTGCTCAGTGATACAAAGTGAAGCATCATAGTTGTCCTTCCAGACCTCTAAATCACACTGAATGTGTATTACAACCAAACTAGAGCTTACCTTAATCAGCGCTCTACACTTTTGTACCAGTCAGGGAGCCAATTACTACTGAATGGCTTTGGAAAACATTTAATCTCCATGTAAAGTTCACAATTAGAGCCGTTTAGTCAACAAGGTGACTCCTTGGTGTGAGAACACTCATCATGGCAGGCTTATTGTTGTGCAAGTGTGATCAGGTCCTTCATACAACTCCAATTGGGTTTTTTATTAATGCTTATTAGGCACCCCAGGGTAGCAGGGACAAGCCCACCTTTCTCACAGACTCCATCACAAAAGAATGGCCAGCCCAGCATTCTGCTGCAGGAGGGTCAGAGATCCATAAAATATTCCAGTTTTATGGGCCAATCGTGTGAAGAGTGTGTGATATCAAGTTAACATGTGACAGCTGCAATGGGGCTGCCACCTACGTGTCAATTTATGCACCTGGGCCTGCTCTTTGTGTTACTTATAAAAGGTTTATTGGTTGAAACTTTTAGTCTTTGAACTATTGTTTTGAGGTTTAACACTGTCCTGCGAATTACATTTTTTTTACTCCTAGCTGGCCTTCACAATGCTTACTGTCTCTGGCTTATTGTTCCTTCTCCTCACCACTGTTCAGCCCTGTTGTCCAGACATTTTTGAAAAGCACTTCTATGTACACACACCTATACATACCGCAGGGGGGGGGGGGGGGGGGGGGGGAGGTTTAAAGGAGAAAGACATGAAGAGGGTGCTGTGACACAACTAATCACCACACTGCTCACCCAAACATCATCCTCATGACTGGAAGACAGCCTGAGTCACATACTCAAACTGATACAAAGAGAAATAAAGTCATGAATAAGGGAATTAAATATAAAATGCTCTGCCAGACACAGGATCAAAAACAGCAAGGTTCTCTTGCTAGTCCACTACTCCACTCTCCACTACTCCACTCCATACAAGATACAATAAAAACGGTCGATTTTCCCATGAAATTGATCTAAATGATCGAATCGAATGAAAGTTGAAAATATATATTTTTTTCGATCAAGAAATTCAAACGATTATCCCGTTTTTTCGAGAAAAATCTGATCGGACATGCTGGAAAAATCTTTATATTTGATCTAACAGAATAATCAAACTAAATTATCTAATCGAAAAAAATAAAAATTGTACCATGTATGGGCACCTTAAGGCCTCTTTATACTATACGCTGAAAAACTGATGCGCTTCAACAACTCATAGTTCAGATATTGTGCAGTAACTAATCAACTGATGGGTTAGAGGAACGATCCACGATTATTCTCGTGTGATCTGAGTGACAGATCACTTCAGCAGATAATCGTTCATAGTCAGAACGATGCACATACACACTGTACAGAGCTAGGAACGATTATTAAATGATGTGACTGCAAAGTCTTCAGCACCTCGCCTGTAGTCTTTTAAAAATGTTCAAATCACATCATATGGATATCTTAAAATGATCGTTCATCAGTAGTTTCACAAGATTTCGTTTTCAGTGCGTATGAAGCTTTACTGTGCGATTCTTACTTATCACTTACTGTCATGTCTCACCTGCTTACAATGGCAGCTTCCAGTTCAAAAGTATTGAAATCACTAGGTTTTTATCAGTGTAAAGCTGAACAGCATACATGTAAAAAAGGCACCTGGAAAAAAGGGCGCAGGGGATTGCCGGTAAAATTACAGATATTCTACTACTTAAGTCCAATAATACATTTTCAGTAATCTTTACCGATATTTAACTATATCTTAACCTGACGCACAGAACTCTCTCTCTACCGATGCCTAACCCTAAGAGCCCGTTTCCACTACTGCAGAAATTGAGCCGAATCCGCAGTTTTCCCTCTTTGCCACAAATTGCGGCTTTTATAATGAAAACGATTTGCAGCAAAGAAGGTAAGTTTCAGAGCCTGAAGGAACCAGATAGTGGGCGCTGCTGTGCACCCAAATTTCCCTACTTTGCCGCAAATAATTTTTAAAAAAAATAATAGGTGCCTCTAGCAGCGCCCATTTTTCGGTAAGGGCTCCTGTGCCCTTTTTTCCTGTTTCAGCTGAACACCCCCTGATGAGGCTTCTCCAAAAGATGCCGAACTTCAGTAGCAGTTAGTAAGAATTCGTAATGCGATTTTTCACATTAAAAATGAAACCAATGCATGTCAATGAAGTCATTTCCAATACAGAAAAAACATGGATTGCATGCTGCAGATTTCTGCACCATGCATCCGTTTCCCATGAATTAATTGATAAGCAAATACAAAAATTGACATAAAATCTGCATAAAAACCCGAAAATCCGCATCCAGGAAAACTTATGCAAAATGTAATATTCTAGTGGAAATAGGCCCATCATACACTGTAAGAGTCTTTTAATAGATTAGACATTGCGTTAGATAAAAACATGAAAACTAAAGCCTGACATACACTGGCAGACTTTTTCTGGACATGCCCAAAGATAGATTCTTCTCTGATCAACTTCTAATCAGAGAAGAATATATCATTTCCATGCAATTTATAATAGATTTTAGTATGAAATCTATTAACCCTCCTGGCGGTTTGCTAAAAAATCGCCAGGGGGCAGCAAATCTTTTTTTTAATTTTTAAAAGTCTCGCTACATGATAGCCGCTGCTCAGCGGCATCCCCCCAGCCCCTCCGATCGCCTCCGGCGATCGGGAGATCCCGTTCAAACAACGGGATCTCCTGGAGGGCTTCCCCCGTCGCCATGGCGACGGGGCGGGATGACGTCCCGAAGTCATCGACGTCGTGACGTCAAAGGGGATTCCGATCCACCCCATAGAGCTGCCTGGCACTGATTGGCCAGGCAGCGCACGGGGTCTTGGGGGGGGCGGGGGGGGGCGGCTGCGGCGCGACGGATAGCGGCGGATCGGCGGCGATCGGGCACTGCACGCAGCTAGCAAAGTGCTAGCTGCGTGCAGCAAAAAAAAATTATGCAAATCGGCCCAGCGGGGCCTGAGCGGTGCCTCAGCTCAGCTCGGGCTTACCGCCAGGAAGGTTAAACATCAATAAAACTGCTGCTACATGACAGCCCCTAGGGGTTCCTGTTGCTAATGGCGCTTTCCAGGGCCTTATGCAGAGTATTAGTGAGGGCTGGATTTACCATAAGGCACGGTAGGCACGTGCCTACAGGCGTCTGATGATGGAAAGGCGGCTCACTCCCCTCCTTGAGTGCCTCCCTCTTTCCTTATGCAAAGTCCCAAGCAGGGAGTAAATGAAAGGTTACTCACCTATCTCTTGGAATTCCACTGGCGAGACTTCCCTTCAGTCAGTGGCGTAGCAATAGGGGCTGCAGAGGTTGCGACCGCATTAGGGCCCTCCGTCAACTACAGTATTATCTCTTTATTGGTCCTCTGCTGGTAATCACTTCTCTAGATGCTTTTAATAGCAGTAATTATTAACAAACTGTTCCCCATCCCCTTCTTGCACCTCTCATACTATGGATGTCCTTGGCAGGTTTTGGTACGCCGTATCAATTGTTATGTATAGAGTTCTTAGGGGGGCCTATAGTTCCTTAGCTATGCCACTGCTTTCAGTCTGTGGCACTAGTAGCTGACACTTAATACTGAGGGTACCTCTGGCTACCTAATGCTAAGGGACACATGTAACTGCCTATAAAGGGCAAAGGAAGTAAGGGATCAGTGACAGTTGGCCAGCCAGCACACTTGCGGTGTGGTTCGGCTGGGGTTTGTAGGTTCATGGAGAGCAAAGTCTAAGGTGCCAGGACATCTGTGCCTATAGGCTCCTGTGATGTAAATCCGGACCTGGTATTAGTGCTGCAAAGCGCTCTGACACTCACCTCTCCAGCTAACACACTCCTTCCTCTATGCTGCAGTCATAGATTTGTGATGCATCAAGTCCAACAGTAACTTTGTTCTTCATTTTTGCCACAAAAAAATTATATTGTCTTGAAATTGTATTATCTTGCAAACTTAGAGGAAGTCAAACAGGGCACTTTCTAGGCTAAATTGCCCCAAGGGCAAAGGTGTAAAAATTGTGCCCCCGGTGGACTCAATAACGTTATTTGTTATGTGGTACTGTATTTAGCCCCCCAGTATAGGTAGAAAGGTATAGGTGCACCCAGTATAGGTAGCCAGGTATAGATGACCCCAGTATAGATAGCCAGGCATAACTGTCCCCAGTAGAGGTAGTCAGGTATAGGTGCCCCCAGTATTGTAGCCAGGCATAGGTGTCCGCAGTATAGGTTAGCAAAACATAGGTGCTCCCAGTATAAATTAGTCAGTCATAGGTGCCTCAAGTATAGGTTAGCCAGACATACAGTTGTGTTCAAAATTATTCAACCCCCACTGAAATTGAGTGTTTTGGCCAGTTTGATATTGGTTTTGATCATTTCAGTCATTTGGTTTACAATTAAATCAAAGAGGCACTTGTTAGTCAGACAAATATAAAATAACATTTATAATGAAATAACCACAAATGTATTTTCTGTGCTCACATCATTATCAGTTTTATTCAACCCCCAAGTGACATTCATTCTTAGTACAACATCCTTTTCCAGTTATAACAGCTTTTAAAACATGAAGCATAGCTTGACACAAGTGTCTTGCAGCGACCTACGGGTATCTTAGCCCATTCTTCATGGGCAAAAGCCTCCAGTTCAGTCACATTCTTAGGGTTGCGCGCTGCAAGGCCCCGTCTCCCCATCGTTTCCGAGTGCTCCTCCATATGTTCTCTTCATTGCTGTAGTCCGTGACAAACACTAGAGGGTGAACACTAGAGACACGGGCCGAAATTGGTCGCTAGTATTGCTCGGACATGCTGCAAAATCTCCAACATCTTGGATCGGGTGCATGGCGGTAACAGTGCGATATCAGAACGAGCAGCGAACACAACGGAACCCCCAGCGCTGTCCCCTTGGTTTAAAATGTGCCCTCCCAGAGCTCATGCATGAATATGCTGGCAACCAAGTGGGGCACAAGTGGTGTGTAAGAGTTGCGGAGACGGAGACAGAGGCGGACACTGAAAGGTTAAGTATTCAGGAACGGGCACTAGGTGGGTACATCTTCATTTGGGGACAGCAGCCGGGAGCAGCGAGGCGACGCCACTAGGCTGATTCCTGAAAGATTTCATGCTGAAATTGATCGTGAATCAGCCTGCGGTTCATGGCAGCCACAGATCTCTCTTAGGTGGATTTAGCCCCAGACCAATCGAAATGGGAGAAACCCCTGCAGGCTCGTCTGGCATTATTCTTGAGAGTCACCGGATAACAAGCAGTCCACCAGTCCCTAGACAGTCCAAAGCATGTGTACAGCCGGGACTCAACCACTAGTAGAGATATCACTGCATATTCACGTTATTTAAAGCGGCGTACATAAAGCAACACCAGCACAACGTTTCGGGCTAAGTCGCCCTTTATCAAGAGCGACTTAGTCCGAAACGTTGTGCCAGTGTTGCTTTATGTCCTCCGCTTTAAATAAAGTGAATATGCAATGATATCTCTACCAGTGGTTGAGTCCCGGTTCTACACATGCTTTAGCAACATATCAGACATGAATTCATTTGTTGAGCTTATACAGATTTCGTTTATTTTCTGAGTGACAAATTACAAACTCAATAAAAGTACATAAAAAAACCACCTTTAATAGTTTCCAGATAAAATCCATAGCAGACAGCATCCAATACTTTAAATAACATTATAGTACATAATCCTTCAAAAAAGAGAAATAAACACCGTAGTGAAGCTGAGGCATCGAGTCTATAACAAGCAACCTTAATAAATACCGCCTTTTTGTCCATGATTGCTGGTCCTTTCCTGGGTATGAGGGGCTACATTAGGGTACATTCTGTCTGTCTTCAGTTATACAGAGCCCAACAAAATATCACTTTAGTGTATCACAAAACAAGCCATTATTTACTGAGCTAATGAGATAAGCACAATTCAATATTACCTGGAAGCAAGTGCAAAGTGTTAACAACCATCATGGTCCAATAATGCCAATCCGATCATATACATATATATTGTGTTCACAGTCCCATACATTCATACCCATGGAGAAGTCACCCTCTAGACATGATAGAAGTAAATTAGTAGAGAGTACAGTAACTTACAGGACAAAAATACATACTTAAAGTGACACTGAAGCAAAAAAAACATAGGATATAATGAATTGGTTGTGTAGAACGGATCATTAATAGAACATTAGTAGCAAAGAAAAGCGTCTCATATTTTTAATGTCAGGTATATAGCGTTTTGTTTTTTTATAACATTGCATCACTCTCTAATAACTGCAGTTTACACACTATACTCAGCATTTTAAATGAATGATGAAACAGAGCAGGCTAATGACCCTTCGAACTTTCCTCTGCAGCCAAACCATAAACATACAAGAAACAATGAGAGACAGTTGAGATAAGTGCTTCAGAAGACAGTGCTGTCTGTGACCAAAGTTTGGTTGCAGAGCTCAGAGAAACTCTTTTGCATAGATAACAACTGAAGTTTCTCAACTATTTCTGTACGGGAAACAATATGAGACTCATATCTGTGCTACTAATATTCTATTTCTTAGCTGTACTACACATACAAATCATTATATCATATGTTTATTCTCACTTCAGATTCCCGTTAACCCAGGAGGACTCCTGATGTTCCCTAGTGATTCTCTGCCTTCCTCCTCAGGTCCCACTACCTCCCAGTACAACCATAAAAGCAGTGAAGATCCTCTGATGCCTCTTTTTGCCCTTCCATTAATAGGCCCCATTGGATGACAAGTGGTATGGCTTTAATTGACATCTCTCATAGATTTACTAAGATCTAATATATGAGGCAGATGGCCACTGGAGATGTCCATTGGAGGCTTCATATACATTTTCCAGGGGGGGAGAGACCCAGGATCACAGAAGAGGAGGAGGACTGGAAACCATTGGGTGTTCTACTGGGGGGGGCTAGCATGTTAACTTCCATACATGTTAAGACACACCAAGACCAAAAGCTTGGCTTTTAATATTCAGAACTAACAATTAACCAGAGAAGTTACCGGTAACTGCTGATTTGTTACTGAATGCTTGCTATACAATTAGGTGCTATAGAAAATGTAGAGCAGGATTAAGACTCTGCACTATATATAAAACACAGAACATTTACTGTATATCACGCTTTTCTCCTGGTGGACTCAAAGCACCAGAGCTGCAGCCACTAGGACGCGCTCTATAGGCAGCCGCAGTGTTAGGAAGTCTTGCCTAAGGTCTTCTCACTGAACAGGAAGAGACAAGATTCCAACCCAGGTCTCCTGTGTCAGAGGCAGAGCTCTTAACTAGTACACTATCCATATAACTGTTGAATATATGGTAAACTGGAGTATGACTTGTTATTGCTTTGGGAACTGTGGAAATGTAGTCTGCAAGGGCTCATTCATACCCCCCCCTCCCCCCCCCCCCAAAAAAAGCATAAAAATGCATAGACAGACACATACAGTTTTTATGCATATTCTTATGTTTTCCATGTGTTTCTGATTTCCTTGTCAGCAGGCCTCAAAGGCATTTGACTATAAATGCATGTGTTTCAACACAAAAATGTGTACAGCAGTGCGACCCAAAAATGCAAACGCATTAGTAGGAAACCTAAAATGTGTTCCCTATGAGAAAAACATGTACTTACAGTCTACAAAATGCCTTTTCACAGTTATGTCCACATTAAAGAAACTTCACCAGTGACAGGAGGCAAATCAATTTCTCCAGCAGCAACACAGATAACATAATAATAAAAGGTTTCCCTTAATTCTTGATTCATCATTGGCAACAAGAAATCCCTTCACTGCAGATACAGATAGCATTAAAAAACTAACCCTAACACCTCTCAATCTATCCAAAAATTTTAAAAACTGCAAGAGTTGCCATAGAAAGCACTTTGCACGTCATATCATCTGACATCAGCCAAAGAGCTTTCGGGTCCTACTCAATTTACTATTTCTCCTAAGTTTTCAGGCATGTCCAAAGGTGGGCCTGCGGGCCAAATGAGGCCCACTGAGCCTTCTGTGGTGGCTCTCTACAGTTAATTCCATTTGGCCCGCAGCCCGTAGCTGTGGTGCCACATTCAGGGGCCACCTTGTATTGCCAACAGAAGTCCTCATTGTGGCCAATTGAATGAGACCACAAGACTCCTAATTCACTAAATTTTCAGCAACCCCACTATTTTACAATATACCCAAGGCAAGGCCTGTCATTTATTACCACCTAATCAAAGTATTTGTTTAAAAAAAATCCAGTTTGGGTTTTTAAAATTACTTATTGCTCCCTGCTGGAGATATTTGGGAGTCACTGAAACTGTAAATCAGGCAATAGTGTGGTCGTTGTCGCTTAAAGAGAATCTGTACTCTAATATTCTTACAATAAAAAGCATACCATTCTATTCCTTATGTTCCCCTGTGCCCCTCTGTGCTGTTTCTGTCACTCCCTGCTGCAATCCTGGCTTGTAATTAACAGTTTTAGGCAGTGTTTACAAATGACATGGCTTCTAACCAGAGTATCATAGGCTGAGAACAGCTTAATGTGTGATTCATGCAGAGCCTGGAGGGGGTGTGTAAAGCTTCTGCCAATGACAAGCAGTGCTGCACATTCCACACATTCCAGCCTCTTGCCGACAGACACGACAGAGGAAAGAAGATAAGATTTATTACAGAGACAGTGCAACTAGAAAAGGTTGTAGTAAGACAGACCACATCAGAACAGGTATAGGAACTTATAGAATAGAAAAAATAAAGCTCAAAATTTTGTTACAGAGTCTCTTTAACTCCTTTTTCTCGGGGCCGGTTTCCAATCTTAAACACAAACCAATGATTTCATAACGCCGCTCGGTCTCATGATTGCCAGAGTACTCCATGTCTAGGAGCTGAGCAGCCAAAATTCTTGGAGAGTCTCCCTTTGCTTGGGCTGTTAGAAACCTCCCAATCCATGAAGAGGGAGCATCCTCCGATATACATAGCAGAGGATCCACAACCCTTTTGCAGGAAGATATCCCATTAGCAGGTAGATATCTCCTCTATAGTTGCAAAAGGGGTTAAAAAACCTGATTATGTCAAAAGTTCCAAAAGGTAAAAAACATCATAAGGGTCAGAAAATCACAGAGAAAATAAACATGATGCCAATGATAACCAATCAGACAGCAGGTCTGATCAGACATTTTTCTTTCCTCAAGCCATCATAAATGCTTCTATATTTTTTAATTTAATCAAAATAGCTCAATGAGTGTTATTAGATGGAAGATTAAAAATAAATAAGTATTTTTCTCTCAATCTACCAGTCTCTCTCGTGCGGTTCTCTAAAAGGAAGTCCAAGGATTTCAAACACATGTTTCTCAGTAGGCGTTGGCAGAGGATAGCCAGCATTGACTTTCACGCTTCCATTGCGCACTACATCTTTGTTAAGGGAGTGCTCCGACAGGCTCATGTGCTTGGTCTTGGCCAGAGCACGCATAGAGCGATTAAAGTGAGCCGATCCCGTGAAATATAGCAGTGCACAGGCAAATTCTGAGTAAGGTACAACAATGATATCAAGCCTCCGATGCTTCTGGCCTGGTCCAGGTAGGCGGCAAACTCCCATATACTTCTTCTGGTTTCCGTTCTCTTCATGGCTCACCAAGTCGTCTGTGAGGAATCCTGGGAGGGGCAAAGACACAGGTAAGAGAAATAATAAGAGAGAACAAAACAAATCAGAATAGCCTTCAGAAAACTTTCTACATCATCAAGTGAAAATAAAGAATATGAAACGGAACAAGACAGTGACTTCATTTTCATCTTAGCATTTACAATGGGCATTTGGCTAAATGCTGACACCTGCCAGTATCCTCATGCTTCAAATGAAGATTAATCACAGCCATTGAAAATTGCAGACCTCTAAGAATATAAGTTCCTGCTCCGCCTCTTCCTGCTGAGGGAGGGCAGTGGACATGCTGACCCCTCCTGATCCCAAACCCTGAACCATTACCATGGTGACAAAAGATTGGTACACTAGTAATCTACAAATACTTGCATCTGTGACACGTTGTCATTTTGGGACACTTTCCCAAACTACAAGTTATATTTCAAATCTTTGTTTAAACTAACAGTAGTCCAGCTCTTCTGCAAACCTCTGAAAAAACTCATAGCTGTATATGCTAAATCCTTTAGATTGTAAGCTCTGAAGGGCAAGGCTCTCTCACCCTTGTGTGTCTTGGAATTTGTTATTCACTTTGTGCCTTGCAATTTGTTATGCATTTTATTTATGTTACTTTTGTCACTGTTCTTAAAAATTTCAGTATTTTGTACCAATGTTGTATTTTGTCTACTGGTGCACACCATTGTCTGTATTATTTTGTACTCCATGTTTGTTTCTTATTTTGTACAGTGCCACGGAATATGTTGGAGCTTTATAAATTAACAATAAATAGTAATGTGTGTCTACAGCCCCAAATCTATGGAGCCAATTTCTAATGAAGTGCAGTTTATTAACAGATCGTCACTTCTTTCTTAAAGAGACTCAGAGACGAAGAATACTTAAGCTCTGATACTAACCTGGGGCTTTCTCCCACCCCATAAACATGTAGTCCTCCTGCAGTGTGCCGTTCAGCCACAGTGAGCTCAGTTACCAGGCTCAGTTGATGCCAGTTAGGGTCTACTGCGCATGTGCAGACCTCCCACGCATGCGCAGTAGATCCAAAATGACGTCACCGAGTCTGTTACTGGGGCTCACCGCGGCTGAACGGCAGAACGCGGGAGGACGGCATTGGACTTAGACGTGTTTATGGGGCGGGAGGAAGTCCCGGGTAAGTATCAGAGCTTAAGTATTCTTCGCCTCTAATGGCTCATACTCACAGGAGCGTGTGCGCGACAGTTCGGCGACAGCTCGTCGCCACGTCCCCCGCGTACACACGCGAAAGAGGGATCAGCGGTGCGACTGAAGCTGTCGCCGACGTTCCTCCTCCTCCCGCCGGAAGCTGCATGTTCTCTGTAGAGGTTGCTGTCGCTAGTCCGCATACTCACGCGGACTAGCGACAGTTGCGGCGAAGTTTCGGCTGCAACTGTCGCCAGGCGATTGACCGTGCCAATCGCCTGGCGACAGCAGCGGCGAGCGACGGTTCAGGGTGCGCGCCTGTGTTGCGCCTCATACTCACGGGTGACCTGTCGCCGCAACACGCGCGCGCCGCGTGTTGCAGCGACAATTGTAGCCCCTGAGTATGGGCCATAAGGCTCTTTAATACACACTTGACTGCGTCGTCCGAGACAAACAAAGAACAAAAGGCGGAAATAGCAAAAAAAAAAAAAAAAAAAAGGCAGTAATGACGGTAAAAGACGATTATCATCTATGTAGACTGATTCGTCCTGGCAGATCAGTTTGGATAATGAATCGGTTTTAGTCATTCACATTGAACAATCGGAAATGATCGCGACATTCAAACAACTCGCATGTAGCCAGTCACGCACTTCTGGGTCCATTGCTTACCACTTCCAACAACATGTAAATTGGCAGACCGTTGTTGTGCCATTGTTGAATTCATAGGTGCACCAACATCGTTTGTTTGTCGCAAACTTTTGGGGATCATTCACTTTTACAACGACACTGTTTACGGAGCCTTATCTACTTTTTTTATATCTGATCTCATATAGAGATGGCCAATGAGATACAAATAATTCCAACTTCTGTGTTAAAGTGGCCACACATACATGATACAATAAAATTATGCAATTTTGCAGCAACTTGATAAAAAAAAAAAAAAAAAACAAACAAAACAAAAAAAACGGTTGTACAGAAAATGTAAAAGCTTTTATTTTATCTTTTTAATCCGTTTGCGAAATCTGATCACATTTTTACATTTTTTTCTATATAAAACTTAATAAGGATTAGTGGATTTTTCTTATACATTTTTATGAAAATGTAATGGTGTACAGTAGATTGTCAATTTTTTCATGTAAAGAACCAAGCAATTTTTCTTTATAATAAAATATTGAACACACGTGTGTGGTACATTGGTCATATTTTCAAATGTGAAAAATGAGTGCAATTCTTGCATTGGAAAAATAAATAAATAAATAAAATAAAAATTGTATGGTGTGTATGTTCTCACCTTAAAGGGAACCCGAGGTGTGAAACCTATGGAAGCTGCCATATTTATTTCCTTTTAACTCTCCTGGCGGTCTATTAGAAATCGCCAGGGGGCAGTGCAGCAGTGTTTTTGTAAATTTTTTTCTTTTAAATCATGTAGCGAGCCTAGGGCTCGCTACACGATAGCCACCGTGCAGCGGTATCCCCCCGCTTCGATCACCTCCGGCGATCTTTGATCAGGAAATCCCGTTAAAAAAACGGGATTTCCTGAAGGGCTGCATGTTGCAAAAAAATGTATGCGAATCGGCCCAGCAGGGCCTGAGAAATCCTCCTGCGCGGCATACCCCGTGCTCAGCACGGGCTTACCGCCAGGGGGGTTAAACGATACCAGTTGCCTGGCAGTCCTGCTGATCTTTCTGGTCAGTAGGGGCTAAATCACACACCTGAAACAAGCAGGCAGCTAATCTTGTCAGATTTGTCATAGACATCTGATCTACATGCTTGTTCAGGGTGTATGGCTTATAGTATAAGAGGCAGTGGGTCAGCAGGACAGCCAGGCAATGTGCTTTATTTAACAGAAAAAACATGTCGGACTCCATATCCATCTTACTTCGGGTTCCCTTTAAGGTTAATGTAAATTGTTTATTGTACAGTATACAGCTTGGAATTGGGGCAAATCAAGGGCACTTTCTGCCTATCTTGAGTTGCCCATTTCCAAGCTGCATACAATTTACATTAAATCTGCACACAAGAATATTTTGTATTTCATTGTCCATCTTTGATCACACTAGAATATCTAAATCTAGATTTATCAAAACATGGTCAGATTTATTATGGTGGCAATCAGTGCTTTGATCACCATACTGTAACTTCCCTAAAGCCCAATCTACACGATAAGATTCTATTTACGATTCAATTAACTCCGACATGTCCGATCCTGATTCGATTCAATTCAATTTGCCATTGCAAAACAACGGCAAATAGAATTGAATCGCATTGAATCAGGATCGGACATGTCGGATTTAATAGAATCGTAATCGAATCGTAAATAGAATTGTATTGTGTAGATGGGGCTTAAAATTTACTCTGCAGCTCCATTTAAATGGAGGGTCTGAGCCCACTAGTGCAGTTGTGTCCGCTTCTGTCTGCTGTCCTGCGTTAGTGGGCTCAGGCCCTTATGTAGAGCAGGGGTGCCCTTTGGGTAAATTGCAAGGGAATTCTGGGTAGATCCCACAATGCCCACCCGAGTGAGGTGTGATAAACAGTGATAAAGTTATCGTCAAATTAAGGTGAAAGGTGAAAATGGCACTTGCAGTAAGAGTAAAATCTATTTTTTATTCTAATTTCACGTCACATTTGCTTTAAAGAAATACATCTCTGGCAAACAGTCACCTCCTTGCAAATGGGCCCCTTTAAAATCAAATGTCCAGAATGTAATGAAGCATTTAAAGAAAGTTGTAATGTACCGCACTTTGTCATTAGCACATCTAAATTACAGGACTGGGCAGAAATGATTTCTGGTCTTTGATTAATAAGTAAGTATAGGACGGCATTAGCAGACATTGTTCAGAGATGATTTGCGATCTACACATGCGTCAGCTGATGCTCTATATAATATCATAGAGGACACAAAGGGAATGTTACCTTGTGATTTAAGGCTGTCAATGAGCTTACTAAACACTCCTTTATGAGACCTTCCATCTGGGTGTGTAACCAAGACATCTACGTCGCCACATGTTGCCTTCTGCCGCCGGTATGAGCCACAAGCCATGCTGATCATCTCTGCATTTATGGCCTTAGCTGCTTGTCTTACCTGGAAGAGAGAGAGGATGCTCAGACAAACTTTTTCTCATTCTTGTCTATTTCATCACTTGTTTATGTAATTAGTAATTCTTGCGCAAACATCCTTACAGTTCTGACAAGATCTTGAGAGACTTGTCTCTCAGGAGGCTGAAAGCCTAATGGCCACTTCTGTCTTTATCAGTTACTGTCAGTTATAACTGAAAAATCAACTGATGTGCAAGGTAATGTCCATATTTCCCTATGGTTCAAGTGATATTACTGGTTAACGGAGTGCCAACCCAGAAGCTGTTATGGGGTCATTGCTATTTTTAAAATGGAGGACAGAGAATTCCATCAATCAGTGGACAAACAGGATGAGGAGGACGAGGACCAGGAGAGGAGAAAAAGATTGATGAGCAGACTACGCGGAAGGTAAGTATGATGTGTGTATGTTTATTTTGACTTTCATTTTTCAGTTCAGGTTTGCTTTAAGCTACTGTAAATACACAAAGAAAGATATATTGTGTGAAACGACCAATGGATGATCGATCCACAATCTATCTTTCAAGATATCCACGTGATGTAAAAGACTACGAACAATATAGTAAACAACAACATTAAATGATGGTGGGTGTAGGCAAGGTACTAACTGTACATTGACCATAGACTTCATGGACATTAATATTAATCATTCATAACTCTGTAAACACTGCTGACTATGAACAATTATCTGCCGAAGTTATCAGTCATGACGGTCGTTCAAATCACACGAGAATCATCATAGATTGTTCATCTAAACTTGTCATTCACTAACTTTTTTTGTTCATTGTTCAATTTGTGTGTTTTTTTTTACCCCTGTGTAGGAGCCTTACAGAGAATCAGAGATGAGTCTCACTGCAGTTTTTTACTTACCCGGGGCGTCTTCCAGCCCCATAAGCATGGATGTGTCCCTCGCCGTCCTCCTCAGCGCCGCCATTCTCCCGCAGTCAACCCCTGGTAAGCTGCTCAGTCGGACTTGCGCAGAAGGTCCGCCGCTGACGTCACTGATCCGCTTACCGGGACAGATTGCGACTGTATGGAGGGGCTGAGGAGGATGGCGAGGGACACATCCATGCTTATGGGCCTGGAGGAAGCCCCGGGTAAGTAAAAAAAAAAAAAAAAAAAAAACAAAAAAAAAAAAAAAACTGTAGGGAGACTCATCTCTGAGTCTCTTTAAAGTAAACCAGAGACAAATCAATATAAATGATTTCTACATAGCTGGGGCTTCCTCCAGCCCCCTCCGCATTGATTGCTACCACAACATCTTCCTCCGCCTTCTGGTGCCACAGTAGAAGCCCCGTAAGTTTGGTGAGTCAGGACGCACTGCACCTGCGCAGAATGCTCCCAGCCGCTGAAACGAGACAGGGAGGGGGCATACCTAGCCGCACTGCGCATTCGCCAACTGACCGCGACAGGGCAAATTTACGGGGCTTCTACCTGGACCAGGAGAAGGAAGACTTTGTGGGAGCGATTGATGCGGAGGGGGCTGGAGGAGGTCCCAGGTGTGTGGAAATCTTTTGTATTGATTCGTCTCTGGTTTACGTTAACAGCGGCAGCTCCAAGATGTAAATCTCTTACATTAGAAATATTTACACCTGATGTGGAGCAATGATACAAATTTCCGGTGTTTGAATTATTGATGTGAAATTTACATTTGGGTAAACTGTGCTTGATTTTTATTATTTTTTAAAAATTACCTTTATGTATCACTATGTTGAAAATTTCACTTTTTCACTTATCTGTTTTCTTAAACCAAATGCAAGGATACAAAGTGTGAACTTTCCAGCCCATAGCATTTCCCATCTAAATTGATCTCCTGCACCTCGGAACTACAGCAAGTGGAGCAGAACACCACTAAATGAAATGTAGACGCACAAAGCCAGAGTGACATACGTCAGTAAGCCGCTTCCAGATGTTGTAAACAATGACATACTAAAAGGTCCGCAGCTTCCGAATATCGCCTTCTCTGTATTGTTTTCCTTTTTATCTCCTTATAACAATTAAGGATCATCTTCCATTAGCAGAATAAACCCATTAATTCTGTCTTGTGTGCCGGTGACATGCCTAAGAAGGTCAGCGCTCTATTCTCATGCATATTTTGTCTCTTTTTAATGAAGATTTCTGAAGACCTGCTACACTGCTACGGAGTGCAAAGCTCTTGATGCCACATACAGCAAGGACAGTGCTTAATCCCTTAATCCCCTCTTTCTCCTGGGCTTCACCCACAGGGGCCTAGAGACCCAGGACAAGTAATCCAATCAACAACTACAATGGTCCGTGGCTCCACCCCTGCCACAGCCACAACAACCTGGCTGACTTTTCAAAAGACGGGGAGGGGAGAAGAGAGGTACTTGAAATTGGAAAGTCATTCTTGAAAATCTTTTACGTGACAACCGCGTTTGAACAAAAAAGGGGAGGGTGGCAGTGGGTGGAATGAGTCTTTGGCCTTTAATCACACGCATGGGAACAAGATTCTCAGTGGGGTCCAGTTTGGTGCACATTCTTTAAAGTCAGGCTGTGTGGCTGAGTGACAGCGTCGCAATGACCGATGCTTCCACGGTGATGGGGGTATGCAGGTGTAACATAAAGCGACTCGTTCCAACCCACCCCAAGGGATCCTGTCACTCAACACCGATTTCTCCAACTCCGCCGCTTTTCATTCTCTCAGGCAAGACTGTCTTTGAAATAGTGTGTCCTGATGATCCTCACAAAGAGCTGTGTTCTTATAGAAGCTTGTGGGAGAGAGAAGCCTTTCTTAACAGAATATATTAATGTTGTGCCTGAATAATAGAAGAGAAAGAAAATTTCGGAGGCAAAGGCACAAATACCCCGAAAACAAAAGCAGAGTTTATCTGCACAGCTTGATCAGGTCTTCCAGCTATATTCCCAGCGGCCAAAGATCTCACATATGGCTTAACTTTACTTTAATCAACTTTAGCTCTGGCAAAAGAAGGCACAGAGGAATTTGTTCATAGATTGCCAGCTATTTATTAACAAAGTGACAATGTGATAAGCCATTATGCTCCAGCTGCAAACGGTGGTTTGTAGTGACTGTGCTTCGGTTGTATTGTGAGGTATTCAGGATCGCTATGTGAGGGACACACACTTCTCAGCTCGTTAGACTAGAGTTCCATGATTGACAACATAGGTATGCTTACTTATGGGAACTTTCATAGTGCATGGGACTAGTGTGCTGCATACTCTGTTAAAGTGGGATTAAACTTGTGGTTTTCTACTTTTTTTTACCCATACAGTTCTCATATTTGCTTTTGTCCACAATTAATATTTTCTACAAATTACTAATTCCCAAAGTACGGTTCATCTGCTGCTGCAAAGATGCTGTATTTATATATTAAAATTGATCTAGTGATCACTTCTCAGTTGCACACATACTAGAAGCAGAGAGCTCAATTTCTGCACTTTGCTAATGTTTACTAAATTAATCTGACAAAGGAATATAAACAAAAGATAATGTTATCACCTCTTCCGATGCGGCCAGAAGCTGCCCACTGAAGCAAGGAGCTTTCCACTGAAGAACAAAGTGCTGTGTTTAACTGTTTGAATGCTGTTCTGCTACAATTTATTTTGTGGTAGTAGATTTTAATGCTGTAAATAACCTTTAAACCATTGCAAAAATTGATTTTATATGCATATATGGATACACAAGCATCTCTGGAATTTTACATGCTGCAGAATTTTTCATTCTGCAGTGAGGTTTGCCAAAAATTCCAAATTACATTAAATTCCTTTACAGTAAACTCCTAGGGATCTGGCAAAGTAGTTAACTATATCAGAAGTGGTTATACTCAAGCACATACAGAATGTTATAGTACTGGATCTTCAATCAATTGGAGTCATCTTTTCTTTTCAATGCTTCAGCACGTTAGCACAGACAGTGTCCAAGCTAGATCAAAATGCACAGTGCTCAATATGAAGGAATGTACTGTATATAATAACGCAACAGCTTGCATAGGAAACACGTCTCAGCAAATAATGCAGGTACAGTACTGATAGTGTGCTCCTCTGACCACATTTCTGTGCAGCCTGGATGATACTGTAGCATTGCAACCATGCACAAGCAAGCCACAGAAGACAGGCAATCCCTTCAGTAATCTGGCAGCAGCTTAACCACTAAAGGACTGGGCTATTTTGGGAAGATTTGTGCTGGGTGGGCTATTCAGCCCACAGCACAGATCGTGTAATAGCCAGGGCGACCATACTTCCCCCCCCTTTATTCCCCACTAGGGGGATGTCCTGCTGGGGGGGGTCTGATCGCCGCCGACTACCTGCGTGTAGCGGGGGGGGGGGGGGCTCCTCAAAGCCCCCCTACGCAGCGATTTCAGGCCTCGCTGCCTTTCGCTCCCTCCCCTTCTTCCCCTGGGCAGTGCAGGACGGCGATCCGTCCTGCACTGCCTCTGATAGGCTTGAGCCTATCAGATGCCAGCAATCCCCGGCCAATCAGAGCCCGGGGATCGCCGTTCTCCTTTACGGCGCTGCTGTATGATGTAAACACCGGGGATTTCTTCCCCGCGTGTTTACAATTAGCCTGCGAGCCGCGATCGGAGGCTTGCAGGCTGTTCACGGAGACACCCTCCGTGAACTGACATGGAAAGGCTGCTCGAACGAGCGGCTGTTTCCATGTGATTCCACTTACAACCTGCCGCCGCCTATCAGCGTTAGGCGGTCGTTAAAGAGGAGCTGTTAGGTACAAGGTCTCAGAGAAAATAAACACATATATCAGTAGCTAAAGATTGGCTGTACTTACATTACATATGCATTTCACTGTCCACGTTTGTACTTCACAGAATTTGTATATAGTATATGCAGAGATAGATGCTCCTGACAGCTCATGGCAGGCTCCATGTTTTTCTGTCAAATGTGTCCTCATGTCCTGCCTGCTTCCTGATCACAGATAAGCTCCTACTTGAACAACACAGTGTGCAGTGAATATTAATGAGCCATGTGGCTAGGAACAATAGCTGACTCCTGCAGTGTACTCTGCCCCGGAGATTTATCAGTGCTACGGCGCTGGACTGAGTTACAAGCTTCTTTAACGTCTCATTAGCAGCCGAGGGGAGGGCCCCAGAATGCTTTGCAGTATAGTATGCGGCTTGCGTCCTCTTAGGTCTAACAGCTTTTCTGATAAGAACACATCAAAGGTAAAAGAGATTTTTATCTTCAATAATGCCTTTATGGCTTCCTTCTAAACTGTTTAACACAGGAGAATAGAGGTTTAAATTAGCTTCTGCAGCCTGACAGTTACTCTTTAAGTGGTTTAAAAGGGATTGCCAGCCTTAGAAATTAAATTCCATTTATCCACTGCTCTATTTATTATGCAGTCTACAACCTGACCCTGCATTGCAATCATACCAATACAGTGTTCTCCCCAGAATTTTTTCACAGCTTGGTGGCATGAAAAAGTACCCGGGTGGCATGGAAAAATAGCCGGGTGGGGCAAGATGAGAGAATACAGGGCTGGTGCTTCTTTGCTTATAGCAGAGGAGGAGTTGAGCAGATGACAGCTGGGTGCTCACCAAAACTAGCCGGGTGGAGCACCCGGCTAAAAGAGCCTGGGGAGAACACTGCAATATAATCATACATTTTTCTGCTGTAATAAATCTTATCTCAGTCAGCCTGGATTTATTTAATACATTGCTGGGGAGAGGGAAGCTTGTTATCACCCCCCCCCCCCATTCCTGTTCCTCTCTGATTGGCTAAGGGGAGTTCAGTGTAACACAAGACTAAAGGTGCGTACACACGTCAGATAAAAATGAAAGATCACAGACCAATTTTACCCCCTTCCATGTAGTATGAGAGCTATACCTACACAGTCTATTCTATGGAGCTGAACTCCCCATCAGACAGAAATCTTTGCAAGATGCTGCACACACAGATGCTGTACACATGCAAAAGATCAGTATCTGCAAAAGATCTGTTCCTGCAAAAGATCCATTCCTGCAAAATGTATTCATAGTCTATGATATCTGCAGATCTCATACACACCTTGTTTAACGGACAATTATCTGTAGATCAGATCCACCAGGTTGGATCTTCAGATCGGCAGATAATTGTCTGATCTGCAGATGAATGTCCATTAAACAAGGTGTGTATGAGATCTGCAGATGTCATAGACTATGAATGCATTTTGCAGGAATGCATCTTTTGCAGGAACAGATCTTTTGCAGATACTGATCTTTTGTGTCTGTACAGCATCTTTGTGTGCAGCATCTTGCAAAGATTTCTATCTGATGGGGAGTTCAGCTCCATAGAATAGACTGTGTAGAGTATGGCTCTCATACTACATGAAAGGGGGTAAAATTGGTCTGTGATCTTTCATTTTTATCTGACGTGTGTACGCACCTTAAGAAGGGATGAAATCCAATCTATGCTGTGCGCACATGTGTTTACAAAGCAAGCTAGATATGACAGTGCAGTTTCTTGGAGATAAAAAAAGTAGGGAATTATGCGTACATGCAAAATGGGAGTCTGGAAAAAAGGGCACAGGATATAGATGAAATTATACGTTTTTATCTAAAACAATATTTTTCGTTTCTTTATTATAAACAAAAATCAAGAGCTAAATATGTTGTATTAACTGTAATGAAATAGTAAAATACCGTCTATAACCCCTCCCGATATTTACACTTGTATTAAGCATAGCAATACAACTGTAGGTATTTTACTGCAACTATATCTAACTATACTCTCACATAGAACTCTCCCTATACCTATCCCTAACCCCTAGAACACCCCCCACCTTGGTGGTAATAAGCATAGTTAAAGCGGAATATAACCCTGCATTTCAACTTTGCTCTTAAACATTAATTACAGTATATTATATTCAACCAGCATTTTTTTTACTAGACCAGCATTGGAAGGGTTACACACAGAGCTTTAAAGTTCCTGGAGAGATATGCAGACGCATCGGAAGTTCAGATAGATACATTTTGTTTACTTAAATGCATCTAAGTGTGGAATGTGACTCACTCTCTCTGACTGTGCAGGAGCTGGAGGACAGCCAAAGAGTGTGTAACATTCACCACTTGTTACATTCTGTTTAGTTAAATGTATCTATCTGAACTTCGGATTGTGTCTGCATATCTCTCCATGGAACTTTAAAACTCTGTGTGTAACCCTTCGAATGCTGGTCTAGTAAAAAAAAAAAATGCTGGTTGCATATAATATGCTGTAAATAATGTTTTAGAGCAAAGTTGAAATGCTGGGTTATATTCCGCTTTAATAAATTGTATATATTACAAACATTGTACTGGAACTATACCTAACCCCACTCTCACACAGAACCCTCCCTGTACCAATCCCTAACCCCTAGACTCCCCTGGTGGTGCCTAAACCTAAAACACCCCTAGTGGTGCCTAACCCTAAAATCCCCCTGGTGGTGCCTAACCACCCCCCTGGTGGTGCCTAACCCAAACCCTCCCCCAGTGGTGCCTAACCATCCTTACTGCACAAACACCCTTACACACATAGAAACAATAATATATTTGATACCGTAAAATACTTCACTACAAAATACATGAATAGAATAATTTATATATTTTTAATAGAATAAATAGCCTTACAATCACGTACACATTAAAAATATTATCTATAGTAAAAGTTATATATTTGTAATAGAAGAAATAGCCTTACAATCACGTACACATTAAAAATCTTAAAATAACCGTAATATTAAAAACGATATCTTAGTAAGATAATAAATCTGAAAACTATAATTTACGCATTATAATTCTGAACAACAAGGTTAATTCCAAAAGCGATATATTTGTAATACAATAAGCTTGAAAATGATACTTGAGCATTATTCTTATGAAAATGAATTTTAAAACGATAAAATAAGTGAAAAAGAAAAATGTACTTATTAGACTCCTGAAAGCGAAATTTAAAAACAATAAAATAAGTTCAGAGGCGGCCTGGTGATGCGCTGATCCCACTTTTTTTGCGCAATTCTCAATTTTACTGGTAGCGCGCCCAGGCTATGCATATGCATAGGTAGAATTTAGTTAGTGTTAGGTCCCCTCCCATGGAGGAAAGACTTCTTCGACAGTGGGAGGGACAAGTACCTAACAAATTGCAAATTGTTAGTGAAACTAACATCCTCCAAGTGGTAGACAGGTCATGTGTATGCTCATTGTGTATTTGAATCCCATGAGTGGGGTGTGCACTTTTTTGCAGGTAAGCACTCATCTGTTTTTAAGTAGCGCTGTTCATTTCTTTGCTATGTTTGATTGATTTATTTCTGGTCAGCTGCTCCCACTTAATAGTTTTCCTTTGGTGTATATGCAGGGCCTCTGTTTGGGTTCAAGGTGCGTTTGCAGTTTCTGGGGGGGCTCAGCGCATCTCTGAGCTGAGGCCATTCGGAGGCGGCCTGGTGATGCGCTGATCCCACTTTTTTTGCGCAATAAAATAAGTTAAACCGAAAGTCAAAACAAATTTGTAAACAATATTTGTCATAAACCTTATTCTGTAAACGGAAAGTTTTGTTATCACAATCCCTGCAACCGCTATCTGTCGGGCGCCCTAATTTCTTCTCTGGCGCCCAATAGGCGATATTTTGCATTGCAGCCTATGGTGCGTCCTTTTTGTCTATTAGCCATATGCGCCCTTTTTTCCTGCTTCCAGGAATTACATCAGGATTGGCTTCAGTCAGAGGCAGCAAACACTGAAAATGCCTGAAACAGTTTTCTCATTATATACTATATAACATTCACTAAAATCAAAAACATGGACAACAGTATGTAAGCAGAACAAGAATTTATCTACTTATATATGTGCTTTTTTCCTGGGATAGTATGGCTGATCCTGCTCCCTTAAACAGAAAACATAAGTCTCACTGGCTGGTGCTTTTGAGGTAATCCCCGCAGGCACAGGGTTGTGTGCAAATAGAGAGCAGGCTACAAGTGGCTGCCAGCCTGCTCACAGGTCATGGCTCTCCGATTGACGTATGACGCATGCTCCCGCCCACTTTCTACTATAGTCAGATACAGAATACCACAGGGGCCAAGGGAAAAAAAAAACAGTTTACAATAACAGAAGTTCTATTATATCCAGGTTTAGTATACCAGGCATTACTCCTATATACATATAATGGTGCTTGGCCGTTACGTGGACATTTAGTACACTATACCCAAACTTTTACTAAATCATAGTTTACTATAACGAGATTATACAGTATTCTTCCTTGTATTGGCAATACGATAGTGATTGGTGAACAGAACAACTCAAATTCTCATCTCTACATGCTAAGATATACCGTATATTCTAGTGTATAAGACAACTGGGTGTATAAGACGACCCCCCCAACTCTTCCAGTTAAAATATAGAGTTTGGGATATACTCGCCGTATAAGACTACCCCTCTTCCAACGCACACCAAATAAAAATTAATAAAACATCATATACTGGTGCTACTGTATGTATGAACAGATACTGGTGCTGTACTGTATGTGGTACCCAGTATATATGCGATTGACTGGTTGGAGTGGTCAACTCTCCCTAAGCAGATTGGTCAGCTCTCCTTGTCTCCCTATTTATCAGAGCGGTATGGAAGAATCGATCGCTCTGTACCCATAAAACATGCCTCTATCACTCTTCTGGCCCACCCTTGTATCCTATTTACCTCCATTTCTGCCTCTCAGATCTCGCACATGTGCACCAGCGCCGCTTCACTACAGTCCTCAGCAGCGAGATCTGAGAGGCGTTAACAGGATAGGACGTATCACCCGGCATCAATGAAGCCCAGCATATAAGACGGCCCCTGACTTTTTGCAGATTTTTAAGACTTAAAAGGTAGTCTTGTACACTAGAATACACAGCAATCATGCTATTATTGCCATTATGCACTTGCATAGTGCTGACATCTCCTGGCGTGCTTTGCAAAGCGCATTGAATAATTAATGAAACTGGCTTTCAAAGCAGCTCATAAAAGTTTTTTTTTTTTTTTACTTGAATTAGACAATTTGAATCATCAATTGAGAGGTAAGTCTACCACTACCTCCCATTTTAAGACGGATTAGTGTAGATTATCCTTGTTGGTGCCTCTGTTTTACCACTGTCTGCATGGAGTTTTTATATATGCTTGCATTGGTTTTCTCCAATCATTCAGGTGTCCGCCACCTCCTAAATATGCTGGTAGGTTAATCGGTTACTCCTCAAACTGAGCCTAGACTTTGGTAGGAATCTAAGACTAGGACTAACTAAGGTAAGGACACTATATTGTATACTCCACAAAGCATCGTGGAGTCATCAACTGAGAAGCAAGTCCACCAGTACCGCCCATTTTTAAACAGTTTTAAGTGTATATTATCCTTCTTGGCACCTCTGTTTCAGCATTATCTGCATTGTTCGTCCACCGTTGGTGGAGGAGTGTCACAGCTTTCTTTCCAACTAAAGACAGCAACTTCTTAACCCCAGTGGGATCAGATCTGAGCTCCCCACCTGCTTGTACAGTGGTTGCCTTAGCCGTAACCCACCTGAGTATTATTTCATGAAAAAAATTTCACAACACAGGTCATAGCATACTACGCTATTGTGAGCTCTTGATTTCCCTTTTGTCTTTCCATGCAGAGTGTCCTGGGCAGGACATGAATCTGTAACTTCAAGGCAAAAGTGTCGGCCATTCAGCCAACTCGCTGTGTACAGACAGCTCGGGGTGCAGCAGTGTGTTACTTTGTCCTCACCCTTACTTACCTTTTAAGTAAGTGAACTAAAAAAATAATAATAATAAATACAAAAAATAAATTATCTACCATCCTATGCTTTCAGCAGTAATATAAATGGCCTTACAGTTTCCTCAATCTTTCCAGCTTCTTCTCTGGGCATGCGGTCTAAGAAGTCTTCATAATGTTTTAGACCAATGGCTTGTTGGTGGGTCATGTTGGCCTTGGATCGGATGTCCTCCAGAGTCCGAAATCCCTGCAAAAGTCAGATTAATGTTACTAAAACCAACAGTGCATTGACACAGTAGAGTTCAAATATGCATAGGCTATCATTCATAAAAGTGCTGTCAGAAAAGTAAATCCATGCGGGGAAACACTGCTGACGATATCTCAGCCTTCTGGGTGGTTATTCATAAAAAAAAGTTTCTAGTTGCGATAGGAGTGCGGAGATATCCCGATGTAGGCTGGCGTTAGGCTGTCGGTAGGCATGCGGAAACAGGAGAATCTGGCCGAGTCCCTCCATGCGGTGTTCTCTCTGCTGCTGCTTGGGAGGTCTGTCCCATTCACTTACATGTACTCCGCATGCCTATTGGTACATCCAGGGGAGCGGTAATTCCTGTCCGCATACCGCCTGCGTTCGTTTTTATGAATTTACATTTTGTTACATTTCCGCATAGAATCACCGCAAAATGCGGTGATTTATCGCTCTGCTCGGAAAAAAGTCCGCTTCGCATGCGAAAACAGCCTTTATGAATACAAATTTTGCTCAGCGCTCTGTAAAGTCGGCTGTTCTTAGCATTTCCGCATGCAGGAACGCTTTATGAATGATAGCCATAGTGTGTCCAGGGAGACATTCATGTGCTGATGATTAAACTCAATCAGACATGCTAGAAGGGTTCCCGGCTGAGATGGATGGTCAGGGAAATCTATGCTATCATGTGTACTGCCTCCCTGATAATATCAGAGTGCTGGATCGTCTCTCCATTGTTCTCTTGCTTATCCCTCCTATTGGAAGCTGCTCCATCGTGTGCCCCGCCGTCTTCCCTCCTCCCCCTTCACCGGCCCTAACTTCTGCAGAGGGATCAAGTATATACGCACCATAACTTGCACTAGCAAGTGAGTGCTGTAATTTGTAACACTTTTTTTTTGCTAAATACACTAGTTCAGAATTATAAGTGACCTAGGAAACCTGGTCTGGATTTAAAACCCATGTTCAGTGTCCATTTTTTATTAATTATATGCTCTCCACCACCTCCTAATACTACATTATCGGTAGTGGTCTAAAATTGCACAACCTTCTAAATACCTTCATTAGATGTACTAAATGGATCACCAAGAATTTAGAATTCTGGGTCTCACAGTGCTGCTCTGCCTTGTGGGAAGGGTGGCACGGCCGCAGAGCTGTTCACCACTCCTCCAAGCCAGGATGTGGGAGGAGGTGTGGCCAGCCTTCCTTGCAACTCCTTTCTCCAAGTTTATTGAGAAAGGTGATGTGGGAGGGTTGGGCAGAGGGAATTTGGACAGGGAGCCCAATTTAGATTTATTGGGAAAGTACAATGAGCAGTGACTATAATACTAGACGATTACTGATAGTGGAAGGAGAGGGAGGGCCTAAAGGTTCATTGAAATCAGGCTTTAATATAGGAAATCTGTAATGCGAGGTAATGAACCACAAAGCAAAGAGAAGAGGGAGTGAAGGGAGGGGGAGAAGCAGAGCTGGTGTATTAAAAGGCGTTCCTAACGCCAGAAGGGGCGTTTTTCAGGAGTGTGTTCCCCCCTATATGTTTATGCAAAGAGAGAGATACTGTTTGAAGATTTCTCACGGCAAAAGGGGTATCAGCTACTGATTAGGATGAAGTTCAATACAGTTACTCTTTAAGTTTAAGCCTTTATCCAGAAATCAAAGCGCAATTGCCCATAACAAGCAATCACAAGTGATTGTTGAAAGAGGGATTACGTGCTGAATATCTCTTGAGCACGGCACTCACCTGTTGGTACCAGCCCTGGGCTGTCTTCACTCCTGCTCCCCAGATGTTAGAGAAGATCTCTAGGGTGGCAACACTGTCACTAATGTGATCGATTTTCCGCAGGTGTCCACTGTCAAGTATTTCTTCAATCTTTTCAGCCATCTTCTTACCAATGCCGGGAATTTTAGCAGCTTCCTAAAAAAAAAAAAAAAAAAAAAAAAAAAAAAAATTGAATAAAAAAATGTGCAGCATTTTGTAAAGTGAGCAGTGCATTCAAAGGACATTTGTTTTTCTTTTCAAAGGATTATTGAACTTAGAATATATTGAACCACCTCCAATTTGCCTGTGCAATAATGCAAATATAATGTATCACTGTATGACTGTTTCTCTCTGCCTTGGGCTTTGGTAGGTATCAGGAAAACACCTTAAAAAATAAACACAGGAGACACTGGGAGCCCGGATAGTGTAATACATTCAAGACCAACCAGCCGGGCGGTATGGACGAGCTCAGCTCGTCCATCACCGCCGGAGGCTGCCGCTCAGGCCCTGCTGGGCCGATTTTCATCAAATAAAGAGCAGCACACGCAGCCGGCACTTTGCCAGCCGCGTGTGCTGCCCGATCGCCGCCGCTCTGCGGCGATCCGCCACAAGCAGTGGCGAAAGAGGGTCCCCCCAGCCACCTGAGCCCAGCGTAGCCGGAACAAAAAGTTCCGGCCAGCGCTAAGGGCTGGATCGGAGGCGGCTGACGTCAGGACGTCGGCTGACGTCCATGACGTCACTCCGCTCGTCGCTATGGCGACGATGTTAGCAAAACAAGGAAGGCCGCTCACTGCGTTCTTCCTTGTTTATTCTGGGCGCCGGAGGCTCCGTTTTCAAAACCTAATCAAAACCGGAGCCGCGGATAGCAATGTTAAAAATTGCAGCGGTCTTCACCCAAGCAAAAAACGGATCCGTCTGCGTGTGCAGGACCCGTCCTGGAAGGTCCGGATCTGCTGCATTTTCATGCAACGGATTTTGGAACCTGATACACGCAGGAGTAGTGTCAGGCAATGGGAAAACAGATTCCCCTCTACACAGGCAGATTTGGACACAGAAACTGATCCGTTTAGGTGTCCCAGCCTGTGGGGGGAGAGCGAGCCGCCATGCTGGAGTGGTATAGCATCAGGACGGAGTGTCAGCGGGGAGGGGGGGGGGATGTCCCCCCTCCTCCCTCACCTGGGTCCCCCATCCCCGCCACCCCCTCCAGCTACATGCAGCAAAAATGTAATGTATAGCAGCGGCGAGCGGGGAGCTTACCTTCTCCTCCTACTTCCTCCGCTCACCATGTCACTGCCTGCAATGCCGCCCTCCGAAGTATAGAGGGCGGCATTGCAGGCAGTGACGCGGCGAGCGGAGGAAGTAGTAGAAGGAGGTAAGATCCCCGTTGCTATACTTTACATTTTTGCGGCATGTAGCTGGAGGTGGTAGAGGGCAGGAGAGGGGGGATGCCCTCCTCCCCGCTGACCGCTGCCACCCCCGTCCTGCCTGCTACCCCCTCGGCCAAAAAATAAAATAAAAACCGCCAACGGATCAAAAAGGTAAGCTGCAAAAAGGCAGCACTGATCCGTTTGCGTTCCCTTGGCTAGGATCACGGACCACAGGCTTCGTCCTGCAACCGTGCCTAGTGTGGACCTAGCCTTACAGTCTCCACACGGGTATATGACTTCTCCTGTACGTCGGTCGTTCTCTCAGGAAAAAAAAAAAAACTTGCCCGGGGCCGTCAGCTGTAAATGCTGATGAGGGTCGCCCCTCCAAGGAGGGGTAGATACACAACGGGGAATAAAAAGCACCCAAGGTGAATAAAACACTTTAGAGATAGAGGCTGCTTACTTCAATGATGACACAATATTAGAAAAAAGAAGACATTTATTTGCACTAGGCAACATGTTTCATCAGTTCGAAAATCTCACCTCATCAGGCAAAGTTTCAGTGCCAAGTATGTGTGTATAGCAGAACATTGAGCACCTCACTAGCATGGCTATACACACGTACCCGGCACTGAAAGGGAACCTAAACTGAGAAGGATATGGATTTTTCATTTTTAAATAATTACAGTTCCCTGACTCTCCTGCTGATCCTGTGTCTCTAATACTTTTAGCCACAGCCCCTGAACAAGCATGCAGATCAGGTGCTCTGACTGAAGTCAGACTGGATTAGCTGCATGCTTGTTTCAGGTTTGTGATTCAGTCACTACTGCAGCCAAAGGAATCAGCAGGACAGCCAGGCAACTGGTATTGTTTATAAGGAAACATCCATATCCTTCTCAGTTTAGGTTCCCTTGAAACTTAGCCTGATGAAGTTAGATGATTTAACTCATGAAATGTGTTTCCTATTACAAATACATTTCTTCTTGTCTCTAGTATTGTTTCTCCATTAAGGTAAGACACCTCTATCTCCTTTTAGTTTTAAAGTGTTTTATTCATTTTGGGTGACTCTTATCCCCTGTTGTATCCCACTGCCTCATTCTTCTACATCCCCATCATCATCCATGGTTGTGTGTGCATTTCTTACACAATCTGATCTAAATCTCATATCATTTAATTGGCTCCTGTCTGTGTCTATCAATGTAAGCAACTCCCATAGACTTACATTAATAGACACGGTCAGGAGCCAATAAAAGCGGCTCCTGACCGGCTCACATGACTCTGCCGTCATAGAGACGGCAGAGTGTATGTCCTGAGGATCCCGGCGTGCGTCGGTAATGGCAGGGACCGCTGGTACTTAAGTGGTTAATTAGTTATTGTCAGCAGCTGTGAATACACTGCAGAGGAGCTCTGCCTTTGTGTCTCTCCATACAGTAAACACTGAGGCGTAATCCTTTCAGTGCTCCCTGGACAGTGAAACACAGTTTAACCACTTTACCCCCAGCGGTACGAATTTCCCCGCCCCTTTTTTCCCCCCTAAAAAACCAGGGACGGAGAAATCCGTACCTTCCGCGCTACCGCCGCTGTCCGCGCTCCCGCCGCTCGTGCGCGCGCACCCGCCGCTCGTGCACGCCGCCGCCCGCTCGCCCGGAGATCAATGAACGGGAAAATCCATTCCCGTTCGTTGATCTAGCCCCCGCAATGATCTGCTGCTTCTTTCAGAAACTGCGAGATCATTGTGAGTCTCCCAGCCTCCTACTGCTTCCTGTAAGCGTCCTTCCGGACGCTTACAGGTCGCATGTAAACAAACACTCTGTGGCCATCTTGTGGCCAAATAGTAAACTACACCCTAAAAGCATTTTACATATTCAAACATTACATTTACACAATAAATTACCTCATTACCTCCCACACTCCCCAAATTTTTTTTTTTTTGTAATTAAAAAAAAAAAAAAAATACAATAAAAAAAAAAACATAAATAGTTACCTTAGGGACTGAACTTTTTAAATATTTATGTCAAGAGGGTTTAACACTGTTACTTTATAAACTGCGGGCTTGTAATTAGGGATGGATGCAAAACTGAAAAAAATGCACCTTTATTTCCAAATAAAATATTGTCGCCAAACATTGTGATAGGGACATAATTTAAATGGTTTTATAACCGGGACAAATGGGTTAATACATTTCATGGGTTTTAATTACAGTAGCATGCTTTATTTAAAAACTATAATGGCCGAAACTGAAAAATAATAATTTTTTCCCACATTTTTTCCTATTTCCCCATTAAAACACATTTAGAATAAAATAATTCTTGGCATAATGTCCTACCTAAAGAAAACCTAATTGGTGGCGAAAAAAACAAGATATAGTTCATTTAATTGGGATAAGTAATGATAAAGTTATAGACGAATGAATGGAAGGAGCGCTGAAAGGTGAAAATTGCTCTGGTGGTCAGGGGGTAAACCCCTCAGTGGTGAAGTGGTTAAAACTTCAGGGTTTTTTAGGATTTACATAAATTGTAATAAATATTTTTTCCCATAAAGGTTAGCATGCTTTGGCTAATCTTTTACCGCAAAAGAGGAAGTTCTGAGTTTAGTTCCACTTTATGCCTGTATAGATAGTTGTAAAGTTGCTGGAAGGACACCTACACTAATGATTTTTCATTTTGAAAAGTCACTTTTGTGCCTTGTTAAATTGTAGGTTAAGTTGGGCTTTAAATAGGAAATTAACTTCCTTGTATTCTGCAAAAAAAGAGAGAGTGACACCGAAAGCCTGATATGGTGTAGTATGTAAGGATCAAGGGAGGAGAGATGTAAGGCAAGTATAAATTCTCACAAACCAGGGTTACCACACAGGCAACCACTGTGACGGCAGGTGGGGAGAACAAGCCTGTCCCCACTCAGGAGTAAGAAGTCGCTCTCTGTAGATAGGAAGAAACGTAGAAAGTTTTCCGCCCTTCCACCAAGGGTGGACTAAAGGTAAATGCAGGAGAACAGAGACGCCAATAAAATAAAACCATATAATAAAAGATTTAAAACATGGACGTGGTAGAGGTGGAAACCTAGCCACTCTAAAGGACATTAAAACAAGTATCAGAATCATTTTATTTCGCCAAGTACAACGGGAGTTGTACCCGGAATTATTTTTGGCCCATACAGGGTCGGTGATGGTACGGTACAGTATCAGACATGCAGTAGATTGAGAGGCATAACACATTCAGCATAGTATACAAGAGTAGGCATATACAAGGCAACAAGGCATATACAAGCATATACAAAGCAACAAAAACTGGAGGGGTCCTAGTGCTGTGTGAGCGGAGCTGCCTTTCCTCCTTGGCGGCGCTCAACAACTCCATAGCAACTCGGATGCCCCAGTAAGTATGTTTATAGTGTAACACAAAATAAATGTATTTATACACTCCACAATATCACAACGAGTTTCGCGGGCGTGACCCCACTTCTTCAGGTAATTCAGAAAGGAGTATATAGCATTTGATGTCCGGGTCCGTACTAACTGCCTCTGTTCTCCTGCATTTTCCATGTATTCTGCATTAAACATGTACGGGAGGAAATGTAAAATGGTTTAAGGAAAGCAGCGTTTTTCAAATTAACTGGTAAGATGATTAATCGGCTGGAAATTCAGTGTTACATTACCTGAGATGACGTGACTGCTTTAGGATGGCTTTTTAGAGCATTTATGGCCTTTGAATATCCCAGAGATCTCCAGCGGTCCCCCTGAATGGAGTAAGCCTTTGCAAGCACTTCCAGCTTGTCAGTAATGGACTGGTTGTAATTCATGTTCTTGGCCTCGGAGGAATGAGCACACACCCACTTTCCAGCTACTGCTGGTGGCTCCTTACTGGCCTTCTCACTCTCTGCACTCTTTGCAACTAGCTGGCCAGACATCAATGCATCCAGGTCACCTTGCGTTACTGTGGAATCCTCTCCATCACTGCCTTCATCTTCAGTTTCCTTCATACAGAGAAAGGAAGAATACTGTCAATAATCAAGCTCTAAGCCTTTTATATTTCCATGAACATTTCTTGATAAAAACAAAACAAAACACCATATTGAGCTGTTATTTCGGCTGGTGTGAAGCAGACACGTGCTTAGGCCTTTCATGCTCTCTTAAAAAGGTAAACGGTGTCCTATGTCCCCTCATTCCACTGCCAGGCCCCCCGTTCAAATCACCAACGTTCATGTCGAGGCCTTCAGATCTCCTCAGAAGTAGTCCAAAGACAAAAATCTCTGTACTGTGCAGGCACGAGCTTGTGCATTCACAGTATGGAGCTGCTCATCTTTGGAAGTACTGGAAGAGTTGAGGAGACCCAAAGATGCGGCAAACAGGCGAGATATGAATGGGGAGCCTGGCTGTGGAACGCAGAGAGGAACAGGAAGGCTCTAAGGAACACATATCGAGCTCTGGTCCGAGGAGCCATCAAATTTGGCACGCAAGTGGTTTCCACACTTTGCATTATGTTCGGCCCACTCTAGACCACCAGGGAAGCTATATTAGAGACGAAGCCCTAGATTACCAGGGAAGCCATATGGCGGGGGGAGGGGGAAGGCACTAGACACCAAGGAACTGGCAAGTGGCAGCAGCACTAGAATAATTTGCCATGCTGAAATCTATCGTAAATCGGTCTGCGCTGTATAGGCAGGCAACAGATACCTTTCTGATCAGATTCGATCAGAGAGCGATCTGTCTCATAATCTATCTGCCCATACATCAACTGATGTATGGGCACCTTTACCCTAATCATCATAAGCATGCCAGTAACGATGACTGCACCAAATTAACATGTTGAGAGATAAACTTCTCCCAACACCTAACTGACCTGCTTTCCTGGGGAGCCAAGTATCACTTTTTCTCCCCACATATAGTTTTCTATATTCCCATATACACAGCTTGTTCACACATTTAACAAAACAGTATCTACAATTATTAGGTATATAAAGTTTTGTAAAAAAACAAACAAACATTATAATTGTTGAAAAACAAAAAGGTGAAAACCGGCTCCACCAGTCTAGAGACTCTCCGACTGTTACCCGCCTTTGCATGGACTGTTACCTGCCCACTCAGCTCCAGTTAGCCTGAACCACTCCCAACTTGGTCACATGGGCATAACAAGGGCAGGGGGTGTTAAAGTGGAGTCACTAAAATAAATAGTGTCCTATTAAATGCATATAAAATTGTGCCTGAACTTCAACCCGTTTGTGATCATCCACCACTCACAGACTCATCAGCAGCTTCTGGCACTAGAATGAGCAGCACTTAGAAGATACCACATTAGTACTACACAGAAACGTTTCTTGCCTTGCTGCTCACAGTAAGGACACTGGTGAATCAGTTGTCTTTCTGCACTCCTATGAAGTAACTGTGGTCCTCCCATTACTCACATCACTGCAGGAGGCATGATGGACCCTGGATGATTAGAATGGGCATAGAAGGATGACCCACAAACACAGCATGAACTACAAAACTGACAAAGATCACCACACATGTGCTAGGTCTGTGTGTGGTCTTATTCCATACATGAGGAAATATTTCTGCTGCGTTCAATCTTGCCAGGTCACAAAGGGACCAACTATATCACTGGCTCCAAAAGCTTTATCTCATGTTATAATAATAAAAAAAAGAGAAGCCTCAATTTGACATATGGAAAAGTCACACAATGCAAGCAAACCAAGGTTACTATATTATTACAGTGTGTAGGCTTCCCAGTGTTAGTGCGGATTTCTGCCCACATCTCAAAAACATAAAGAAGTTAATGGCCAATCCCCAAAGAAAAAAAACTGGCCTCAGTCAACAAGTGATTGTGAACCCAAATCCAATTCCGATTGGCCAAACATTGGACAATTTTACCACTTCCATGTAATTTGAGTGCTTACCTGCACAATCTGTTCATAGTATTGAAAATCTGTTGGCCTTCATGCTATGTGGAGGTGGTAAAATTTGCCAAGCGAAATAGGATGTTTGTATGCACCCTAATGCTTGGTACACACAAAGCAATTTCCCATCAGATCGACAAGTCAAATCGATAATTTCCAACATGACTGCTCTGCTCCTGATTGAGAACAGGAATGGTTTTCAGATCAGTGCTGCACAAAACCAATCTCGTTCTCGATCGGACATGTCTGAAATTATCGATTCGACCGTCAATCTGACAGATAATTGCTTTGCGTTTATCAGACATATGAGTATGGTAGAGATTACATTAGGATTACATTGTGACCTCCTCAGAGGGACAATTAGTAACTACTGGTATATACTGTGTAAAGCACTGTGAAAGATGTCAGTGCTATAGAAATAGCAAATAATATTGGGGTTGACCAGCTCTAGTCCTTGGAGGCCCGATTGTCACACATTTTGCACAGGTCTCATTACAGATGGGAAGGGAAAATGGAGCAATTTTTCCTAAAATGTTGGCATCAATGTGGCACTTGAAGATATGGCATTCCTAAGTCACACGTCATGCAATCCGTTTAGTTTAGTTCTAAAAAACAAAAACAAAAATAGAGTGAT
This sequence comes from Hyperolius riggenbachi, assembly GCF_040937935.1. Lineage (NCBI taxonomy): Eukaryota > Metazoa > Chordata > Amphibia > Anura > Hyperoliidae > Hyperolius > Hyperolius riggenbachi. The sequence goes on from NC_090655.1 coordinate 107,533,301, forward strand.
AGTACTGTCAACATTTGCTACCAGTGGATGGATTTGTGCAGGTGCTGAAAATGAACAGCACCTCCAGATGGGAGCTTCTGGATAGTCTGAACACAGACCTGTTGCCATGGTTCTAGAGAAAAGTGATTTGAGCGGTTAGATTTGGAATTCCTAAGCTGCCTGAAAACTGAAAAGAAAATATTGCTTTTAACAGCATTAAAGTAAAACAATGCAACTGAAATTAAGTTAGACACTCTCTTGGAGAGGGAAGGCTCTGGACCCCATAGAGTTTTCCCGGCCCTCTCTCCGTACCCTCGGTCCACTGCGGTCTGTACCCACTGAAATTATTCGACCAGATAGTCAAATACACCTTCGGAAGTCTTCAGAAGCACTCATGTCCCTGAGTGCGTCTGAAAACGAGCAGATTCGTACTTGCTCCCAAAGACAAGCGAGTCCATACTGCGTACGCCCACAGTACAGAGCCACCCATGTTCTGAAGCACTTGGGGACAGCAGTGGTTTGAAGTATTCTGACGAGTCCCGAAGGTGTGGAATTTCAACGGGGGAACAGTAGTGAAACGAGGGCACAGAGAGAAGACCGGGAAGACTCTTTGGGATCCAGAGACTTCACTTCACTTCTTTAAATTTGCAAAACGGCTGATCAAACAATGTGTAAAATTATCAAAGTTTTCAAAACAGGATTTGCAGCTGTAGTAATTCTGTGTAATGCCACCAGCGGTAATATTTGAGTACTCAGGTTCAGGGCTGTTGAGTCGGTACAAAAATCTTCCCACTCCTCAGTTTATAAAACTACTGAATCAGATTCCAGGTACCCAAAATTGCTCCGAATCCTCGACCCAGACTCCTTAGTCTAATTTTTACAAAAGCTATAGATTTGGTTTAAAAAAATCACCTGACTCCCGATTCCTCACTTTATTAAAAACACTGACTCCGACTCAGACTCCAGGTACCCAAAATTGCTCTGACTCCTCGACTCCACGGCCCTGCTCAGGTTACTAAGCTATCCGGCCCAGAGTTATGCTTTAAAAGAGAACGCGAGCTGAAGCTTGGGTTCAAAAAGACACACCTAGCTGCAGTCAAGGATGCCCCAGGATCCTACTGCAGCCTTCCTCCGTGTTCTACAGACCCTCCTTGACGAGCGCGGACCCCCTGCATATCAGGGTCGCACTCCTCTTCTCTGACGAGCCCGGCCATGCAGGTGCAGTAACAAGTGCAGCTCTGGCATACTGCACCTGTGTGGCCTCGCTTGCATAGCTGCAGTGCAGCCGCGATGATGCCTGAGGAGGTGATCGGGCCTGAATAAAATAGTTGACAATCTGTTGTTGCCAATCTTTTTGGGGTCCATGCTCAGCGAAGGGGGGCAAGAGAAAGTCAAGGGAAGCCTCAATAGGATCCTGAGGCTTCCCCTACTGCAGCTAGGTATCTCTTTTTGTACCCAAGCTTTGGATCAGGTACACTTTACTGCAGAGTCTTGAACTGAAACAGCAGCAATACAACCTCTAAACATCTAATGACAGATATGTGCTGCATAATTTAGGGCCAAGCAGCCAGCTCCATGCACCTCACCTGTACTTTCAGCACCTTGCTATCACTCAGCCTGGACACATCACAAGCTTCTTCTGTATGGGAGCAGCTGGTTGCGGCTTGTGGCTGTTCATCATGCTCCTTCTTGTCATCCACAACGTCCTCTAGCCTTTGTTCTGGCTGTGCTTGGTCCTTCACATCCAGGTACCTGCCACACGATTATAGTTATTTCAGCATTCACCTTTACATGTGGTTCCATTGATGTCTCAGACACACAGCTTTCATGCCTGCAGGGCGAATACTTGTAAATAGGGGGAAGCAGGAACATAGCTATTACGCGATTACAGGAGATCTCCAGAGCTAATTCTAGGAAATTGTTAATGCAGAAGAAAGGATTGTGCAGGAAATAATTTAGGAACAGTTACAACTGTCAGTATGAAAGCCATCACTGACACCATAACTGCATTATTTATAGTGCAGAGCCACACTACTGCTCTTCCCGTCATACCAACCTATATAGAACAGCTAGTAAAGGGGACCTGTACTCTTACGGCTCGCCAAGTTTGTTTATAGGTAAAAAATAAAAAGCCTACAAAAAAAAAAATAAAAAAAAATGCATACCTAGTACACATCAAGGTTTTAGTTGTGGTTCCTTCCACAAGTCCAAAAGTTTTGGTGCCGTGGAAGTGGCTGTTCTGAATTGAGCCTCTGGCCCTGCCCACTCTTCCTATGTGACTGTGATACTGGCTGTGTTCACTACCACTACCCACGTGAGGCCAAGAAGGCCCTCTGCATTGAGGCACAAGATGGGGGAAGAGGTCAGCACTAGAAATCAAGAAAAAAAGGAGCAGGAGCCCTTGCCAAAAAAAGGGGCGCAGCCATAGGGGCTTATTATAAAGGAAGTGATGTGCGGCAAATAAGGGAAATATGGGCGCACGCCGGCACCTAGATAGCGGGCACCGGCGTGCACCCAAATTTCCCCCCTTTGACGCGAATTGCGGCTTTTATAATGGCCGATCCACTGGGCGCCGAAATATACCTTCTTTGCCACAAATTGTGGCATTGCGGCTGGTGCAGTTAAGGCTAGGAGGTGCGGGGATGGTTAAGTGTTAGGTTTTCAATGGTAAAAATCAACCTTATTGGTTCAGGGAACATCTATTCCCTTTCACCAATTAGTGCTGCATGAGATTATGCCGAAGATGTGCACAGAACCAGCTACAAGACGTATATCTACGTCCTCGTGGCTTAGATGAAGTCACAGAGGACATAGATATACTGTAGTGGTTAAAGAGGAACTGTCGCAAAAATCTTAAAATTTAAAACACATACAAATAAGAAGTACATTTCTTCCAGAGTATACAATGGTTAATTTGCATATATTCAGCAGTGGTGCCTGGGAGACATCTCGAGCTCACTCCAACCTGAATTATCGCAAATTCTTTCTGTTTTAGGAAAGCAAACTTTTGTTTTTCTTCCAGAGTAAAATGAGCCAGAAATTACTTTTCTCCTATGTTGCTGTCACTTACAGTAGGTAGTAGAAATCGGACATTACCGACAGGTTTTGGGTTAGTCTATCTCTTCATGGGGGATTCTCAGCATGGCCTTTATTCTTTATAAAGACATTCCCTGAAAAATACTTATACAAAGATGCTGGCCAGCCTCCCTGCTCACTGCACACTTTTTTGGCAGTTGGACGGAGCAACTGCCATTCACTGAGTGCTTTTGAAAATAAAGAAAACCCTGAGAACCCCCCATGAAGAGATGGGCTAGTTCAAAACCTGTCAGTTCTGTCAGATTTCTACTACCTCTTGTAAGTGACAACAACATAGGAGAAAAGTAATTTATGGCTCATTTTACTCTGGAAGAAATGTATTTCTTATTTGTATACGTTTACATGTATTTAAAATTTTAAGATTTCCGCGACAGAGGTCCTATAAGAGGGGACCTCCCCAAACAGTGCCGACTTGCAGACCTAAACCTGTTGGTTCCTGAGATAGGTTTGAGCACCATATCTTGTGAACCAGAAGGGCCCTCCCAACCACTTCCATGCATGCAGCATGGAAGTGGTTGGGAGGGCACGTAATGAGTGGTCACAGAGATATTCAGACTTGAGTGTAACCTATTGGAGGGTTGCATTTCGGGACTGTTAACCAATTAGAGAACTGCATTGACACCACAATGGGACCTCCACAATACCTGGGCAGGCTGGTGGGAGGGCAAATACATACCAGCTTTGCCCTGTTTTCATCAGTATGAAATGAGGTATCCTGAACTGGAACAAATGGGTAGACAATCACATAAGCCAATTTGTAGGCATAAACCATGGAAAAGAAAACGCAATATGATATATAAAATACAGTTTAGGTCCGCTTTAAGAATGGGGATGAAGATTCTTGTCAATCCCCATTCACAACAATCCCTGAGATGAATTAGTGAGTACCTGTCTGGGATAAAGATGCTGTACCCTGCTGTGTTCACAATCTTCTTCTCCTGGATGCACAGGCTCAGCCAGCTAGATTTCACAAGCTGAACCCCTGTGGGCAACTTCTGCAGCTTCAGCAGCCGGAAAGCGCGGTCACAGTCCATTCCATCATCCACTATAACATGGGTCACCTCTGAACTGAACTGCGGAGAGACCTGCCCACCATTCTGGATAATCTGCGTCTGGAAGATCCCAGCTCTGGCCTGGCCAATTCCCGCCTGCAGGATGTAAGCCTTGACGCCAGCAAAACACTCTCCTGAATGAAAACATAAATAATAAAAAAAGGAATATTAACACTATTCTTATTTGTATTGCCCCGTGCAGCACAATTTGATACTAACTTGCATTTACTCTGGTCAACCTGACTAAGGGCCTATTCACACTGCACAATGAAAAACAGATGCGTTTTAATTGATCAGTTGTTCCATAGCAGCGCATTGTGAAAAAGCTTCAGTTAAAACACATCTAATGTGAACTGACCCATAGGGAAAACTGGATATTACCTTGCTAATCAGTGGTCCATTCAGTCATAACTGACAGCAACTGATTCAGTGTGAATGTACTCTTAGAGGACCAGATTCACTAAAGAATGCACAATACATGGCAATACAGCAAGTCCATTACATCCCTGACTCTTATAAAAAGAGGTATTCTAGAAATAGACATAACTTAAAATTATGACAGTCTAGCACAGAGTCTTGAGAAAGGGAAAGATTGCAAAACATCACCCAGGCGACACTGGCTTGGATGGATATTACTGGAGTATGGTGTAAATTACCAGTATATCCTTATAATTATTAGTTATAATACCCTTTTCACTGTATATTTTGTTTACAGAAACTGAATAAAGTGGTATGAAAATGTTATATAGCGCCAGTCCACATTTTCTGTTTTTTTTTTTTTTTTTTTTTTTTTTGTACTTAAAATGCACATGTTTATCCACAACCAGCCTGATGATACAGGTGTCTGCTTCACCTACATGTTGCTTACGATGAGGACAGCTCCCACTACAATCCTACCGCTAAGTAAAGTCTCTAAAACTTTTGAAGCAGTTATTTAGATGGCACTAACTAATGTCATTTGATAATGCCATTTTCAGTAAAATTTACCTTGCGGCACCCAAATGACCTGAACTGTAATCATTGGTGTAGAGGCTGAGTGGCAAATTGCCTAGCAGTCCTTATCCCTCATTGTATTCAGGGCTGTGGAGTGGGAGTCATTTTTGGGTACCTGGAGTCGGCAGTTTCATTAAATCTTTAGCGGTAACCCCAAGTCAGGCTCGGGCCGGAAAGCAGCAGCTCAGAGCGGTAATTCCGAATTGGATCCATCAAAGGTGTGGAATGTGCAGGGCTGCTGCAGATCTATCTACCGGTAGGAGTATTAGGGTCGAAAAGCATGAGAAAAAAATTGCACCTCTTTTGGACAATAAATTTGGAAATGATCATACCGCCAGGGAGGTTAATGGAGAAGTCGGATGATTTTTGTACCAACTCCACAGCTTTGGTAAGTATTAGACTAAGGAGTGGGAGTCAAGAAGTCGGAGTAATTTTGGGTACTTGGAGTCGGAGTTGGTGGTTTCATAATCGGAGAAATTGGATGATTTTTGTACCAACAACACAGCCCTGATTGTATGTGAATGAGCACAAGCACGAGACCTGCTGGAACACAGAGAACAGGAACCCTGAAGCCATCAACCAGCAATGGAGAGAGGACAGCGAGATTGCGGTAACCTTACTGCCAGATCAGTCTTTTCCTGCTGAGCTGCTAGGTCCACTTAAAACTGCATCTTATTTAGATATCCCATGGTTTTATTTTATATTTATAGATTTACAAAGTAGATTTATGTTTTATCGTCTCGTCGCCTTTTTTTTAATCTATACACTGCTCTCAGAAGTTGTATTTTGCCAGGAAAAGTTTTATGGCTGTAATTCCATATCAGTGAGGGTTAAGCTAACACAAGAGAGAAGCTGTCTCATGCATGCCTGAAGGTGAACTCTTTCAGGAAGTAAAAGAAAGTAAGAAACATAACCTGGTTATAAATATGTTTTGCACTGTACACACACATGTTTATGTCATCATGTCGCCTCAGGTACACTTTAAAATACTAAAAATAATGTTGATAGTACCTTTTCACCAACTTTTACATTGTAAAGTGCGAAAAATTTATTTTAAGAAGATGAAAAATTATATCCAAGAAAAAAAAACTTAGGAGAAAAAGTTAATTGAATAAGGGCCAAAAGAGCATTCCTGTAACCAGGGGCGTAACTAGAAATCACTGGGCCCCACTGCAAAAATTTGGATGCCCCCTCCCCTCCTTGGGCCCGCTTAGGGCCGTTTTGGGGTGCAGGAGGGAGTCGCAGGATGAGGGGAGAGCATTGGCCCCTACATCGGCAGGGAGGGGGGCCACTACCTCCCCCCCCCCCTCTACTTGGGCACGCCCGTCAGCGCGCTCCCCTCCTGCATTATTAGGTGGCAGGAGCTGCGGCAGGAACACAGGCATACCTCTATGTGTTTCACCACAGAGGTCCAATCTCAAAGTGCTACACGCAACTTCCTGCTTATCATGAAGAAGTGTGGCACTTAGAGATCGGACCTCAGTGGTGGAACAAAGAGGTATGCCCGTGTTCCTGCCGCCGCTCCTGCCACCTAATAATGCAGGAGGGGAGCGCGCTGAGGGGAAAGCCCGAGGTGGAAGGGGGGGGGGGGGGAAGTGGCCCCCCTCCCCGCCGATGTGAAGCCAATGCTCTCACCTCATGCTGTGACCCCTCCTGCCCCCCAAAATGGCCCTGTGTGGGGGTTGCAAAGTCTAACTGACAAAATAGTGTGCAAGTGAGTACAGATTCTGGTTGGTATCTTACTATTTTGGCAGTTAAACTGCTGTTCAGGAAATGCTGTTGAAAACAAAGAAAACCCTGAGAATCCCCCATGAGGAGATGGACTGGCCCAAAACCTGTCGGTTCTGTCAGATTTTAGCTGCCTACTTTTTTCGCGATAGTGGTCCATTAACTGAAAGCTTTTTCACAATGCAATGCAAAAAAACAGGGCTGTGGAGTCGGAGTTGGGGTCGGAGTCGGAGTAATTTTGGGCACTCGGAGTCAGAGTTGGAGTCGTTGATTTCATAAACTGAGGAGTCGGGAGTCGGAGTCGGCTGATTTTTGTATAAAATCCACGATCCTGTTAAGTATTAGACTAATGGTGCCCATACACGATACAATAAAAACGTTCGATTTTACCGTTTATTCGATCTAAATGATCGAATTGAATGAAAGTTGAAAATGTTTTTTTTTTTCGATCAAGAAATTCAAACGATTATCCCGTTTTTTCGGGAAAAAATGATCGGACATGCTGGAAAAATCTTTATATTCGATCAAACAGAATAATCGAACTAAATTATCTAATTGAAAAATTGTACCATGTATGGCCACCTTAAGGAGTAGGAGTCGAGGAGTCGGAGCCATTTTGGGTACCCGGAGTCGGAGTTGGAGTCGTGATTTCATAAACTGAGGAGTCTTAGTCGGAAGATTTTTGTACCGACTCCACAGCCCTGCAAAAAACAGATACTAACTAATACCAACACACACTAACGCATACCAACACACACTAACGCATACCAATGCATTAAGTGTAAAAGGGCCCTTTGGGACACAGGTGGTGGGGATGGAATTAGGCACAAATTGCATGAATCCAGAGACCCAACTTGCCTTGTGCCAGCAGTTCAGGTCGGTGGTGGTTTAGAAGAATGTGATCTGAATGGAATATTCACAGAATAAAAGTACAGCTGATAGTTCTTCAGAAAATAAGTGATGAAATTACATTAACAACCAAAATTGCTTTGTAGTTGGGAGATAACCCAAACCTTCCTCTTATTTTGCTTTTTTCTACATTCATCTTACCTTGAACATCAACATCTGTCTTGATCTTTTTTGCATCATGTGTTGAACTGCTATTTTCCCTCAGCCGCTTTACCTTGGGGAACGCTTTCACAATTCCTCGCGGTTCCATTCACTATTCCTTTAGAAAAAGATCAGAGATAATGGCAATTTAGAGACATGATGAACATTTCCAAAGTGTTACTACAAGGTGATTCGAGCTCTGCTTTCACAAGTATCAGGGCTCTAAATTTACCATACCAGGGGTACAAAAGCGTGCTAAGTCTTAGCATGCCTGTGAAAAGGCCCTTAGCATGCCTAAAGGGCTTTAGGTTTCGCTAAGCTTCGCGCGCTAACTTAGCCTATAACGTTGCACCGGGTGCCCCCGAAACTTCGCATGGTGCGATGATTCGGGCACACATGGTGCAATGTTTTCGGCACACCTGGTGCGACGTTCCGCGCGCCCTGCGTGGCGCTAAACTTTGCGTGCGATGAGCAAAAGCGGTGGGCGTGCTAACTTCTTATCACTGTAGGTAGCACGCCCCAAAGCTTTTAGGCGTGCTAATTAAGTTAGCACACTTTTGTGAATCGAGGCCGATATGTGAATAATAATAATAAACTGTAACCTTTACAATAAAGAAACATACATGACCATGGGGTACCTGCTTTAAAATTGCATCTCAAAAATGATCAGTAGTTAATTACAGAATAGCAAAAAAATAAACTACTCCATTGGAAGTCAAGCTTTTCCTCCACCCTCCAAATGCCAATTAGTTCTTTAAAGTCCAGCTTCAGACACAGATGTTTTCCTAGTCCTCTGTAGGTTCTCAGTGGCAGAGCCTATTGTCTAAAGCAGGGCTTTTCAATCTTTTCACTAATTGTACCACTTTTATCACCTGAAAATGTAGAAGTACCACCCGTGGGCCTGCACAGTAGAGTGGACCCGATCAGGCTCGGCTGTTTCCACCAAAATCAAAGCGGAGACCTGCTACGGCGTATGCGGGTATGCAGACAAGGAGATCTTTGGGCGTCCTTTTGCTGGATCCCATCTACTGTGGAGGAAGGTGGAAGCCTCTTTAGCCCCCCGAGGTCCTCGCTGTGCTGCCCTGCAGAATAGTTCAGACCTCACATCAGCAGTAACCCGACTGTCACTGTGCACAGACTGCCTGGCTGTCTCTTCACCACTGATCTGAGGTCTGAAGTATGCCGCAGGGAGGCACAGCGGGGAGAGAACGAGGGGAGCTGAGCTTTGTGGAGGCAAGATGGTATGATGACAAGTGGCAGACAAACCTGGTGTGTACCACCTGGCCAACAGCAAAGTACCACTGGTGGTACGCGTACCACAGGTTGAAAAGCCCTGGTCTAAAGGTGGCCATACATCTCTTGACTTGGCAACCGATCCACCATCCCATATTTATCAAAGAATCGGTTGAAAAACGGCGCTGCCAAGAGCATGCCCGATTGATGAAACTCCCAATTTCAGGCTGAAATTGATCGCATGTATCGATCAGACATGCTGCAAGATGTGCCGTTATGGTTGATCGGGTGCACGGCGGTAACGACGAGCGACATCAGGAGGAGCGATTAAATCTCTGGCGCTGTTCCCCCAGTGTATACAGTGGCTAGCAAAAGTATTCGGCCCCCTTGAAGTTTTCCACATTTTGTCATATTACTGCCACAAACATGAATCAATTTTATTGGAATTCCACGTGAAAGACCAACACAAAGTGATGTATACGGGAGAAGTGGAACAAAAATCCTGCATGATTACAAACATTTTTTACAATTCAATAACTGCAAAGAGGTGTGTGCATAATTATTCAGCCCCCTGAGTCAACACTTTGTAGAACCACCTTTTGCTGCAATTACAGCTGCCAGTCTTTTAGGGAATGTCTCTACCAGCTTTGCACATCTAGAGACTGAAATCCTTGCCCATTCTTCTTTGCAAAACGGCTCCAGCTCAGTCAGATTAGATGGACAGTGTTTGTGAACAGCAGTTTTCAGATCTTGCCACAAATCATCGATTGGATTTAGATCTGGACTTTGACTGGGCCATTCTAACACATGAATATGTTTTGTTTTAAACCATTCCATTGTTGCCCTGGCTTTATTTTTAAGGTCATTGTCCTGCTGGAAGGTGAACCTCCGCCCCACTCTCAAGTTTTTTGCAGACTCCAAGAGGTTTTCTTCCAAGATTGCCCTGTATTTGGCTCCATCCATCTTTCCATCAACTCTGACCAGCTTCCCTGTCCCTGCTGAAGAGAAGTACCCCCTGAGCATGATGCTGCCACCACCATATTTGACAGTTGAGATGGTGCATTCTGAGTGATGTGCAGTGTTAGTTTTCCGCCACACATAGCGTTTTACATTTTGGCCAAAAAAGTTCCAATTTGGTCTCATCTGACCAGAGCACCTTCTTCCACATGTTTGCTGTGTCCCCACATGGCTTGTGGCAAACTGCAAACAAAACTTCTTATGCTTTTCTGTTCACAATGGCTTTCTTGCCACTCTTCCATAAAGGCCAACTTTGTGCAGTGCACGACTAATAGTTGTCCTATCGACAGATTCCCCCACCTGAGCTGTAGATCTCTGCAGCTCGTCCAGAGTCACCATGGGTCTCTTGACTGCATTTCTGATCAGTGCTCTCCTTGTTTGGCCTGTGAGTTTAGGTGGACGGCCTTGTCTTGGTAAGTTTACAGTTGTGCCATACTCCTTCCATTTCAGAATGATCGCTTGAACAGTGCTCCGTGGGATGTTCAAGGTTTTGGAAATCTTTTTGTAGCCTAAGCCTGCTTTAAATTTCTCAATAACTTTATCCCTGACCTGTCTGGTGTGTTCTTTGGACTTCATGGTGTTGTTGCTCCTAATATTATCTTAGACAACCTCTCAGGCCATCATATAGCAGTTGTATTTGTACTGACATTAGATTACACACAGTTGCACTCTATTTAGTCATTAGCACTCATCAGGCAATGTCTATGGTCAACTGACTGCACTCAGACCAAAGGGGGCTGAATAATTACGCACACCACACTTTGCAGTTATTTATTTGTAAAAAATGTTTGGAATCATGTAGGATTTGCGTTCCAATTCTCACGTGTACACCACTTTCTATTGGTCTTTCACATGGAATTCCAATAAAATTGATTGTGGCAGTAATATGACAAAATGTGGAAAACTTCAAGGGGGCCGAATACTTTACCATACCAGGGGTACAAAAGCGTGCCAAGTCTTAGCATGCCTGTGAAAAGGCCATTAGCATGCCTAAAGGGCTTTCGATCAGACATGCTGCAAGATGTGCCGTTATGGTTGATCGGGTGCACGGCGGTAACGACGAGCGACATCAGGAGGAGCGATTAAATCTCTGGCGCTGTTCCCCCAGTGTATACAGTGGCTAGCAAAAGTATTCGGCCCCCTTGAAGTTTTCCACATTTTGTCATATTACTGCCACAATCAATTTTATTGGAATTCCATGTGAAAGACCAATAGAAAGTGGTGTACACGTGAGAATTGGAACGCAAATCCTACATGATTCCAAACATTTTTTACAAATAAATAACTGCAAAGTGTGGTGTGCGTAATTATTCAGCCCCCTTTGGTCTGAGTGCAGTCAGTTGACCATAGACATTGCCTGATGAGTGCTAATGACTAAATAGAGTGCACCTGTGTGTAATCTAATGTCAGTACAAATACAACTGTTCTATGATGGCTTTAGAGGTTGTCTAAGATAATATTAGGAGCAACAACACCATGAAGTCCAAAGAACACACCAGACAGGTCAGGGATAAAGTTATTGAGAAATTTAAAGCAGGCTTAGGCTACAAAAAGATTTCCAAAGCCTTGAACATCCCACGGAGCACTGTTCAAGCGATCATTCAGAAATGGAAGGAGTATGGCACAACTGTAAACCTACCAAGACAAGGCCGTCCACCTAAACTCACAGGCCAAACAAGGAGAGCGCTGATCAGAAATGCAGTCAAGAGACCCATGGTGACTCTGGACGAGCTGCAGAGATCTACAGCTCAGGTGGGGGAATCTGTCGATAGGACAACTATTAGTCGTGCACTGCACAAAGTTGGCCTTTATGGAAGAGTGGCAAGAAAGCCATTGTGAACAGAAAAGCATAAGAAGTTTTGTTTGCAGTTTGCCACAAGCCATGTGGGGACACAGCAAACATGTGGAAGAAGGTGCTCTGGTCAGATGAGACCAAAATGGAACTTTTTTGGCCAAAATGCAAAACGCTATGTGTGGCGGAAAACTAACACTGCACATCACTCAGAATGCACCATCTCCACTGTCAAATATGGTGGTGGCAGCATCATGCTCAGGGGATGCTTCTCTTCAGCAGGGTCAGGGAAGCTGGTCAGAGTTGATGGGAAGATGGATGGAGCCAAATACAGGGCAAACTTGGAAGAAAACCTCTTGGAGTTTGCAAAAGACTTGAGAGTGGGGCGGAGGTTCACCTTCCAGCAGGACAATGACCCTAAACATAAAGCCAGGGAAACAATGGAATGGTTTAAAACAAAACATATTCATGTGTTAGAATGGCCCAGTCAAAGTCCAGATCTAAATCCAATCGAGAATTTGTGGCAAGATCTGAAAACTGCTGTTCACAAACACTCTCCATCTAATCTGACTGAGCTGGAGCTGTTTTGCAAAGAAGAATGGGCAAGGATTTCAGTCTCTAGATGTGCAAAGCTGGTAGAGACATTCCCTAAAAGACTGGCAGCTGTAATTGCAGCAAAAGGTGGTTCTACAAAGTGTTGACTCAGGGGGCTGAATAATTATGCACACACCACTTTGCAGTTATTGAATTGTGAAAAATGTTTGTAATCATGCAGGATTTTTGTTCCACTTCTCATGTGTACACCACTTTGTATTGGTCTTTCACATGGAATTCCAATAAAATTGATTCATGTTTGTGGCAGTAATGTGACAAAATGTGGAAAAGTTCATTGGGGCCGAATACTTTTGCAAGCCACTGTAAATGTACATTTATACACTACCTGTTCTGTTTCACGGGGCTCACCTGTATTTGGAATCCGCTGCTCTTCCATTAGCAGTATACACGCCGCTGGCGCATAGCACATATCGTGAATGTGTGGCGTCACACATGCACCACGACAGTGGCGTGTATACTGCTAATGGAAGAATGGCAGATTTGGAAGACAGATGGGCAACGTGTCCCGACGGGAACAAGTTGCAGGCAGGCACGCATGGCGGTGGGGGTAAACCACACATTACAACGTCTTGGAGCCATTAAGAGGCTCAAGAAGGACTATGAATGTGGCGGCTTGCCGCTAAGAAGTTAAACTGTGTTCAGACAACGACTTCATCACTCATGTGAGGTGTCCTAAACTAATAAGTCATTGGCTGCAAATCTTTATCAAACTGAAACACCTTCTAAAGGACACCTGATGTGAGAGGTATATGGATACTGCCACATTTCATTTTGAACAATACCAATTACCTGGCATTCCTGTTGATGTTTCTGGCATCAGTAGTGTCTGAATCAAACATCTTAAACAAGTGGGTAATCCAGTCAAACTGCAAACAGAAACATCAGCTCTGCATGCTTGTTCAGGGTCTATGGCTGAAAATATTAGAGGCAGGTAATCAGCAGGACAGCCAGGCAATCTGCATTGTTTAAAAGGAAATAGATAGGTCAGTCTCCATATCCCTCTCACTTTATCGAGCGCAAGAGAAATCAAACTTTTTTGACTAGTGCATGTATTTATTCATCAACACAACAGTTATCGCTGTACAGTTGTACTTATACAGAGTTATAGCTGAGACAAGAAGAACAGAGGAATCTGGTTGCAGAAAGACAGATAAGGCAGAAATAAGAGAAGGGGCAGCTGAGGCAGATATGACAGGAGCATCTGAGTGCAGAAGGACAGCTGATGCAAGAAGGAGAAAAAGGACCTGGGTGCAGGAGAGGAGCAACTGAGGCAAAGATGGAGGGATCTGGATATAGAAGAGGGACAGCCAAAGCAGGAAGAACAGAGGAAACTGGGGCAGGAGAGGAGCAGCTGAGGCAGGAAGGAAAGAGGCATCTGGGTGCACAGGAGGGGCAGCTGAGGCTGTTAGGATAGAGGTATCTGTGTGCAGAAGTGGGGCAGCTGAGATAGGAAATATAGAGGAATATGCGTGCAGAAGAGGGGCAGCTGAGGGAGGAAGTACAGAGTAATATACATGCAGAAGAGGGGCAGAAGGGAAATGTGCAGCTGCAGTGCAGCCAGTCCCAGCATCCCCTTTCCCCCTGACAGTTTCGTGCAAACGGGATCAGAAGTGGGGAGGAAGAATGGTTGACTGATTTCAGCACCTCCTCAAACATTCAATTCTATTATCAGCTAGACTACTTACTGCCCCACACAGCCCGGATTTACATGAGTCACAGCCGCTTCCGGTTGACCCGGATGTTTTTGCAGTCCACGCTGGGCAGCATCTTATTATTGGCTGGGCACTCTGGCTGGCTGCTAGGGAGGGTCAGTGCCGTATATAACTAGGTGGAGCCCTAGTGCGGCTCGGGTTGTCATAGCAGCGGCCGGTGCATGTGTTGTTATGGTAACGAGCGGGTTGCCGTAGTAACGAGAGATTGCAAAGTGGTCCTGGCAAGATGGCGGTGCAGCACTGGCTGGAGAGCTTGAAGGCGTCTAAGAAGACCTGTATCCTGCAGGACGGTAATGTGACTTTCGCCCAGGCTGTAACCACACGCCATGCTGCTTCCACCTGCCGTCTGGGGGAGACAACCCAGAAGATTCCCATAGCCCATCACAAGAGATGGATTTGTTTTCTGCTGCTCATGTTCTGGAGGAATATGCCTTATTTCGAGCCCTTGGTCTTATGCTTGTGCTGATGACGTTGCTCCATCTGCCCTTGACCCATGTAGCCCTTTTTGTTTTGAGTTGCTGCTGTTGTCCTATTTTCCAACTGCTACAGCCTTGAGGGACAGTCCTAAACTGAAAGTATAGTTCCCATCGGTCCTGCTCTTAATGGACAGTTTGTCTTCTGAAACCAAATCCTTCTCTTCTGTCTGAAATGATGCAATTGCTTTCCCTGTCCTGCTTAAAGGATACCTGAACTAAGAAGGATATGGAAGTGGTCATATTTATTTCTTGTTAAACAATTCCAGTTGCCAGGTTGACCTTCTGATACTCTACCTCTAATACTTTTAGCCATAGACCCTGAACATGAAGCAGGTGATGTTGGTGGTCGCTGGCTGCCGCGCAGTGCCTGATGTGGGCGCTGCTATACCTGTAATGCTATAGCTACATGAGTCGTGTACTTGTTCCCCCGCTATAATTCTGGTGCCACCAATAGCTGGACCCCAAATTACGATTCTGAGGGTGAAACTAGGTAATCATTAGGTACATTAATTTCATACACTCCCTGTGCTCAAATCACTAGCGATGGAACAACAGGTACGCTCTGAGCACGGTTAGTGTGACAGGTAAAGTATAACTGCACGGGGCGCTGGGGGAGGGTGGCGAACAGAACACATTCGTTGGGACAGTGGCCTGAGGTTTCTGCCACGTTCGTAATTCGTGATTATCGCACGCCTTCACCGCCGCGCATGTCGATCTGAGATTTTTCAGCATGTCCGATCGATACATGCAACCAGCATCCATCCAAAATTGGTTGAATTGTCAATCGGGCATGCTTGTGGTGGCACAGATTTTCTTCAGATTAAATGATTATCGAATTTGATGGTCGATCAGCCACTAAGTCTATAGATATATGGCCACCTTTAGCCATAGACCCTAAACAAGCATGCAGATCAGGTGTTTCCGACTGAAGTTTGACTAGATTAGCTGCTTGCTTGTTTTAGGTGTGTGATTCAGACACTTCTGCAGCCAAAGAGATCTGCAGGTCGACCGGGAAACTGATATGGTTTATAAGGAAATAAATATGGTAGCCTCCATGTTCCTCACGGTATTGGTGTCCTTTTAAGTTGATGTTATCAATCACAATTATATCCATGATGGATTTATATTCCCTTTTGAACCCAAATCTCTATCTTTACAACATTGTGCCTGGCTTTGTTTGTAAGGATAGTTCCTCTTTTTGTCCCTATCTTCCACTATTCGTGGTTTTTGGCTTGTTGTGGCCCACAGAGCCATCAAATTTGGCCCCCAAGTGGTTTCCCCACTTGGTACTATGTTTGGCCCACTCTAGACCACCAAGCAAGCTATATTGGAAGTGAATACTAGAACGCCAAGGAATCCATTTGGAGGGGGGAGGGGAAAGCACAAGACACCAGGGAACTGTATAGGGGAGGGAGAGGGATCACTAGACACCAGTGAACTTTATAGGGGATGGAGGGGGCCACTATACACCAAGTAACTATAGAGGAGGGAGGACCACTAAATACCAGGGAACTTTATAGAGGGAGGTGGCATTCAACACCAGGTAACTGTATGCAGGAGGGAGGTGGCATTAGACACTAGGGAACTGTATAAGGGAGGGCCCTTAGACACCAGGGAACTGTACGGGGGTGGCGCATTATACACTAGGGAACTTTATAAGGGAGGGGGCCGCTAGACACCAGGGAACTCTATAGGGGGAGGCATTAGACACCAGGAAACTGTATTTGGGTAGGGATGAGAGAAACTAGACGACAGGGAACAGTATAGGGGAGGGAGGGGAGAGAGATGGGCAAAAATGACGCTAGAAATTTGGGCCCACCGGGCGCTGTAATATGAATTATTGCTATATCTATCTATATATGCTATAATTTGGGGCTGTCAAAATACGGAGCCCAAAGTACTTTAAAAAACAGCTGAATTCAGCCACCAGCAATAGCTGCCAGACGAATTATGTCTTATTCCACAGTCCACGGCAGCCTGGAGGGGGAATAATTATTAATACCACCAGGACTTTTGCAGGAGCAGGTTGAGCCGTTTTTCGGCTTTACCCTGCGCCCACATTTCCCGGTGCCTTAGTTACATGTACACTGGGAAGGGGGCCATTAGACACCAGAAAACTTTATAAGGGAGGGAGGGGGTCGCTAGACATTGAGGTTGGCCCACAACTTGGTCCCAGTTTTCAATTTCAGTCCACTTTGTAGTTGAGTTTGACACCCCTTCTTTATAACATTGTAAATCAGGGGTTTATCTAGAACAGGCACACAACAGACTTCTTCAAGTAGACTGTATAACAGCATACAGAGCAAATAAAGGCACATAACATGTTTTGGGCGTAGCCCTTCCTCACCTGAGGAAGGGCTATGCCCGAAACATGTTGTGTGCCTTTGTCTGCTCTGTATGCTGTTAATTCAGTCTACTTGAAGAAGCCTGTTGTGTGCCGTCTCTTACAGTGCATTGGCGTGCAGGAGTGGTGTCCCTGCAGGGGTCTGGTACCGGCTTCCTGGTCTAGAGACACAGACACGTGTGGTGTGGGAAGTGTTTCCTTTAGTTTATCCAGAACAATTGTTTTATCCCACCCGTACTTTAATTGTACAGAGCCATACAATCCAGCTGTCAGGGCAAGATGTGGATTGGATGTGGCTTTGTGGGCTGGGCTTGTGAGAGTAGTGTTACAGGGTACCCAGTTGCCTTAGAGCAGGCATGAGCAAACTTGGCCCTCCAGTTGTTAAGGAACTACAAGTCCCACAATGCATTTGCCTTTGAGTCATGACTGTGGCTGTAAGACTCCTGCAAAGCATTGTGGGACTTGTAGTTACTTAACAGCTGGAGGGCCAAATTTGCCCATGCCTGCCTTAGAGTCATAAAGTCATGTAGTTATTGCTAACATTATTAAAATGCAGAATCTCTCCTCAACATTTTCTTTTTATTTATTTAGGCAGAAGAAAAGTGCACTACCTGTTTTCAGATGGCAAGGAAATGGTTGAGGAGTATGACCACAAGAAACATGAACTGCTGGGTAAGGAAAGTGAAGGCCTTTACCTGAACATAATCTTCAGCCCTGTACACATGGGGAAATCTTCATGGTATCTCTGTTGCCTGAAGCATCATGTATTGATCCCTGCCAGGTGACAAACCATTGCTGACGTTGGGCAGATGCGTCATCAGCCTCCTGGCTAGTGACATGTCTGTTATGCCGGTGGGGGGTGGAGGGACGACAAGCAGTGTGCAGGGAGAAAAATGCAATGCAATGCGGTGCTTGGGCTGCAGAGATTGCTAAAGATCTGGCATGCAAGACCTTTTGCAGGCGTCGTCCAGCTGTACACATGCTGGTCAGGGTTGCCAAATCAACCCTTTATTTACTCACACATCTAAGGTATGCATGCTCTGGGGCTGCTTGCACATAATCAGTGCCTAAACTGCATCTAACTAACCACAAGACCTGTATAATTATTGTGTCCGTATTTAAAGGGATGAGTTCAGACTAGTATGTATACCGTTCATGGCTTTAGAGTGTGTTTCACTCTGAAGGAAATTCACAAAAAAGATATTTAATTGTCCATTAGAATTTCTTAAGGCCACATAAGACATTTTCATTATAAAACACATGTACCAATAGTAACAAATGGCTAAAATTCTACCTGTACCCCCCCCCCCCCACACACACACACACACACACACACACACACACACACACACACACACACACACACACCTGTGGAATATACCTCTCCTCCGCAGGGGGCAACTACAGGGGCAGCAGCCTCTGCAGCCATCATCCTCCCCCAACCTCGTCTTTCAAACCTCCAATGAAAAGCAAGTCTGTATAAACACATGAAAAAGGGTGGGAACTCAATGGTGGATGACCAAGGTAAGGCAGAGTTATTAAATGCTTTCTTTGCTTCTGTCTTCACAAAGGAAACAGCACTGTTGCAAATGACAGATGCAGAAGAGTCTCAATCTTCCAATTGTAATATTAAATACTTAACGCAGGAAGAAGTGAAGGCAAGACTAAATAAATTAAAAATAGACAAGGCACCTGGCCTGGATGGCATGCATCCTCGGGTCCTAACGGAATCAAGTTCAGTTATAGATGAACCCCTTTTTCTCAGCATCAACATGGGTTTACTAAAGACAGGTCCTGTTTGACTAACATGCTCAGCTTTTATGAGGTAGTGAACGCTAATGTGGATATTGGGAATGCTGCAGATGTGATATACTTGGACTTTGCAAAGGCCTCCGACACTGTTCCCCACAAAAGTCTGAAAGTTGAGGATGCAAGGACTGGGGAAGAGTCTGTGTTCATGGATAGGGAACTGGCTAATGGACAGAAAACAAAGAGTTGTAGTCAATGGATCATACTCAAAATGGGTGACTGTTAGCAGTGGGGTCCCACAGGGGTCTGTACTGGGTCCAGTGCTCTTCAATTTATTTATTAATGACCTAGTAGATTCAGTAGTGAGCAATGTTGCTATTTTTGCAGATGATACAAAATTGTGCAGAATCATCAACTCTCAGGAAGATAGTGTCATATTGCAACAGGATCTGGATAGGATGGCTATATGGGCACATACATGGCAGATGAAATTCAATGTTGAAACATGTAAAGTCATGCATTTTGGTCGTACTAATGGTCTAGCACCATACAAAATAAATGGGATAAAGTTGGGGACATCAAACTTGGAGAAGGACTTAGGAGTATTCATCGACAACAAGTTAAATAATCATACTCAATGTCAAGCCGCTGCAGCTAAAGCTAACAAAATTTTGGGATGCATTAAAAGGGAAATAAAAACTCGAGATGCTAGCATAATATTGCCCGTTTAACTCTCTAGAAAGGCCACATCTGGAATATGGAATTCAGTTCTGGGCACCACATTACAAAAAAGATATTGCAGTTTTAGAGCAGGTGCAGAGAAGAGGAACAAAATTGATACGTGGGATGGAAGGTCTCACTTACCAAGAAAGGTTAGATAAACTGGGTTTATTTAGTCTAGAGAAAAGACGCCTTAGAGGGGATCTAATTAACCTGTATAAATACATCAGAGGGCAATAAAATAGTTTGGCGGATGAGCTTTTTGTCCCTAGGCCTTCTCAAAGGACTAGAGGACATGATCTGCGCATGGAGGAAAAAACGTTTTAGCCATTTATTGAGGAAAAAGGTGTTTACAGTAAGAGTGATTAACATGTGGAATGCATTGCCACAGGAAGACGTTATGGCAAACTCTATACCTGCTTTTAAAGGGGGCTTAGATGCTTTCCTTGCTTGGAAAGACATCCATGGCTACAATTACTAGGTAATGCCTAATGATGTTGATCCAGGGATTTTATCTGATTGCCATCTGGAGTCGGGAAGGAATTTTTTTTCCCTTTTGGGGCTAATTGGACCATGCCTTGTAAGGGTTTTTTCGCCTTCATCTGGATCAACAGGGATATGTGAGGGAGCAGGCTGGAGTTGTACTTTGTTCTCTGGTTGAACTCGATGGACATATGTCTTTTTTCAACCAAAGTAACTATGTAACATGGGAAATTTCCAGTACCCCAAGGGGCAGTTCCTTCACATGGATCTGTAGAGGGAAGGGAGGTGGTCCGCTTCCATCTTAAACAGAGAGAGAGGAGAGCATTGAGAAGAATATGAAAGAAGGAAAAAAGAATAGTAGGTGAGGGTAACAGACAAGACACAGAACATTTGTATCACACTTTTCTCCTGGCGGCCAGAACTGCAGCCACTATAGGCAGTAACAGTGTCAGGGGGTTTTGCTCAAGGTTTCCTCACTGAATAGGTGCAGAATTACTGACTAGGAAGAGCCAAGATCCAAACCTAGGTCTCCTGTATCAGAGGTAAAGCCCTTAACCAGTACACGATCCAGCTATTGGAAGATTGTGGTCCAACATTTTAATCAGTCCCGGCCCAACCATCATCACTAAGTACTCCAGATGTCCTTGAGAGCCCAATGAAGGTAGGAAGTGTACAGGGGATTCCAGGTTCTCTCAAATTTCTTAAGAAAATCATCTAGGATTGCCTTTGTCTTGTCAAAACACTGTGCATAGCAAATTCTGCATGTGACTAGTTTGGAGTTCAGAGAGGATGACTTCAACAGAGCTGCGATCACTTCTTTGGTTGCAACCTAGAATCTGAGTCACTAACTTGTATTGAGATTTTGTTGTGTTGATACATTTTCTATGCGTTTTGGTCTTTTGTGGTCTTTATTAAGACAGAATAAAATGACTTTCTTTCTCTTTGCTTCATAAGCCTTACTAATTTATCAGCTGATCAAACTGATCACATTCTTCTCCGTGAGTCGTCCTACACCTAAACGTCATTAACTATATTCAATCACCTCTGTTTCCAGTGAGGAAGTGGAGACAGAAGTCCACCTTGGGGGCAGGTGGTCAGTGGGAGATTGAAGTTGGAGAAACTCAAGCACCAGTGGTCGGTGTGCTACAAACTGACTTCCTAAAAGAAAACAGTTCAAATGTATGTATTCCGCACGACTATGAGCTACATCGGGTTTATTGCTATGTAAAGTGAACGTGAAGTGATAATAAACTTGTGAGCTAATAAATTGCATTGGTAGTGTGGATGATAAATAGAACATTAGTAGTATAGAAAAGAGCCTCTTATATTTTTATTTTCAGTTTTATACCTTTATTTTTAAGATTGTATCAGACTTTCAGAGCTGCGGTTTAGAATCCACACAGAGATATAGTAATTACCCATTGAACTTTCCTGCAGTAAAACCTTTTTATCTGCATTTCCTCTGACAGATATCAGCCTTTAAGCTTATTTTTACAGTTCACGAAACCAGACTGAATTTGACAAGCTCTCTAGCATAAATAACAACCCAAGGTTTTTGTTGTTGCTACACTGGAACACAGAGAGGGACTTCAGATCATTGCTTAGTAGTGCTAGTATTATATGTGTATTTTATCTCATCATTTCACTTCAGGTTTGCTTTAAGACCTTTTCTTTTATAGGGTAATTCCTTAAACAGGTCCTCAGTCACCACTGAGATAAGTTTGTGTGTTTAGTTGTGGCTCTTGTGCAGATAGTCCATATACAAACCACATCTTAAATTCTGCCAGCTAAGTCCAGCTGTGTTGGGGAGCATCAGCAATTAAGTGTGTGTGTGTGTGTGTGTGTGTGTGTGTGTGTGTGTGTGGGGGGGGGGGGGGGGGGGGGGGGTGCAATATGTTTTGACTTAAAACAAGGGACAAGGGATCAAATCCCTCTACACACTGCAAACAGAATTTCTAAAGATTTAACCATGAAATTCAGTCATCTGCTGCCCCAATCGATTAAGATTTTCTGTCTGATAGATAAATTTAATGTTTTTTTTGGCACGGTGATAACCGTAGTAATGAGCAATGAAAACCTTATTGTAAATAAACGTTCTGTATTGTCTTGCTGCTTAACCTCCCTGGCATTTTGATTATGCGCAGCCGCACGGCTGCGCATGGTTTTTTTTTTTTTTTTTTAAACCTAATTTTTTTTTTTTTTTAATCATGTAGCTAGCCTAGCGCTAGCTACATGATACCCCCTTCCCTTCCGATTCCCACCCAGCCTTCCAATCGCCGCCGGCGCCTATGCCTATCAGGAAATCCCGTTCTGAACGGGATTTCCTTCAGGGCTTTCCCCATCGCCATGGCGACGAACGTAATGACATTGTGACGTCATAGGGAGTCCCGATCCACCCCTCAGCGCTGCCTGGCACTGATTGGCCAGGCTGCGCACGGAGTCTGCAGGGGGGGCCCCTCTTTTGCGTTGGGTAGCGGTGGATCGGTGGCGATCGCAGCTAGCAAAGTGCTAGCTGCGTGTTTGAAAAAAAAAATGTATTCAAATCGGCCCAGCAGGGCCTAAGCGGTGACCTCCGGCGTCTCTGGACGAGCTCAGCTCGTCCAGAACGCTAGAGAGGTTAACCACTTGCACTTAAGGACCTGAGACTGCTGGTACCAAAAAATGGGGCTTACCGACGAATCGCTGCATGGATCCGCTGCTCTCGTTGGTCACACTGCTTACCCATCGCTGCATGCCCCTAGCTCTGCAGTCATTATGATCGGATTGGCTCACAGTAATTATGGAGTCAGGAGCCAATGAAATCGCCTCTGACTGGCTCACAGAGCTCTGCTGTCATAGAGCCGACAGAACGAGGGGACTGCGGCAAGGGAGAGATTGGCATGAGTGGCGGCTACGCTCTGTGCGGTAATTGAAATCTACGCCCTAGCAGGAGTGAGCAGCCATAAAGATGTAGATTTAAATTACCACGGTCCGGAAGCAGTTAAAGAACGAATACCCAAATCCTACGTGTCAGTGGGCCTAATACAAAAAGCATATACCGCGAGTTATGCTATTAGTGCAAGGATCGCGAGCGTTATAAATTGTTCCTGCCCCTCCTCTCATTAAGCTGCTCCTATTGGCTTTAACAAGGTTCCATTTTTTTTTTTTTTAATTCATAGATCTATGCTTTTGTTTTTCCAGCCTGTATTTATGAGGAAGGACACCAAAACAAGTTTTCAGTGGAGAATCCGCAATCTACCGTACCCAAAAGATGTGTACAGTGTAACTGTGAACAAGACTGAGCGCTGCTGCATTGTACGGACTAGCAATAAAAAGTAAGTGGGCAAACTATAGGCCGTATATCCTAACGCATCTCCAGTCAGAATTCCATTAGCCAACCAACAAACCTGAACTGAATTTTTTTTTCAAGAATTGTTTGCACTTTTGTAATTAAAGATTGCAGCCTCAACTGGGTCAGTGGCACCCAACTTGCTTATCTCGGCATACAAGGCCTAGAAGTAATTGTGGTATATTAAAGGGAATCTTAACTGAAGGATTAAAACAAAAAAGTTTCTGCTTTGTCGGTGTCATCATTGGTCCGTAAGTGCATGATGTTGAGAAAATCAGGTAATTGTATCCTTTATTTCTTTTACAGATTGTGTCAAATGTAACTAAAGCATGAGATGAAAAGAGTGAGACTAGCAGCGCGATACATTTCTTGCATTTGAAGTGTAATAGTACTTGGTCAGGGGCATAACTACAGGGCAGCAGTCCTTGCGACCGCAGCGGGGCCCAGAGCTGTAAGGGGGACCCAACTTCTACTTCTCTCTCTCTGATAAAGGGGTCCATCCTTCAGGTCAGGTGTTTTTGTGGCTACACTTGTGTATTTAAAGATTATGATGTCCACATGGGCCTCAGGCTATGAGGGTCTCCAGTGGTAGGGAAGAGGTGGGAACACAGGAGCACCATCAAATATTTTTTTTTCTTTTTGCTTGGGGGTCCCCATGGTTTGTAGTTACATCACTGTACCTGGGCCAAAAAAATCCTCTTTATCCTGTTCCAGCTGCAGCAACCTCTGTCTTGAGGGGCCACGCCATGTTTGTTTCTGAAAAAGGGTTAGCAAACATGGAACCCAGCGTGCAGACATGTGCAGGACATCATGAATCATTTTCCACACAGTATCATAACTGAGGCCAGTTTCACTCATGATCATTTGGATGGTTGTTATTCTGTCTTCCAGGATTTAGCCCTCCACTTTCTTCACTGTGGCTGCATCGTCCATTCGTGATGGTCTTCCAGGTCTTGACTAGAGATGGCCCAGCCTTGGAGAACTCATGGGGAAGCATGTGATCAGTTTGATCAGCTGATAGATTTGTAAGCCTCTGATTTGCTGTGATGACTTCCTGGTTTAACACATGATCATAACCAGCAAATCAGAGCCTTAGAACTTTATCAGCTGATCAAACTGATCATGTGCTTCTCCATGAGTTCTCCAATGCTGGGCCATCCCTACTTGACCCATCTGTGAGGGACATGTGACCACTTTGGAATTTCCTTTTTTCGCCTCCATTTCCACAAACTGCTATCATCTCGTCGTGGATTTGCCGGCCACTATCACCCTTCAAATGCAGGGACTTTATCATGCTGCAAGCCTCTGGATTTACCATTTCTCACTCTAGTCATTTCTGGCATAATCTGTAAAAGAAATAAAGGATACAATGAGCTGATTTTCTCAACATCATGCACTCAGGGACCAATGATGACAAGGACAAAAATGTCATCAACATACCATAACTTTAAAACTTTACGATAACCCCTCATATCTATTGCGTTTAAAGGTTTACTTTACCTGAGCACAGGCTGCTTACAAAGCTACTCCAGCCTCATTCCACATAGCTGTATTGTATGCACATTTCCACTTGTGCTTCAGTGTACTTTGCATAGTGTGGATATATTCAGCTTGGCCACCAATATTTCTGGCACTGGATCTACTAGCACACTGCAGAGTTCAATGCATTGTACCAGTTAGTTTCCACCCCATCCACCATAACCCCACACTCCTCTCCAAAATTAAATCATACCCCCCACCACCACCGCCTCCAAGTTACCCCACTTAAAATCGAATTCCCTTACTAATTTGGGTACTATTCCGTGAGCCGGGCGCAACTGAGCTAAGTAATGTACTGATTCATGTTTTTACTGGCCGTCTCGCTGCGGCCAAATGTATCAAAAGTGAGTTACCGTATATACTGGCGTATAAGGCGACTGGGCGTATAAGACGACCCCCCAACTTTTCCTCTTACAATATACAGTTTGGGGTATACTCGCCGTATAAGACTACCCCTGTCTGTGAGCGAGCATGTGCCAGGCAGAGTTGTAAATACCGTACTTATGGTGCAGTCCCCTGGTTAATAGATCGCATTCTCCGCCTAATTGCTCCTTGCGAGCAGCCGCTCGCACGGGTGCAGTGCCTCATCCGGGGTCACCTGACTGGTGATGTGTGCGCTCCACTGATGACGCTCATGGAAGAGCCCGGCAATCTCTTCTATGAGCGTCATCAGTGGAGCGCACGCATCACCAGTCAGGTGACCCCGGAAGAGGCACTGCACCCGTGCGAGCGGCTGCTCGCAAGGAGCAATTAGGCGGAGAATGCGATCTATTAACCAGGGGACTGCACCATAAGTACGGTATTTACAACTCTGCCTGGCATCCGGCACCCTCCTGACTGACATCCGGCGTATAAGACGACCCCCGACTTTTCAGAAGATTTTTAGGGGTTAAAAAGTCGTCTTATACGCCAGTATATACGTAAATGCAGCCGGCAGCAATGTAACAGATGAAGCCGCCGGCTTCAGCTCTGCCTCCTCTCCTCCCCCTGCCTCTCTCCTATAGAACACTGGCAGCCGAGGCCCCGAGAAACAAGCAGAGCAGGGAGGCTGCAGACATTGCTTCTGCCAGCACCCACTCTGCAAGAACGAACGGTAGGATTCCCTGCCGCGACGAACGACTCTGGGGTGACACGCATGTCCCCCGGCTGCCAGTATTGTATAGGAGAGAGGCAGGGGGAGGAGAGGGAGCCGAAGCTGGCGGCTTCATCTGTTGCATTGCTGCCGGCTTAATTTAATTAACTCACTTTTGAAACATTTGGCCGCAGCGAGACGTCCAGTAAAAAACATGAATCGGTACATTACTTACCGATTACTTGGTACCTGGAGTTGGAGGCGGTGGTTTCATTAACTGAGGAGTCGGAGTTGGATGATTTTTGTACCGAACCCACAGCCCTGAGCACCACTATGAAAGTAACAAAATGCTCCACATCATCCCCTATTGAGGAAATCGGTGCCAAACTTTTCCAGTCCTGAAGCCACCTGGCACTGAAACAGGAATAACAGATTGCATGAATGGTGTGTCATTTCAGCACCTGCTGCTCCAGCACAGTTTAGGCGTGAGTTTAGGAAGCAGCATTAAAATGGTTAATGCGCTGAAGACCTTGTGCTCAGTGCCTCCTTCACCTGCCTTCTTGCATCACAAGGCGCTGAACGTAGGAACACACTGGCTGCATATTCCCAGCCTCCGGTTATAGTAAATAAGACTCTGGCCCATCAGGAGTTTGTCTAACACAGTGTTTCCCAACCGCTGTTCCGCGGCACACTAGTGTGCCGCGGAACGTTGCCTGGTGTGCCGTGCTCTTATCCCCCCTCCCGCCCGTCCCTGCGGCCGCCGCTGTTATTACCTTAGCAGCGGCCGCTCTCCCCTCTCCAGACCATGTATATGCTAGCAGCGTATCTCCGGCTGCTCTGTGTGATGCACTGATGCGGAAGGAGGCAGGGCTCGGTTACCATAGTAACGGCGATACATATCGCCGTTACAGGAAGCCGCTGCCCTCCTTTCTTCCGCATCAGTGCATCACACAGAGCAGCCGGAGATACGCTGCTTGAATATACACGCGCCGGAGAGGGGAGAGCGGCCGCTGTTAACAAGGTAATAACAGTGGCGGCCGCGGGGTCGGGCGGGAGGCACTAAACTGGCTATACTGGGGCACTATTCTGGGGTACTATACTGGCTATCCTGGGGCACTATACTGGGGCACTAAACTGGCTATACTGGGGCACTATTCTAGCTATACTGGGGCACTATTCTGGCTATACTTGGGCACTATACTAGCTATACTGGGGGGCTATACTGGGGCACTATACTGGCTATACTGGGGCACTATACTGGGGCACTAAACTGGCTATACTGGGGCACTATTCTGGGGCACTATACTAGCTATACTGGGGCACAATACTGGCTATACTGGGGGGGCTATACTGGGGTACTATACTGGCTATACTGGGGCACTATACTGGCTATACTGGGGCACTATACTAGCTATACTGGGGGGCTATACTGGGGCACTATACTGGCTATACTGGGGCACTATACTGGGGCACTAAACTGGCTATACTGGGGCACTATTCTAGCTATACTGGGGCACTATTCTGGCTATACTGGGGCACTATACTAGCTATACTGGGGGGCTATACTGGGGCACTATACTGGCTATACTGGGGCACTATACTGGGGCACTAAACTGGCTATACTGGGGCAGTATTCTGGGGCACTATACTAGCTATACTGGGGCACAATACTGGCTATACTGGGGGGCTATACTGGGGTACTATACTGGCTATACTGGGGCACTATACTGGCTATACTGGGGCACTATACTGAGGCAACTAAACTCCCTACACTGGGGCAACTATGCCAGCTATGCAGCCGCACCCCAGCCCCCCCCCCCCCATAGCGGCACTGTCCACTAGGTCGCGCAAACAACCGGGGGCCGCATCGCCCCCACCGCGCGCGCGCCGTTCCCCGGAGAAAAATTTGGTCAGACAGTGTTCCCCGGGCCGGAAAAGGTTGGGAAACACTGGTCTAACAGAATAGCTGGACTAGATGAATGCCAGGGTGGAAGTGAGTCACTCAGTGGGTAGACCAATTTCACTGAGTCAGTTTAAGCCTAAACTCGAGGGAATCATAAATACCATTTAATCCAGTAACCTATTCATTAAAAGGCGCAATAAATGTGCTTTATATTTAGCTAGTATTACTGCAACACACGTTCTAGAGCTTTTTTTTCTCCTGTTGGACTCAGCATGTCTCAGTTCAGTAACTGAAGGTTGTACAGATTGTGTTAGGAGAAAGAGCCGCATGTTTGTAAAGGCAAGACTTTACAAATACAATTTTTTTTTTTTTTTTTTTTTTTTTTTATATTGCTGCTCCTGTTGAGAGACCACCAGTTTTCATACTAACTGGATCTGAGCAGTGATTTATTAAAAATACAGTATAATCTCCTTATAGTCAACTCAAAGGGACCTGGAAAAGTGGTTTACTATATCAGAAATTGTCCTAGAAATGGCCCAGCATGCCCTGGTACATTCTCTGCTGCAAAGGACCAGCTCTGTCCTCCCTTTTGAGGTACAGAATCTTGAAGTCCACCAAATGTGTACCTCAAATGTAAAGTATACCTAAGGGTGGATAAGTTGCTGGTATAGTATCCAGGCTCCTTAAATTACAGCCATCACTGAATAGTGGCAGCCACTCGCTTCCTGTAAGTGGCTCCATTACCTCCGTGGGTGGAA
This sequence comes from Hyperolius riggenbachi, assembly GCF_040937935.1. Lineage (NCBI taxonomy): Eukaryota > Metazoa > Chordata > Amphibia > Anura > Hyperoliidae > Hyperolius > Hyperolius riggenbachi. The sequence continues at coordinate 107,561,940 of NC_090655.1, forward strand.
CTTGCAGCACATGTCCTGCAAAACTTTCTGCTCACACTTGAGTCAATCATGAAGCCTCTCTTCAAAATGCAGCCAATCAGAAGCCACTCTCGTCTGTAATACGAATGGCTCAGATACCTCTGTGGGCAGGACTTAGCACTCTACTCTCCACTTTCCTCAGTTTTGCAGCGAGCAGGCTTGCTCTGATCTGCACTGCAAGTGAAAGTAACCTGTACTGCGCTCCACACGCTACCAGGAGCATCATTGCTAATAAGGAAAGAAACACCTGTGAGTGCGTACAATCCCATGGGAGGACTGTGATAATACTTTTATTGGTGATTGCAAAGTTGTAGTAGTACTATATCAGAGTTATTTACTATATCAGAGTTAATTATGAGATTATACTGTTTATAAACCAAACCTCCTCCTAAGAGAGGTTCCTAGTGTTGGGAGGGGAGGACACTACATCTCTCGGCATGCAGTGAGGTGGCTGGAGGTGCGCGTTACTGCCATGGGTGCCCCAAACTGCCACAGATACGGGTCTTTCTGGAGAAGATGGAGGACCGCATACAGATGAAGGGTTAGGGAGAAACCCCCATAGTTAAAAGGAACCTAAAGTGAGAGGTATATGGAGGCTACCATATTTATTTCCTTTTAAGCAATACCAGTTGCCTGGCTATCCTCTGCCTGTAATGCTTTTAGCCCTAGACCATGGACAAGACCTCTGACAAGATTAGCCGCATGCTTGTTTCTCACATAGGTAAATATAGCGCAAGTGCTCTTCACCAAGCAACCCCTGTCCTGTATGTGGGTGGACAAAAGACTCCTGCCTCCTGCAAATGCACTGACTAAGCTTATGCAGTTCTCAGCCCATATACAAATGCAGTTCTCAGCACATATACAAATGCAGTTCTCAGCACCTGTGTATATGGCCTGAGAATTGCATAAGCCAGACATCATGGCATGGTAGCAGCCTTTTTCTACCTTTTTTTTTTTTTGTCAGGTAGAAATACTGTAAGTATACCTTTTTATATGGTGTTAGATTTTATGTACACAGCATGAGGCTTTGATTGGCTAAATGTAATTACCTCCCTGGTACATTAGGGTTTTGCACGCAAGCACTTTTTTTTTTTTTTTGCACGCTAGCAGAATTTTTTGACCACCACTAGAGTGGTATGAGAAGTTCAGCTCATTAGAAAATACCCTACTGCTACTCATTAGAAAATATAATTGCCATTTTCTCGTAATGCAGTCATAGGTCCCACAATAAAAGGGGTTCTGTGGAGAGGTTAAATAAACAAAAACTGACACTTACCTGGGGCTTCTATTGCCTCCCCCCCCCCTGCAGCTGTCATTTCCCACGCATCCTCTACGATCCTCCATTCCCCGCCGCCCGTCCCGGTCTAATATTCGTCTATCAAGACTAATAATGCTCGCTCCTGTGCGTCATCGGAAGCTTACTGCGCAGGTGCAGTATGCCGTTTTCTTGTTCTGCGCTTGCGCAGTAAGCTCCCGATGACGCGCACGGCTGTGCAGCTGCAGTCTAATGAGACGCCTGATTAGACCGGGACCGGCGGCGGCGAACAGAGGATCGTAGGAGGAAGGCGCAGGATATGACAGCTGCAGGGGGCTGATAGAAGGCCCAGGTAAGTGTCGTTTTTTGTTTATTTAACCTCTCCACAGAACCCCTTTCAGCATTCCTGTTTTACAAATCCTCATTAAAATATATTCACATGTCGTGTTTGCATTTTCTTGGTCTAGCTGCTCTGCACAAGTTCAGGATGTGTTGTGGACCAACAGAGGGCGCTCTTGGAGAGGCTCACACACAACCAGCATTGAAGGAGATAAGTCACATTAACACATTGTCATTCCACAGACATTCTGATAAAAACTGCAACAACAGCACTGAATTCTTTCCTACGCTAATCCAGGTGACAGCTCTGGGGAAAGCTAGGTTAGTGAACATAAAACCATTAGCAAAATTAATTTTCTCTATTTAAAAAAGCAAACAATAAACAAATAACAAAAAATAAGAAAAAAAAAGTCAAATGTATAGAACAGGCCCGTGTAGAAGTACTGTATAAATATTGAAAAAGATAACTGCAGTTTGCTATACTCCACATTGCTACCTAACAGATTTAAAGAGGAACTGCAGTGAAAATAACAATGAATACAATTACTTATACTTGTACAAAATGATTTTAGAAATGAGTCGGTGCCTAATAGCGCTACCAGACTTCTTATGGTGATCTTTAGTCAAGGTGCACAATTATATTTTGGTGAGAGGTTTTTGGACCATTAAATGCCCAATGAAATCTATTCTTTTCACACGGCATATGATTGGAGACTACCCCTACCATTTATTTGCTGTTGGGACTCTATTTTGTCCATTCATTAAGCTGGCGCTACTCTAACTTGTCACAAGTCAGTGAATAATATTGTAAATATATCCCTGCCTTTCCTGTCACAGTTCACTAGGGATTTCCCTTTCACTTATAGTACACCTGAAATACACACATGGAGGCTGCCTTATTCCTTTTTAACAATACCAGTTGCCTGGCATCCTGCTGATCTCTTTGGATGCAGCAGTGTCTGAATCACACACCTAAAACAAGCAAGCAGCTAATCTAGTCAAATTTCAGTCAGAAACCCCTGATCTGCATGCTTGTTTAGGGTCTATGGCTAAAGGTGGCCATATATCTATAGACTTAGTGGCTGATCGACCATCAAATTCGATAATTATTTTATCTGAGGAAAATCGGTGCCACCAAAAGCATGCCCGATTGACAATTCAACCAATTTTGGGTGGAAGTTGGTTGCATGGATTGATCTGACATGCTGAAAAATCTCAGACTGACCTGCTCGATTGGGTGTGCGGCGGTGAAGGCGTGCAATAATCACGAATGACGAACGTGGCAGAAACCTCAGGCCACAGTCCCAACTAATGTGTTCTGTTCGCCACCCTCCCCCAGTATTGTGGGGTGCAGTTCTACTTTACCTGTCCCACTAACCGAGCTGAGTGTCCGAGCTCTGTTTTCACAGTCAGGCCCCACGTGACTACCGGCATATAGCTTGTGGGGCGTGTGACAGCACATCCGTTACAATGCCGTCCTCAACGTGGGGGCGCAAATATGGAAGTATGAGGACACTCCGCTCAGACAGCGGCAGGTAAAGTATAACTGCATGGGTACTCGGGGGTGGGTGGGGGTGGGAACATAAAACATTAGAGGGTAGCAGCGGGGGGTGGCAAGGCAACATCACAAGGCTGATTCCCGCAAGATTCACTGGAGCCACGCGGTAATGTAGGTATGTGCAAGCGTTAAATTGCACTTCCGGCGCAGTGTACTACATCGTGGGAAGTATGAACTTCCCCCTAAGACTTTTATTAGGCTGCGGTGCAGCAATTTGGCGCTGTTTTGTATGGGGCATTCAAATATTAAAGTGTATGTATAGTTTTCCAGAGCTTTCACCTCTTACACACACATGTTAAACAGAGCATATCTCAGGTCAAATATGCAGTCGGTAGATATTTTTAAGGCCCAAAGTCTCTCAGAGCAATGAAACACAACACACACACTCTGACACATCCTCTGCTAAGTGCAGCAGACCTCGGGAGTAGTACAGCCTATCCATGCTTTATAGATAAGTTGCAACGACAGCAAATGTGAACTCAACCTCCTGTGTTTTCGCTGTTCCCCACAATTTAGCATTGTTCTTTTCTGCAAATCAGACAAAGGCCCATGTACAATTCACTTTCTCCTGAGTTTTCTCCCAGGTGATAAGTCCACATCTTATCAATAGAATGCATTTGAAACCACCAGCAAGCCAGAAAGTGCTCAAAATAAGCTTGATGGTACTTTTTCACCTGCTTTCGGTACTTTGTGAATTGCAGGGTGCTGAAAATTTATCTTAAAAAGAATATGAAAAATTCTCTTCTAAGCGAAAACTCAGGGGAGTTACTGTAATTGCATTTGGGCCCAACTGTCTGATTCTAGAATACCATGTTAAATGAAAAATAAAGTATCTATCTCTTACAGCCTACACTTGTTAGTTTCCACTCTCTGTCATGTAACCTGCCTATCAGGAGTGCGAAGCAGCAGCCTTGTATCTCAGGGCTCTGCCATTAAGCGGCTTTAGTCTTTTACACTCTTGCTGGAACACGTTTTAAAAGTAGAATAAGCCAGGTCTTATACAGAATGGTTGAGCATGAGGATGTGAGCATGTCCCGGCACCTCTACTGTGCTGCACGTTATCAGTTGGAACAATGTATAGGATATATTATTTCGTAAGAGACACTCATTCATTGGATTACTTGCTCAGTTCCTCCCTGTCCCAAGCAGAGTTCCCTGTTTTGTATAGTCTTTTTTTTTTTTTTTTTTTTATCTATCATTGAGGAGTTAACACTTCTTTAACATGTCTTTGTGTTCATCTAATCTCTGCTGTTTAACCTTTGACATCTCCCTTATTATCCACGTCTGCCACCTTTGCCAAATACCAAAAGAAGCTACATCACAGAAGACTTTAATCTCTGTCAGAGCACATTCTGCACCCATTCTCCACTCTTTCATTCTTAAGTCACTTCAGCTATATATGGTAACTCTGGGTGTACATTTCTGTCAGATGGGAGGCTGCATTGGTTCCTGTGCATTCTAAGGAATGTCTTGTAGTTTCACGCTAGGTGCATTATTTCCTCCTTGTATGTAATGCATAGCCAAATTATCTCCTATTAATACCAAAACCTCTGGGAATATTGGAAGGTTATGTCTTGTCACCTACTTGTCTTTAGAAACCTCAGTATGCTTTAATAAGTACACACACTTGGAAGAAGACATCCATGTAGCAAGTAAATAATAAAAAAAAACTTGAGTATACAAATAGTATGATAATATGCAGAGGACGTACCCCGAATTCCAGCAAGGGACAAGTCACAGCCGCTCCAGTGCCCACCTCACATGTATCGCAGACCTTTCCACTTCGTCAGAGGTGTCAGTCGTGTCTTGTACCTTGCTGAAACTCAGAGCAAGACCGCTTTACATATTTTCATCTACATTGAACTGCATTTTATTCTGATCCTGAAGAATTTTATTAGGGACGTATCCTTCAAATAAATAAAAACAAAAATCAAAAAAGGGTGGTAAGCAGTCTATAAGTATACATGATTCATGTCATGACCACTCCCGTGCCCGATCTACCAGCTTTGTCACTGGTGTCAGTTGTTACTTGTACCTTGCTGGAACTCTGGGTAAGCCCTCTTTGCATACTTTCATATTTGTCTTTTTTTTTTCTTGCTAAATGGATGCCTTTTGCGGAGTGTGTGTGCGTAATGCCTTTATCCATGCTTATTTACGCTGAATTTTGACTCCTTTTTTGGTTTTAGCTTTTTTTAATATGTATTTTTTTTCCTGTGCAAAGTAGCACCAGTACTGCAGTATAAGTGATTGCTTACATACATATATCTGTAAGTACAATATGAAAGTAGCAGTAGGGTATTGTACCAGTTAGCCACCAGTAAAAGCAAGAAGTTTTGAATCAGGATGATACCATTCACACTTAGCAGAATTGTATGAGTTTTCCCCATAGAACATATTGGAAAACTCATGCAATTCTGCTAAGTGTGATCCTGGCCTTACAGATCCATCCTGTCAGATTTTTAATGGCTTCTAATGCCCAAGCACGACCAATCACAATTTTATTTTCATTCCCCATGACCGATGGAAGCCAATCGGTTATGATTATCATTGCTCTGCCCCCCTCCATAGCAACGGAACACATCACTAGTCTCAAGGCTAGGGATGTGTCTGTACAGCATCATTCCCTGAATTTGCCCTACGGATCATTTCCCTATTCCAAAGGGCGACAATTATCGTATGTGTGCTTGACTTTAGGGTGGCTTTCACCAAAGTTGTCACAAGTCCCAGTTTCAGTATTTCCACAGTAGGACTATGTAACTGGCATCAGTCTGCCTTTTCCTCCTGCTGTGCTGCCTGCTCTCCTGTGTATAATGCTATATCACTATGTACTCATTCCTGCCACACGACCACTCCCCCCTCCCTCCTGCTTGAGACTTCACAGACCTGTCAGCTGTCTAAAATATCTGATACCACAAATGTGCGGGAGCAACCGGTCCCAGCACAGATTACTGTTTAGTCTTGTGGAGAAGCCGTGGGTGATACATGTATCTTGTCACTAATTACACTGCTGCCTGTTCAACTTTCATGATGTTTGCTGGATCTCACCACCTCTTCTAATACTGTTGCAGGTATTATAAAAAGTTTACCATTCCTGACCTCGATCGATGTCAGCTGGAGCTGGACGATAATGCTTTAAGTTTTGCCCATGCAAATAACACCTTAATTATAACGGTAGGTACTGAATCTGGTTATATCCTGTCTGAAGGCATACACTAACTAAACTTAAAGCTCAAGTTCATCCTGCAGTTTTATCAATGCATATCACAGTAAACTTGCACACCTGTATTTTTGCAATTAATTTACTGAAAGTAACTTGCTGCCTGGGTCCTGTAGTTCCTTTTCCAGTTGAGATGACAATTACATTTTAGTGGACAGACCAGGTGTCTAGTTGCTGCCCCAAACCCTCCCCCGATTCCATCATTAACCACATGAGGTAGTTGGGGAGAAGCTGGGAGCACAGAATTGATCACCTGACCCTGCCCACTTCCTCCTTTTTAGCTGTTTTTAGACGCTTTTATCCAACCAGGGCGCCTCTTTCCCCCAATTGTGCTTAGTATACCCCCGTACATTCCTTGTCCGAGGGATGGTGACAGACCACTGGTGGGTTCCACCGCAGTGGACACCTGTCCCCTTGTTTTTCCAAAGAGAGCGACCAGTTCTAGGTCCTGGTCAGGACAACCCCGAGTGGAGTCTGGTTCATTGTCTCCACCTGCTTCTTGTGGTCGGTTGCCCCATGCAACCCTCTTTTGTGAGTAGTATTTCTATTCAAATTCATTGTGATCATTTACATATTGCACTACTGGGCTTCCGTTCTTTTGTCTCCTGTGTCCTTTTTTTTTTTTCTAGAGGGTGTACTAGCCACCCCTACCACAGTGCCTAGGTGTCAGAAAGTTTTTAAATTTGGGGTCTGATTTGAAGATTCAAGCTACACATTGCTAAGCGTGTTATGCTTAGTTGATTGACAGAGCAGAAGCAACAGTAAGGCCTAGAACCCACTAGCAGTATGTTACTAAGCGATTGTGGTTTGAAAAGCTCTTGCTAATGTAATGCTATGGGTGTGATCCCACTTGAGCGATGTGATTTTCTAAAAATCCCCCATAGCATTACATTCGCAAGAGCTTTACAAATTACTAGCGGTTACAAAGGCTGCTAGTGGATTTGAGCCCTAAGACTGCTGGAAAATGTGGAGTACCCAAACTGCCAGACTATCAGCAGTTGTTTTGTGCCAAAACCAGCTGAGTTAAATCTACGCATAGCCGTCAGTTGAAACTTGAAAAATTAGAATATTGTGCAAAAATTCATTTATTTCAGTAAGTCAACTTAAAGGGTGACACTAATATATGAAATGGAGTCTATACACGCAAAGCGAGATATTTTCATGCCTTTGTTATAATTTTGACAATTATGATTTACAGCTTATGAGAACCCCAACATCAAAATCTCAGACCATTAGAATATTGTGAAGAGGTTCAATATCCTGGGCATCAAAGTGTCAGACTCTTTATCAGCTTATTTCATCCAAAACACCTGAAAAGGGTTCCTGAGTCTTCAGTCTGGTTCAGAGTTAGGGCCAGTGCACATCAAAAAGCACTAGCGTAATTACAAACACTCAAACGCTTTTTGAAGTGATTTTTCTTGTTGATTCTAGGCATGTGTAGAGCGATTTTCTAATCATGCCTAGCGATTTTTGGAGCATTTTAGTGTAGTGCATTTTAGTGTAGCTTTTATTTTTGTTACAGTAGAAGCTGTAACTTCTGTAACAAACGCTTGTAAAACACTTTGATCTATCACTTTCCATTGAGGCTGAATCGCCTTAGAAATCAGCAGAAATGCTGCAGCCTCACGTTTTGTGTTTGGGAGAAAATCACATGCTCTGGTGTGATCCATCCCATTTAAATACATTAGCCAAGCGCTTTTCAAAGGGTTAGCGTTTATAAAAGTGCTCAGAAGCGCTCTCGGTGTGCACCAGCCCTAACAGAAATAAATGAACTTTTGCATATTATTCTAATTTTTCGTGTTTCACCTGTATATCAGAACATAATGGTGGTGACTAAACAGTTAACGAGTTGAAGTTTCTGCTATTCAAGAACTTTCTTTCAATAAATTCATGACGGTCCAAATTAGGTGCGATACCTCACCCAATAGCAGTCAATTTGTTGCATGACTTAATTTCTCTCTCATTACCTATTGTTCTCCAGCCATAGTAAACTGGGAACACAGTGATGACTGAATTGTACTTCTTTCAATGTGAAATAAATTCTATGAGTATATCATATGGAGTTAAACATTTAAGTAACTCTTCTCTTTTCTTTATAAAGTATGAAAAACCAAAGGAAATCCTTCTAGTAGAAGAAGACCTACTGAAGGAATTAAAATCCATGAAGACCAACTCAGAAGGTGACGTGGAGTGCAAAACCCAATGACGTGTGATGCAAAAAGGAAAAGCGTTAGTTATTTATGCCTGAAGTTTTGTATTAAACAATAAAACGCAAACGTAGTGTATGTCTTTATTTAGAATCCCTTCACCTGTGCTTGGGTTTTGTTGCATAGTGAAAGAAAGTCATTTTAACCTTCTTGTCCACTGCGTGGATTAGGCATTAAAAAGCTGTTTTCACCTGCTTTAGGCTTCAGAAAGGTATCTTTAAATAGCCTGCGATTCCCCTAAGAACACACAGGTTCTTTGTTACAGAAGAACTCCACCCACTGTTACCTGGCAGCACAGATGGAAGGGAGTGCAGGCTTGTGGAGCTATACTCTTGTCTGGTAGCATCTCCTGACCATTACAGACCTATACACCACACTTGCAGTTTACAGCCTGCTGGTGGTCTATGAGGATCTGTAGTCAGTCGACTGACTGGCTTTTAAGGATGCTGCAAAGAGGAAGTGTGGCATGCATAACTGTGGTGTCTTCAGTCGATCCAGTGACATGAGTCTGACAGGTTTGTGTACTACAACAACCTGCACTCCCATCAGTGCTGCTGAATAGCGGTGAGCGAAGGTCTAGATCTCCAAGTGTGTGGGTGAAAGCATGCCTTTATTTATGCATGTTTTGAATGCAAGTTTACACATTTTATTTATTTTTAGTTGCCATAGCAACATGACATTATTGTGACTAATCAGAAAGAAGCATGTTAGAGGGGAAAACTGATACGAAAATTTGCATTTCCATGCGGGACCACTGAGGGAAAAATCGCACATTGCTCCCAGTGCATTGTGATCGTGCATATAGAAGCATTATGTGCACTTTTGCATTGCAAAGAGGTATGCAATTTTAAGCAAGAGTGACCCCCTGCCTGACTTTCATTACATGCGAACAATGCGCGGTGCGAAAAATCTGCAGCTAACAGACTTTTTTCATCATCGGAGCGGATTATAAAAATCCATTGAAATGGCATTAGTGTGCGTGCAAATTCACATAGCGAAGATTTGCACTTAGTGGAAATGCGACCTTAAAGATTTATCCCAATCAGTAGCCGGTACCCCATTTCTCACATGAAATCTTTATCTTTTGTCAAATAGATCATCATGGATATCTGTATGGCTGATATTGTGGTGAAACCCCTCCCACAGTGTGATGACTCAAAACATTGCAAAGTGATAAGTTAAAAAAAAAAATCTTCAAGAAATGATTAATATTCACCATGTAATTTGTTCATGTTGTTTAATCTACATTGAGCCTGCAAGTCATCGTCTTTACTACTGGCAGACAAGAAAAAAACCTAGACAGCACCAACTGCCATTACCTATAACCACACCCCCTTACAATGTGATAGGCTTTTTAAAAAAGAAAATATTATATACATACATACAGTGGGATGCAAAAGTTTGGGCAGCCTTATTAAACGTCATGATTTTCCTGTATAAATCGTTGGCTGTTATGATAAAAAATGTCAGATAAATATATCACATTGGAGACGCACACAGTGATATTTGAGAAGTGAAATGAAGTTTATTAATTTTACAGAAAGTGCACAATAATTGTTTAAATAAAATTAGGCATGTGCATAAATTTGGGCACTGTCATTTTATTGATTCCAAAACCTTTAGAACTAATTATTGGAACTCAAATTGGCTTGGTAAGCTCAGTGACCCCTGACCTATGTACACAGGTGAATCAAATTATTCGAGAGTATTTAAGGGGGTCAATTATAAGTTCCCTTTCTATTTTAATTTTCTCTGAAGAGTAGCAACATGGGGGTCTCAAAACAACTCTCTCAAATGACCTGAAGACAAAGATTGGACAAAAAGTAGGGATAATAAAAATTGCACCCTGCAGAAAGAAAACAGAGACAACAGGAGCCCAAATAGTGCCGTATGTCACAGTACCAGAAGTATGTAAAATATGCGAATGTATTCTACTCTACAAAGGTGGGTTGCAGAAGGGCAACCGACCACTAGAAGCAGGTGGAGATGTCTAACCCCAACTCCACTCGGGTGACCAGACGGAGCTGGTGATGGTCGCACTCTTAATAAAAAGCAAACCTCAAATGACCTAACTGGTCAAAGAGGGTTGATCCCCCTCCAAAAGGAGGGTGAAGGCACAAGGTAAAGGGAGAAGAGGCGCCCGGAGCAGATAAAATACGTTAAAAACAAATAAAATGAAAAAAGTGAGTTGGCTTATGTCAATGAAGGCAAATTCACGTATTAATAGAATTTTATTGCACTGGCAACGCGTTTCGTGGGTGCATACCCACTTCCTCAGGCCAAATAGCAGTGCCTAATAGTGCTTGTAGCCACAAATAAGGCGCCTCGCCTGATTTTTTTTTTTTTTTTTTTATTTGTATTTAACGTATTTTATCTGCTCCGGGCGCCTCTTCCCCCTTTACCTTGAAGACAAAGATTGTTCACCATCATGGTTTAGGGGAAGGATACAGAAAGCTGTCTCAGAGATTTCAGCTGTCTTGTTTCCATAGTTAGGAGCATATAAAGGAAAGGGAAGACCACGGACTCAGTTCAAGCTAAGGCGCGAAGTGGCGGACCAAGAAAAATCTCGGATAGACAGAAGCTATGAATGGTGAGAACAGTCAGAGTCAATTCACAGACCAGCACCAAAGACCTACTACATCTTATTGCTGCAGGTGGAGTCACTGTGCATCGTTCAACCATTTGGCACACTTTACGCAAGGAGATGCTGTATGCGAGAGTGATGCAGAGGGAGCCTTTTCTCGGCCCACAGCACAAACAGAGCTGCTTTAGTTATGCTAAAGCACATTTGGACAAGCCAGCTTCATTTTGGAATAAGGTGCTGTGGACTGATGAAACTAAAATTTAGTTATTTGGGTATAACATGTGGCATTATGCATGGAGGAAAACCAACACAGCATTCCAAGAAAAACACCTGCTACCTACAGTAAAATATGGTGGTGGTTCCATCACGCTGTGTGGCTGTGTGGCCAGTGCAGGGACTGGGGAACCTTGTCAAAGTTGAGGGATGCATGGATTGCACTCAGTATCAGCAGATTCTGGAGACCAATGTCCAGGAATCGGTGACAAAGCTGAAGCTGTGCCGGGGCTGGATCTTTCGACAAGACAATGACCCTAAACACTGCTCAAAATCCACTAAGGCATTCATGCAGAGGAACAAGTACAATGTTCTGGAATGGCCATCTCAGTCCCCATACCTGAATATAATTGAAAATCTGTGGTGTGAGTTAAAGAGAACTGTCCATGCTCGGAAGCCATGAAACCTGAATGAACTAGAGAGGTTTTGTAAAGAGGAATGGTCCAAAAAACCTTCAACCAGAATCCAGACTCTCATTGGAACCTACAGGAAGTGTTTAGAGGCTGTAATTTCTGGAGAAGGAGAATCTACTAAATATTGATTTTATTTTTTTTTTATTTATGCACCTGCCTAATTTTGTTTAAACAATTATTGCACACTTTCTGTAAATCCAATAAACTTCATTTCACTTCTCAAATATCAATGTGTGTGTCTCCTATATGATATATTTAACTAACATTTTATCGTAACAACCAACGATTTATACAGGAAAATAATGACAATTAACAAGGTTGCCCAAACTTTTGCATCCCACTGTATATTTGAAATGGGAAAGAATTCTTGTGGGAAAGGGGGTATCGGCTACTAACTGGGATGAATTTCAATTTATTATTTATTAATTGTATTTATAAAGCGCCAACATATTACGAATATGTCCAATGCAGAATTAAGTAAGAGCTGGAAACATTCTATGATTTAGGCCTGAGTCTTAAGCCTGGTACATAGTTTCTGCACTGCTCGGAGTCCCTTTAAGCCTGGTACATAGTTTCTGCACTGCTCAGAGTCCCTTTAAGCCTGGTACATAGTTTCAATTTTGATTGGCCAATTTAATCACCTCTATGTAATATGAGGATCAACAGATTTTTAATACATTGGGGTTAACTCATAATAGGCTTTGCGGTAACAAATCTTGTCGGGAAAATACTGCATTCGGTATTTTAGAGTTTTGTGTGCTAATTCATAAAAATCTTCACAGCTGCGATAGAAGTGAGGTGTTTGAACGAAGTAAACTGTCGGTAATGAGAAGAGTTTTGTTACATTCTTGTTCTCCGTACAGATACAGCATTAAGAGGCATTCCCAACTTCCCTTTAGATGTACATGTTTTGTTATACTGCCTCTGTTTGCCCTGGATCTGCGCTGAATCTATTAGTCGTTCTTAACAATTTATTTAATTGCCACAGCTTAGAAGAACTTCAAGAAACTTTACACATGCCAGGCTCTCTGATGTGAAATACACATCTTAAAAGCAGGAACACAAGAGGTTAATCACACAGCCTGTGGTATTCCAGGGAAGCCTTGTTTGTTCCGCTCTCGCTGCTGCTGCCTGGGAAGATCTCACTGCTTCTCCATTAACTTTGCTCTTATCGCGCTCTTATCGCTCTCTTATCACCTCTTCAAAGCAGGTGATATTCTTTGTGGTGTGCCATTACCGCCTGCTCTAATCTTTATGAATTGACATTTACTGACGTGCTGGAGGTGTTAACCGCACAAGGCGGTAATTTACCTCACTGCTCGGGAATTTTTTTTTAACTGCTTTTATGAATTGACATTTTGCTAAGTGCTCGGTAAAGTCAGCTGGTTTCAGCATTACCGCATGAATCAACCCCTATGAGTGTGTAAGTAAACGCTCATACTTCATGGAGGTGGTAAAATTGGACAATCAAAATTGAATGTGTGTACCAGGCATTACTCTATAAAACCTCCTTAACCATTGGGACCACATTGGGCTCTATTCACAATCATTTTCCGCATGCGGAAATGCACTTGCGGTAAATTCCTGACTGAAATAAGACCATTTTGACATTCACAAAATTTTACGCATGATTATTTACCGCATGTATAAAATTACGCATTGTGTACCCGCATGTGTAAAAAGTGCGGTAAAAATTAGCAAAAGACGGTAATTCCCGCAAAAAAACGAGATTCATAAACAAAAAGGGGCGTATTATTTCTGGCTTAACTACCAATTTTATATCACCTACAAGTATTTGATGATATATTTTGCTTCCCACTGACTTAAATGGAGTCTGGAGCCATGTTTGCTGGACTTAATTTTTTTACAAGTTTTTTTTTATGCCACTTTTTTACGCATGGTTTCAGCATGTTTACTATGTAATTACGCATGTTTCCCCAATTTTTTCACGCATTGTTCCCGCATGCGGAAATTATCACTGGCGGTATTATAGCGGTAGAAAATCTCTTACCGCATTTGTGATTGTGAATAGAGCCCATTGTTTACTGGTGGTTATTTAGGTAACCTACTGTGACTGTATGCAACCAATAGATGGTTCTGTACTGTGGAGGTGTTCTGTATTTGCTAAACGGGGTCCCTTCACCCCCAAACCCCCCACTGCGACACTTGGTCTCTGGCTTGGTCGCTCCTGGAGGCAGGGCTAACGGCTGCAGCCCTGCCTCCATTCGCGTCTATCAGCCGCGCATCGCGGCCTCTCCCCCGCCCCTCTCAGTGAAGGAAGACTGAGAGGGGCGGGGGAGAGGCGGAGATACGCGCTGACAGACGCGCGTGGGGCAGGGCTGCGGCGGTTAGCCCTGCCCCAACCAGGAAGCACTCCCCTGCATTACGGAGAGGATTTGGGGGATCAGGGACCCCCGTTAAGCCGCGAGATAGCGGCGGTTTAGCAGGGGCACACGTGCCCCTGCTATATATGACGTCTGAAGCGAGATTTATTCTCGCTTCAGACTCTCTTTAAGAGAGACACATCAGATCCACATGTTGCAATGCATGTTAGCAGGGATGCCTCATGCAGGCTTCTTTCAGGTCCCCACCATAAGCTTAGTTTAAAATGACCCAAAGATCTGGGAACTTGCATGCAAATGTGACCTGGGAGCACCTAACCATAAAAAGGAGGGAGGGGCAGGTTATTATGATTGATTCATTTTCAAGCTGCACATAATTTACATAGATAAATTTGCATCTCATTGATCATCCCTAGTAAAGAACAGTGAAAAAACTCCAAGTTAAAACTAAAGATGATCAAAGAGATGCAAAAAAAAATCAGAGTTAATGTGGGATAATGGAAATGTATGCAGCTTGAAAATGCACCAATAAAATCTAGCGCTAGTCTAGTTTAGGGGACCCAGCAGGAAACCTTATAGGGAACAGTTCTCCAATCACTGCACTCTCTACAGCATAAAGGGTAGTGATTGACCGAAAAGTGTGGCCCTACAACCAATCTAAAACCTAAAAGTTTAAGAGGGTGCTGTCCACCCAATCACATCACCAGAATTTCCCTGGTGTCCTGCTTGGTCCCCTAAACTAGCCTAGGTAGAATTCAATTGGTCTGTTTTCAAGCTGCATACAAAATTTGCATATTCCTGCATCAGCATGGAATTCTTTGCATCTCATCGACCATCCCTAGTTCAGACAGGGTTAAAAACAGAACTTAAGTATAATTTTGCCTGTTAATGGATGCCATGAACTGCTAAAAGGTGGTGGGCCGAGGGGTGGTTGTATGGGAATGGATTAAACATTTGTAGAGTTGCTGCCAGGAAAACTTAACGGATCACAATTTACATAAAATATGGATTGCAGATTATGATGACATTGAACAGACCATCCTTATAGGCCAGGGCAGATTGATGATGATCTGTGGACAAGCAGGAGGCAAGAAAAATGTTTTGGAACAAGACTTTAGATGACTCACCAGGATTTATTTTCCTATTTGTGTCCTATAGTTCCAGGCCTAATAGAGTGAAAATCTAGGCTGTTATCTGTGAAACTGTCGGTAGCTTGTAGCAGTGCTGGTGAGCTGGGCGATGCACTCTGAGAGACATACAGAGCAGCAGGTGAACCACAGCACTCTCTATTACAAGTGTGACAGTGCTAAGCTCTTGTATATCCCTCATACTGCTAGACTGTGAGCTGCTTTATTACAGGACTATAATATCATTCAAAGTCCCCATTCCCCCTCGCTCTCTCCCAGGCTCAACAATGTTGCCACAAAGCAAGAAAAATAAGCACAAAAAAGGCAAGACAAGACACTGAACATTTATATTGAATTTTTCTCCTGGTGGACTCAATATGCCAGAGCTGCAGCCACCAGGGCATGCTCAGTAGGCAGTAGCAGTGTTAGGGAATATTGCCCAAGGTCTCCTTACTGAATAGGTACTAGCTTAGAGTAGTAAAGTGTTAAACACTATATATATATATATATATATATATATATATATATATATATATAATCATATTATTATGGATTGATACATTGCTGGAGGTTACCATTGAACATTACAGATTAAATTAAACAACTTCCGTCAGCAACTTTCTAGGCTTTGGCCTGTGGAAGAAAACAGAGTGCCAAATAAAAACGCGTACAAGAGAAATCGGTGCCGGGAGACTTGGGCACAGGAGACAGCCGATAAATGACTTATCCTGCTGCTGCACAAGTCCCGGCGGCGTTAATTACTTTTCCCCCTCCAGGTCCATGGATGGTAGGGAATGATGTAATTCGGCTTCCCACTATTGCTGGCGGCCAAATTACAGTGTTTTAAAAGTAACTTCAGCTCAGTCTTCTGACTGCGCTGAAGTTACTCACTGAGCGCTGCTATACCTGTAATTCCTATTATGGTCTATGGTGGCGCCGGCTGCGCCCAAATCTCCTGCACTGGATTCCTAGTGTTCGAATGAAACCACCGCCATGCAGATAGTAGTGTACTGGCTGAAGTTTACTCCACCTCTGTCTGCAAGAGGATGGGGAGGTGAGACAGCAGCTGCAGATGAATGAGGGTAGGAACACACTAGGCAGAATCACATATGTATTTTCCACTATGTGCTATGGAAAATGCATATGCGATTCTGCCTAGTGTGTGCCTACCCTAAATAGGGAGGGTTAATGAGATACAAATTGTTCTGAGTTGATGCAGGTTTATGTAAATTTTGTATGCAAATGTATGCAGCTTGAAAATGGGTCAATCTGCTAAATTTTGCATAATCCTGTATAAACTTGGAATTTTTGCATCTCATTGGCCATCCCTACTGAGGAAACACCAGAGAAAAGGCCCCTGGATTACAGAGTGAAGGAATCTTGGCTAGCTGATGGGGATTGCTTCCCTAGTAGGGATGGTCAATGAGATGCAAATAATTTCAAGTTGGTGCAGTATTATGCACATTATGGAACAGAGATAGTAGCAAGCTCAGAGTTTAGTAAACCAGACCACATCTTGCATAAGACTACGTATCTGCCACATCCATCTAGTACTATGCACCATGCAACCTGTTTATGCCTTTGATGGATGAGTGCACATTCATTTGTCAGAAACAGTAGATCAGGGAAGACTGTTCTCTCCCCATGTAATCTCTGCCTATACTCAGTACTGGTGCAAAGACCAGGCGATGATGTGAGCAGGGCTGAGAGGGGTGTGGCAAGGATGGGTTAAAGTCATGAACGTGTGTTGTCTTTTGTAATATTGCAATAGTACTGCACATACAAGCACACTGCCCTTGGTTTTCAGTGGGCAGGTGCATAGATTTGCATTGTAATGTATTCCATTTTCCTGATGCACTGCCTAACGCCAATGTCTGGATAATGCACACAGAAATATGCAGAGAACATGCTCATTGACTGGGCTACGATGAATTGTTTGTTGCGATGTGCACATTACGCTATGCATATATTGTGAATGAGGTCTTTTACAGGGTGTCAGGTCAATTTGTTTCCTACACCAAGATCAAAGCCACAACTGAAAGCACCACTCACAAGGATAATGGAAACTGCCATTGCCCAACTCAGGTTGCGGCATTTACAAAGCTGGGGACATGATTGGCTGATCCCAAACTAAATTCAATGGCTGTCTGAGAAGTAAAAAAAAAAGAAAAGAAGAGGTCTATTATTAAATTAACATTGCCAAAAGAATCAACACTTTACCGTGACGCGAAGAATATGTTGTTTCCCACTGCCTGAATTTAAAGAATGTCAGAGTGTTGCATTTTTGTTTGCCAATTAGCACTCCATTCCTTTCTATGAGATATGTGCCATCCTTTGATCTCTGTTCAATGCTGTCCCATTTCTATCCACTATATGCTTTCTTTTTTCTTATGTGTCCAAAAAAAAATCCTCTGGTGAGCAGCAGACCATTAAGCAATGCATCTACATTCACAGGGAACAGAATCCCCAAATATCTTGATGGCAAGACTGACAAACGACGCGATGGGTGACCAACTCTTGACTGTCTGCACAAAAGGCTTTAGTCTACAGCACGGCTTTGGCTGACACAATGGCAACACGCTGGCCCTAATGCATTAAACACCTCGCTAAAAAACACCAAAATACCTGAAATTAATCTTTCTTACAATGTTTATATTGCCCCAAAGCTAAAGAGGCCAGGCATCTAAACATGCAGTTCAGTTTAAGTCATGTGACAAGCTCAGCTAAGATAAAGGAGGCAACAAGTCTCTTTTTACGTCGGCAAACTGTCTTTATTCAAAGGTGATGTGATTAGCTCCTGTTTCAGGTGACTGCTTGTTCCCATGCAGCTGACCTTTTCTGACAAACGTCTACGAAGGTACATGATGGATCTTGAGTCTAAATCTACTTGGCCCTGTCAGCGGTATCCTGTTTTTAGAAAGCTCATCTCTGGATCTGTTTAAAATTCACCCACATTCACTTCCAGACGGGGAGATATTAGAGATTACAGAGAGTCTACAAAGGGTAGGTAGTGGCTGGAAACAGCGGTAAGTCCTCCCCACCCGCTGTCAGCCTCTGCGCCATCGGAGACGCATAAATCCGGAAGGGAGAACCAGGAAAGGGAGCCCCAAGGTAAGGGAAGGGGGGGGGGACTTCCCCCCTTCTCCGCCGCTTTGCCACCAGCTCCCTTTCACTGGCTGCCTCCCTTCCTGCGCAAACAGTCCGCCCCTGCATCTGACCCCTCAGCCAGCCGGGACACTGGGGGGTCATAGCGGGATAGCGGTAGAGCCCTCCCAAATCGGGTCAGTCCCGAAGAAAACGGGACGGTTGGGGACTATGCTGTATGCCATGCAATGCTCGCATAACATACAATCTGACTTTTCCCCTCCGTTGCATTCCTGTTTTTACAGGGATTGCAATGTGAAGGTTAGGAAGCCATCAATGTGTGCTGTCAGGGCTGGTTCCACCAACAATTAAGCCCAGGAGCAAAGATAACCTGGGGGCCCCCTGAACTTGGACAAGGTGAATGTGTGCCTGTCTACACTGCCTCCATATTGCTGCAGTGGTAAGAGGGAGAGTGCAGGGGGGAATTGGCAACATCATTTAGTGGGGTTATGGGGACACTTGGGGGGGGGGGGGCAAGTCTACTTTAGGGGACCCAGCAGGAAACCTCATAGGGAACGGTTCTCCAATCACAGCACCCTCTTAGAGCACAAAGCATTGCGATTGGCCAAATATTGTGGTTGTAGTTTACGACAACATATCACAAACCTAGCTGTTCAAGAGGGTGCTGTCCATCCTATTACTTTAGCAGAATTTCCCTTTGAGGTTTCCTGCTGGGTCCCCTAAAGTAGTGTCCCCCAACCCTGTACTCAAGGCCCACCAACAGTGCATGTTTTGTGGAAATCCACAGAGGTAGTTAATGAGCACTGCTGAGATGCGAATTACCTCACCTGTGCATGTTTGTGGTTTTCTGCAAAACATGTACTGTTGGTGGGCCTTGAGGACAGGGTTGGGGAACTCTGCCCTAAAGTAGACTAGCGCCCACTTGGGGGCCCCTGTGGATGCTGGGGGCCTGGGGCTATTGCCCCCTTTGCTGCATGCTACCACATGAATTCATTACAGGGAGATGTAGTAATCTTTGATTCCTTTCACATTGTACGTTTGCTGCTTCCTTGCAAAAGTCTGCCTTACAATTTGTGACTGCAATCATTATCTTCACGTTTAATTGGTACGCTTGCTGCATACATTGCTACTAAGATTGTTTAACCTCCCTGGTGGCATGATTCCCGTGGCCTTGCGGCCGCGGGAGGGTTTTTTTAACCTTTTTTTTTTTTTTTTTAGCAAGTAGCTAGCCTAGAGCTAGCTACATGCTTCCCCCCCCCTCCCTGCGACGTCCCCCCGTATGCACCAATCGCCGCCGGCGCGTATGCCCATCCGGAAATCCTGTTCTGAACGGGATTTCCATGAGGGCTTCCCCCGTCGCCATGGCGCCGGGCGCGATGACGTCACCGACGTCGTGACGTCAGAGGGAGTCCCCATCCACCCCTCAGCGCAGCCTGGCACTGATTGGCCAGGCAGCGCACGGATCTCGGGCGGGGCACCCTCTGATGCGGCGGTTAGCGGTGAATCGGCGCGGGGCGGCGGCGATTGTAAGTAACACGCAGCTGGAAAAGTGCTAGCTGCGAGTATAAAAAAAAAAAATTATGCAAATCGGCCCAGCGGGGCCTTAGAAATCCTCCTGCGCGGCTTACCGAGTGTCCAGCACGGGGTTACCGCTGAGGAGGTTAATATAAATTTAAGTCGTTCAGGAATGTTTGTAAATTCCCATATTACATCCTGTGAATCCTTGTGTTCCAGCCCAGTGACCACCAATTATTTATTACAGACCTGTTTTTTGGTAGCCACTCCCATCCCTAGCTGAAATGTTTTCTCAATTTCTAATTTAGAATCACTTCCATTTCAGCCATGGCAGCTATCATACCTATTTAAACGCTGCAAGAAGGTCAGTTGTGGCCTAGGTCATTAGGTGCCATTTATTTCCTAAGTGCTATTTATTACAAAGTGTTTGCAACAACTTACCAAGAATTCACCCAGGAATTCAAACAGGATTCAACAGCCAAAGGACTCTGCTGGAAACGACTACTCAGGGCTGTATTTAGGGTTTGGGCTCCCCTAGGCACCCCAAACCTATGGCGCCCCCCCCCCCCCATGGGAGGGAGTTGCGTCGTGGCGAAAATATGGGCGTGGCCACAGAATGCCGTGGGCGTGTCCATAACCTACAGTGGGTGTGGCCAATTCAAAATTCCTAGTAAGAGTGCAGCTCAAAGTCTGTGGGGCCATGTTTTCTCCCCGGGTATGAGTAAAGTGACCCTAAAAAAGCAAGTAGGAAATGTTCCCCCAAAAAAACACACATTAGCCAGTGTTCTCTCGCACAAAATAGTGGTAGGTATTAGAATGTGAGCGCCCCTGAGAAAAGTCAGTTACATGACTATGTTCTCTGCAAAGTGCTGCAGAAGATGCCAGCAGAGCTGTGGAGTCGGAGTTTGAGTCGAGGATGCTATATAACTACAGAATAATATGGTAGGACAATAGACTATGGCAGGATTAGATTGTAAGCTCCTCAGAGGATCGTCAGTGACATGACTACATACTCTGTGAAGTACTGCTGAAGATGGCAGTACAATGTAGTACAGTAGTATGGCAGCATGGTGGCGTAGTGGTTAGCGCTCTCGCATTGCAGCGCTGGGTTCCCGGTTTGAATCCCAGCCAGGTCAACATCTGCAAGGAGTTTGTATGTTCTCCCTTTGTCTGTGTGGGTTTCCTTCAGACACTCTGGTTTCCTCCCACATCCCAATACCATACGATACAGATAAGTTAATTGACTTCCCCCTAAAAATTGGCCCTAGACTACGATACATACATACACATATGACTATGGTAGGGATTAGATTGTGAGCCCCCCTGTGAGACAGTTAGTGACAAGACAATACATACTCTGTACAGCGCTGCGTAATATGTTGGCGCTAAATAATTAGTATCAGTATAAAGTAGCCAGGTCTATAGGTGTCCCCAATATAGACATACTATAGGTGTCCCCAGTATAGATAGCCAAGTCTATAGGTATCCCCAGTTTAGGTAGTAGTCAGGGGCGTAACTAGAAATCACTGGGCCCCCTTGCAAAAATTTGGATGGGGCCCCCCCATAGGTGCCAAATAATCGTAATGGGGCAGCGTTTCACTATAAAATAATTGGAATGGGGCAGTATTTCACCATAAAATCGTAATGCAGCAATATTTCACCATAAAATAATCGCAATGTGGGCAACATTTCACCAGAAAATAAATGCAATGAGTGCATCATTCCAGCAGAAAATAAAGGCAATGAGTGCAACATTTCAGCAACATGCACCAGATAATAATCATACAGTGGGCAGCATTTCACCAGAGAATAATCGCAATGAGTGCACCATTTCACCAGAGAATAATCGCAATGAGTGCAGCATTTCATTAGAGAATAATCGCAATGAGTGCATCATTTTACCAGATAATAATCGTACAGTGGGCAGCATTTTACCACAAAATAATCGCACCCTGGCTAACATTTCACCAGAAAATAATCGCACCCTGGGCAGCATTTCATTACAAAATAATCGTACAGTGGGCAGCATTTCACCAGAAATTAATCGCAACGTTTAGGTAGTAGGTATATAGGTGTCCCCCAGTTTAGGAAAAAGGTATATAGGTGTCCCCCCAGTTTAGGTAGTATATATATATATATATATATATATATAGATAGATAGATAGATAGATAGATAGATATGTGTGTCCCCCAGTTTAGGAAGTCAGTATGTAGGTGTCCCCCAGTTTAGGTAGTAGGTGTCTCCCAGTTTAGGTAATAGGCATATAGGTGTCCCCCAGTTTAGGAAGTAGATATATAAGTGTCCCCCAGTTTAGGTAGTATTTATATAGGTGTCCCCCAGTTTAGGTAGTAGGTATATAGGTGTCCCCCAGTTTAGGAAGTAGATATATAGGTGTCCCCCAGTTTAGGTAGTAGGTATATAGGGGTCCCCCAGTTAGGTAGGAGATATATAACCACTCTGCTGGAGGGGGGGAGCAGGTTCCCCTCATTGTGTGCGCGCTCTCAGCCGGCACCCATATCCCCCCCCCCCCCCCCCCTGGGAAAATAAGGTCACTTTTTTTAATTTTTTTTTTTTAATAAAAAAATAATAATAAAAAAATAAAATGAATTGGCATTAGATTGCCCCCCCCCGAGGGGCCGCCCATGGCACCGGCCCACGGGTGCCTCTTAAGAGATACGGCCCTGCGACTACTCTGCATCCAGAACTGCCTCCAATGCTGTTGCTTAAAATGCCACTGCTGGACATATGTTGCACAACCAAGTAGACTGTTTATGTACACAGGTTTGCTTGCACTAACTGCATACTCATATAAACTGTTTAGGGGTTGGAAATTTCCTGCTGATAATCATTGACACTTACCATGTTTACTGCACTTTTTCTTATGTTCTGCCTGTCTGCAAACATCTACAAGTTGCATTGCAATATGCATCCTCCCAATGTACCACACTCCATATTCATTTCACCTGCTCTGCTTTCCTCACCTTACTCAGCTTCTCATGAACTGTTAGCTCTCCTGAAATCTCTCTCTCCCTCCAGCAGCTCAAAAACCTCACAAACATTTCAATCCTATTCACATTTGCTTACTCTCTCCCTCCTACTCTTACTTGCTGCTGGTGATATATCACCTAACCCTGGGCCACAGCCTGCTGCCAGACAAGCATCCCCTGCTGACCCACTTCACAGCTCTCTGTCCACAAATAACCTCAACATCCATCCTCGCCCCAACCTTATTTCCATCCATTCCACTCACAAACACATGCTCCCCCTACCCTGTGGTCTCTGGAATGCCAGATCCATCCGCAATAAACTTACAGCGGTCCACGACCTCTTCCTCTCCAAATCCCTCACCATCCTCGCACTCACTGAGACATGACTCACCCCCTCTGACTCTGCCGCAGAGGCTGCCCTCTCCTACGGGGGGCTTCACCTCAGTCACACACTCAGACCAGTCAACAGGCCAAGGGGAGGGGTGGGTCTGCTCCTCTCCCCATCCTGCACATTCCGTGTCCTCACTCCACCTTCCTCCCTACAATTCACATCATTTGAGGCCCACACTATCCGCTTCTACAATCCCCTCCCAGCCATTGTTGCAGTCTTATACCGCCCTCCGGGCTCCACACGACAATTTCTCGACAACCTTGCCTCCTGGCTCCCACACATCCTCTTCTCTGACCTCCCCACCATCATCCTCAGGGATTTCAATATTCCCATCAATGAACCCAAGAACTCTGTTGTGACCCGGCTACTCACTATAGCCAACTCACATGGCCTAGTACAACACACCAACGCCCCCACTCACACTGCACGTCACACTCTCGACCTTATATTCACTAAATCCACCACCATTGCAGACCTCGACATCGCACCATTTCCACCCTCAGACCATTACCTTCTCACCTTCAACCTCCTCACAAAAGGCACCTCCAAACTACCCGCCCACCCACCTGGTCGATGGCAGCGAGACCTACGCAAGCTCAACCATAGCATCCTTGCTGACTCCCTCCATGGCCTCTCCTCCACTCTCCCCACCCTAACCTGTCCTAATCTTGCTGCAGCTCAGTATCACCAAACTCTCTCATCAGCCCTAGAGAAAGCTGCTCCACCAATATTCCGCCGCAACCGACCCCCTAACCCCCAGCCCTGGCGCACTACCCATACTTGCAACCTCCATAGGGAAACACGTGCCACTGAACGAAAATGGAGGAAAACTCGACTAAACCAGAATTTCTTACAGTACAAGACTAACCTGCTGCAGTTCCACACTGCCCATGCACTTTACCAAGCTCATCGGAGAACAAGCTTCCAATCCCTGCCGTCTTTTTGGCACCTTCAACTCCCTGCTTAACACCCCCCCCCCCCCCACACCTTCTGTTTCCTCCCTCTCTGCCACAGATTTAGCCACCCACTTCACCAACAAAATAGTCTCCATCCATCAGGAAATATCCAATCTTCACCTCCTACCCGCTCACAACCAACTCCTCCTCCACCCTATCCTCCCCTCACCTCCTTCACTCCTACTACCACTGAGGAAGTCAACCACCTACTGCAGACTTCCCATACCACTACCTCCCCCCTTGACCCTATCCCTTCTGATCTACTTTAGCCTCACTTCATGGATCTGGCCCCAGTCCTCACTACCCTGTGTAACCTATCCCTATCCACAGGCACCTTCCCCTCAGACTTCAAGCAGGCCACAGTACTGCCCCTGCTCAAGAAACCCTCCCTCGACCACTCGCTACCCTCCAACTACCGCCCGATCTCCCTCCTCCCCTTCGCCTCAAAACTCCTTGAGCGTCTGGTTCACAAACGCCTGACCCAGTACCTCAATGCCAACTCACTACTAGACCCACTGCAATCTGGATTTCGGCCTGCCCACTCAACCGAAACGGCTCTCACCAAAGTAGTCAATGACCTTGCCTTCGCTAAAGCTGAAGGTAAATACTCCATTCTCCTCCTCCTTCACCTTTCAGCAGCTTTTGATACAGTAGATCATCCCCTACTCCTTCAGTCCCTCCAATCCATGGGCATTTACGGTCTCGCCCTGACCTGGCTTTCATCCTACCTCTCCAACCGCTCCTTCATGACCTCCTTCAATGAGTCCTCGTCCACCCCCAACCAACTCTCAATGGGAGTCCCCCAAGGCTTGGTCCTTGGCCCCCTACTGTTTTCCCTATACACATCCTCCATTGGCAAGGTTATCTCCTCCATGGGTTTTAACTATCATCTGTATGCAGATGACATCGAAATCTACCTCCACACCCCTGACATATCCAGCACTACCATGGACAAGGGTCTCCTTCTGCCTATCTGCCATCTCCTCCTGGATGTCCGCTAGGTTCCTTAAACTAAATCTAGACAAAACGGAATTTAGGATCTTTCCACCCCGGTCATCCTTGGACCTCCTAGATGTGCAGGTCACTGTTAACCACACTACCATTCGCCCTACCTCTCAAGCCCGCTGTCTGAGTGTCACCCTGGACTCCGCACTCTTCTTCACTCCCCACATCCAAAACCTCACAAAGCCCTGCAACTTCCACCTTCGTAACATCTGTAAGATTCACCCTTTCCTGACCTCTGCCACCACCAAACTCCTCATCCATGCCCTCATAATTTCCCGCCTCAACTACTGCAATGCCCTTCTGTCTGGTCTCCCTATGACCCGAATAGCCCCACTGCAGTCCATCATGAATGCGGCAGCCAGAATTATCCACTGCTCCGATCGCTCCACCAGGGCAGCTCCCCTCTGTGAATCCCTCCACTGGCTTCATATCCAGTCCAGAATCAGATTCAAGATATTGTGTCTGACCTACAAATCCGTCCACAAAACCTGTCCAACCTACATTTCTAATCTTACTCAGAGATACACACCAAGCCGCTCACTCCGCTCCTCCAATGAACTTCGCCTGACCGTCCTCTGCATCACCCAGTCCCATGCACGCCTCCAAGACTTCTCAAGAGCCGCTCCAACACTATGGAACTCCCTACCTCCACCCATTATGGCAGCCCCTCCTTCAACACCCTTAAGAAGGCCCTCAAAACTCACCTTTTCACTCTGGCCTACTACCCCTCACAATTGCTCTAAACCCACAGCTGAACTCTGGTCCCTTACCTCTCGTGTCCCTACCTCTCCCTCTAGATTGTAAGCCTTTGGGCAGGGTCCTCCTCCTTTTGTGTCCTACCTGATCATGCACCTCCATTACTGTGAAACCATGCTATGCATTTGAGTGAACCTAACTTGCCTAATCTCCATGCTCCCCTCCAGTGACTGACTAAGCATTACCTTGTACTCATACTGTGGTGTGTGATCTGGTTTTCTTGTATTCCTGTATTGTCATATTGCTGTTTGTCACCCCTAAATATTGTCTGTAACCTAAATTAATGTCCAGCACTGCGTAATATGATGGCGCTTTATAACTACAATAAATAATAATAATAATTAGGAAGGATACATGGCGATGGGATCGCCTGCCAACAGGGCGGTGTAACCATAGTACCATTAAACTCATTGGAAGTGTAAACACACATCACCCTGCATGCAGTACATTATGCCGACGGAACCCGCTGCACCGCAATCACTGAAATAGCCCCATAAGAATATTATTGCATCTGCGCTGTGATGATATTGTCTGTTGCGATGACATAGTGTGAACAATAATGTTTTACCAACAGAAATATAAAAAAAAGAGCAACCCATAGACTAGTAGGTTAGTACAGCTCTGGCATCTCATGTTGCACAGCTGTGTCTGCCTCTTCATCACAATAGCTGTTGGGTTTCTGGCAGAGACTGATGTGAAGGGAAATTACCTATTTGATGAGAAAAAATTTCATTTCAGCTCCATATGGTACAAGGATTAATGGCAAACATTATATTCAGCTTGCTTACCATGTTTTGCATATAAAACACACATTCCACAGTGTATCTAATGGCCCATACTCACGAGGGACTTTTGTCGCCTCAACACGCGGCGCGCGCGTGTTGCGGCGACAGGTCGCCCGTGAGTATGGGCCGTTGCACGCACGCGCACCCCGAACTGTCGCCCGTCGCTCATGTCGCGATGCAATTGAAAGTTTCAATCGCATGGCGACAGTCGCCGCCGCACATCCGCCGCAACTGTCGCTAGTTCGCGTGAGTACGCGGACTAGCGACAGCAACCTCTATTAAAGTATATGGAGCTTCCGGCGGAGGGAGGAGGAACGTCGGCGACAGCTTCCGCCTCGCCGCTGGTCCCTCTTCCGCGTGTGTACGCGGAGGGACCTGGCGAGGAGCTGTCGCCGGCCTGTCGCCCACACGCTCATGTGTGCTGGCGACAGGCAACATTTGCAGCCCGTGAGTACGGGCCATAACACAAACGGAGACAGACATGACAACATTTGCTGCCAGTCAATAGATTAGTGCAGGTGTTGAAATGACCAAGGCTGGGACCACACTTGTGTCCATGAAAAATGCCAGGGGTTCCGCATATGATTTGTCACATTTATTGCGTGCGTCAGGGCTCGTTTCCACTTGTGCGGTGCAAATAAGTAGCGGAAAACGCTAAAAGGAAATCGCACGCGGATGCAAATTTTACCACATTCACGGGCGTTTTCGCATACGTTAGTAAGTATGCGAATTTAACCATATCAGTGCCTGTGTGCTGTTACATTGATTTTATGCGAAAACGCCCGCGAATTTGCGGTAAAATTCACGGTGCAGATTTTTCCTGCACACAAAACCGCACAGGATTTCTGGCAAGTGAAAACAGGCCCATCCACTTTTATTGGTTATGCGAATCTACATGCAGAAAATGCATGCAGATTCGCACAAGTGGAAACGGGCCCTCAATGCACATCTCCCATCATAGGAATCACGCATGGTGTGCGATCTTATGCTGCTATAATGAACTGGGCATTTAGTAGGAATAACATTAATATACAGCAAATATGAACACCCGCAAAAAAAAAATTATATACATAACAAATATATATAAATATAAAACAAGTAGGGTGGGTATGGTATGGAGTAGTGTACCATAAGTGCAAGCATTTGAATTTACACCTTTTATGCACAAATGTTTAAGTTACAGTATTGGTTTCATGTCTGCACAGACTCTCCACTCACCTGACTCCTAACTCAGTTCAAGAACACAAGCGTTTTTAAGGTCTCTGTACTCAGCATGCACTTTAGACATACCATCTCAGGGGAACAACAGCTACTGGCTGGTAAAATCCAGCCTGGCCTCATCTCTGGATCTATTGACTGGGAGTGTTCATTTGCAGCTGAAATACCCCCCGAGTTTTGTTACCTAAGGCCCCATTCACACTTAGAAGCGCAAAACGCCCGGCGATTTTTGCTGGCGTTTTGTGGCAGTGATTTCACGCGGAAAAATCACTGGACAGTGCAGCGATTTCTCCGCGATCGCATTTAGTGCTTCTATAGCACTGAAACGCGATCGCCGGGCAATCGCCTGAATATGGTGCAGGCTACGCGTTTGCGTTGGGCGATTTGCGGTGATTAGCGCAAATCGCCCAAGAAAGAACTGGTCTACAGGGTTTTATTACACTAGCGCTTTCAAAAGTGCTAGCGTTTGAGCGTTTTGCCAAAATCGCCGGCAAAACGCTCAAGTGTAAATTGGGCCTAAGGCCTCTTTCAGACGGACAGCTGAACTGTGCACTTGTTGAGCAGTTTAGAATCCTGTTTGCTGGTCATGAGCGCCTTTTGGTGCAATAAAAGAGGAACTGTGGTGAAAATAAAATAGCTCATTTTTTTACAATATTCATTTCTGTGTCTTTAATCAGTGTTTGCCTATTGTAAAATCTTTCCTCTCCCTGATACACATGCTAAAATTTACCACTGGTGGTGACAGCTTTAGTTCTGCCATGCGATCTGTGCGAAATGTTTGTTACTGAGAGCTCTATGCACAGAGGGAGATATTGCTCGCTTGGCAGTTGGAAAAAGACATTATTTCCCACAATGCAATGAGGTTCACAGACAGCACACTGACCATGGTCATGACATCACACTGTGGGAGGGGTTTCACCACAATATCAGCCATACAGACCCCCCTGATCTATTCGAGAAAAAGGTAAAAGATTTCTCGTGGAAAAGGGAGTATCAGCTATTGACTGGAATAAAGTTCTTTGGTTAAAGTTCCTCTTTAAAGAGGAACTGTAGTGAAAATAACATCATTGATAAAATTGCTTATTGTTTACAATAGTAATTTATAATTCATTTAGTCAGTGTTTGCCCATTGTAAAATCCTTCCTCTCCCCGATTTACATTCTGAAATGGATCACAGGTGGCAACATCTTTAGTACTGCCAGGTGATCTCTGTGCATAGAACTCTCAGTAAACAAACGTTCTGCAGGGGGAGATAGGGTTTGCTTGGCAACTGGAAACAGAGGTTATTTCCCACAATGCAACAAGGTTATATAGTAAACTGTCAGGACCATGGTCCTGACATCACACTGTGGGAGGGGTTTTACCACTATATCAACAATAAAGATGTCCCTGATTATCTATTCAAGAAAAATAAAAGATTTATTGTGAGAAAGGGGATATCGGCTACTGATAGGGATGAAGTTCAATCCTGGATTAAAGTTCCTCTTTAAGATGCAGTCTTCTGACATCATTTGTAATCTGACTTGTGTAAGCGTTACTCGCTGGCAATAAAACCCCAACATGCATCATGTCACATCTGTGCATGGCTGCGACAATACTGCTTTTTATATCTACTTTGCTGCTTCTTATGTCATCTGCCTGTTCATCACAAAATTGACCAGCACCATTGAAATTCGGATATACTCTCCAATGATCCAGAAAGGCATGCAGGATGCTTCAGTGTGCAGGTGCAGATAGCAATAGTGTTGTCATTTGGTTATGCATTGCAGAAGGGTTGCGTGAATGAAAAGACTGGATTTACAAGAATATAAATGCACTGGAAAAAGTATACATACTGTACATCTATTTCAAATGTATATTTAGTTGTGCATATATATGTTCCACCACTATGTAAAATCTGCGGACCCAAATTAAAAATACAAGATTTCAGAAATAAAATCTATTTTCTAAATTATAATAATAAATAGCAGCCTTTTTTCAGCTGCATGATGACAAATATTAAATATTTTACATTTATTGGAGGAACCCCTCCCTTCCTTTCATATTGCCGGGACAGAATCCGGCAAACTGGTGGAGTAGGAGGTGTCCGGCAAAGGAGGAATTGCTAATGGCTGCCACCTCTATAACCCTAGTTGTGAAAAGAGAAGGGTGAAAAGCATTCACTGAAATGCTCATAGGCTTGAAGGAGTGTTTATTTATCTTTGTATGTGTCAGAGTGGTGCAACTAAATATTTTGAATTAAAAAAAATGTTTGGTTTGGGCCCGCTTTAATTTGTTCACTGCATCAACAGTGGATGGACCGCTTGACCAGATGAGGTTTTACCCCATATAGTCAAGCGGTCCATTCACTGTGTTAGTAAGTTGTTGCCACCTAGAGATCTTTTGGTTGTACACAATCCACTGTTCACTTTCCAAGACAAATAACTGACATTTCCAGTCTATATGAATTAAATGATAGATAATTCTCCAATACACCAACAGCAAACAACAAAAGAAAATCTACTGACACTTTTCATGCAAAGACATATTTTTTTTAATGTGTATGAAAATAAGTACAGCTGGCTTTAAATAGCAGAGTTTTTTTTCTTAACAGATTCTCTTAAAAATTAAACATCTCTTAGAAGTAGGATAAATGTTCTAGAAAATATGCAGGAAACACATAGAATGCATTGTATATTACAATCAATGTGAATTTAATTTAGGACAAGTATAATGAAACAATGAATTTGTACAGCACCTATGTATCGAGACTTCGGTCACTAATGTTTTACTGTGTTTTTATTTGATGTCATCACACTGATGGTGGTGGATTCTGCATAAACATACGAGAAGAACATTTTCTTAGGTTTTCTTAAGTCTTTCTTAGGTTCAGTCAGTTCACATAGAAGATATTTGGTCATATGCACCCATAATCACATACTTGGAGAATTTACAGTAGTTCCTTTCTTTAGTCTCGTACATTTTTGTCTTTTTCCACAGAACACAAGCCAGGCAAAGGGGTAATGTCAGTGGCGTAACTACAATTATTGGGCCCTCCCATCTAAACTTTGATGGGCCCACCCCCCAATGTTCACACCCCTTCCCTTTCCTCCCTTTGAAGCCCTTCATGGTCTTGGGGCCCATCTCACAAGGGTCATAAAACAAGTGTGGCCATCAGGATCTTCACAAGTATAGCTACAAAAACAAATTTAGCATTCGTAACTGTGCTAAATTTGTTTACTTTTTGATCTTGGCCACCTATATAGCTATACACTGGTTTTGTGTTCGTTCATTTTCAGAGTTCCTGGGCTACGTAGATGTGTGGCCTGCCACATAGATAAATTGGGCCATATTTTCTACGGTACCAATCAGTCAGTGGCTGCTTTTTTTTATTTACTTGCTCACTGTTGATTCATCCCATGCAGGGAAAAAAGGTCTCCTCATTATTGGCACTTTGGAACAATACAGGTTCACTTTGGAGGCAGTGATAATGGTAGTAAGGCTCGGTTCCACTTATAAAGAAGGCGTACCCATTCGGTACGTTTTCTGCAGCCCGGCGACGGACATGCAAAGGGATCTAGTGTTAAAAATAGCTTTTTACAGATAGCCTATAGGTTTTCCTTAACTACCTGCGGACCGAGCGAGTATAAATCTACGGTGGGCAGGGGGTGCTGCGGTCCTGACCGGACGTAAGCTCTATGTCCCATTGAGCGCGTGCCCCCGCCCGTCCCCGTCGCTTGGTCCGCTCTGCCCCCGCTGCAATGTGATGCCCTGCCGCCTCTATGACGGCAGAGCACTGTGAGCCGGACAGGAGCCGTTTTCATTGGCTCCTGGCCCTGTCATTCATGTAAGCCGTTCCCATTGGCTTACATGGAATGACAGGGTCAGGAGCCAATGAAAGCGGCACCTGACCGGCGCACAGCGCTCTGCCGTCATAGCGACGGCAGAGAGAGCAGCCTGCGGCGGGGACAGAGCGGTGTGTCCGGCGGGAGCGATGGTATCTTGCAGCGATTCGTCGGGAAGCGGTGGTTTGCTGGACCAGCACCCTCTGGTCCTTAAGGGGGCAGAGGGTGCTGGTCCAGAAAGGGTTAAAGACCTAAGGTGTAAATGCATCTTCTGCGAAAGTGATGAGAAAATGGAGCAGAGCAGACACTGAACCAGTCTGCATCGCTCTGAGCCGAATGGACTCTCGAAAGTGGGGAAATGAGCCTTACCCATACTACCTTAAAGTGGATCCGAGGTGAACTTTTACTCATTGCATAATTGTGTTCCTTTCCTATTATTTATAGGGCATTCCTCAAGCCAAATACTTTTTTGTTTTGTTTTAATACTCTAATTCCCTATAAATTAAATAAACCACGCCCACAGGTTTTCAGAGAGCCTTGGCAGTAGCAAGGGCTCATGGGAGCTCAGTCTGGGCAGGAGGAGGAGGTGTTACTAGCCATTGATTTCAGAGGCAGAGGGGAGGAGGGGGGATTCGTTTTTTTCACAGGCTGAGTGCTGAAGATACAGATAAGCCTGCCTCTGTCTGATGCTTACAAACAACATGGCTGCTGTCATTGTACCACAGGAAGAAATAATAATTTTCCATTAAAGCTGTTTGCAGCTAGATTTGCTGTGTAAACTATCTAAACTTTAGATAAGATATATATAGACAAGTTACTTGTTATAGTTAGTTTTTCATCTTGGATCCGCTTTAAGAAGACAGAGACAATGCCACATTGCTTGGGCCAATCTTTCCCAAACCTGGCCTCAAGTCACACCAACATGCTTTGTGGATCACTAATACCACAGGTGGCGTAAATCCATGTTGAAAAGTTCATCTGTGAAGCTACCTGCAAAGCATGCTCTACTGCAGGAACTTGAGCATACAAATGGAAAACACTGGCCTAGGCTAATGTCTGTAGGAGGCACCACACGGGTAAACAAGGATTTTTGGATGAAACTGTCAGTGTCACAAGCATTGCTAAACATATAATCAGAACATTTTTGGTGGGCTTCTGCGGAGGAAGATTTTATTTTTTTAGTTGGTAGGAAAGCTTTTATTACGGACACACATTTTTGGAGATATTTCAACACTTCCCATCTGAACAGCAAGTAAAGGAATGCTCCAGATTAGGACACAAGACACAGTTAAGGGCTCGTTTCCACTAGTGCGGCGTGCGTCTCGCAGACGCACGCCGGCACTGAGCGGGTGGGCGGTATCGCAGTCGAATCCCATGAGCCGTGCCATGCACGGCTATGGGATTCACAGCCTCCGCCGCGAATTCGGCGGGGGGTTCCGGCCGAATCGCTCCCGCAAGCGAATCGGCTGCGGCGCCGTTATCCCCTATGGCAGAGTTTCCCCATGCGATTCATGTGCAGGGAAACACTGCGGAATCACGGCGTAAACCGCGATAGTGGAAATGGGCCCTTAACGGGAACCAGAGGTGAGAGGGATATGGAGGCAGCCATATTTATTTCCTTGTAAACAATGCCAGTTGCCTGGCAGCCCTGCTGATCTTCTGACATAAGTAGTGTCTTAGTAAAAACTCTGGAACAAGCATATGGCTAATCCAGTAAAACCTGAGTCAGCTGAGTCAGAGTACCTGATCTACATATGCTTGATCAGGGTCTATGGCTAAAAGTATTAAGAGACACAGGATCAGGAGGACTGCCAGGCAACTAGTATTGTTTAAAAGGAAATAAATATAGCAGCCTCCTTATCCCTCTGACCTCAGGTTCCCTTAAAATGGAACCTGGCAGCCCTGTTGACAAGCATATGGCTAATCCAGTAAAACTTCAGTCTGCTTAGTTAAAGTACCTGATTTGCTGCATGCTTGTTCAGGGTCTATGGCTAAAAGTATTAGAGGCAGAGGTTCAGCAGCTCTGCCAGGCAGCTGGGATGTTTTACAATGAAATAAATATGTCAGCTTCCACATCCCTCTCACCTTGGGTTCCCTTTAAAAATCCAAAAGTAAAAAAAAACTGTACTAGAATCAATCGTATGCGGGGTATTATTATTACATTTTTTGTAGAAATACTTTTAGGAAAATGAGAAAAATAAAAAAGTGGTTAATAAGAAATAAAGGGCCTAATCCACTTCACCTTTCCTTCTAAGTTTCTACTAGGAGATTATTTTTTCCCCTGTTTTTCACTATAAAATGCATAGAAAATAAAGTAATTACTGAAAACAAGTATTGCCTACAAAAAGCCTAATGTGTGGCAAAAAAACAACAATATATAGATAATTTAGGTGTGATAAGCATTGAGAATGTTATGGTCAAATGAATGGAACGAGCCCTGACAGATGAAAATGGCTCTTGGCAGGAACGGTAAAATAGCCTGCGAGGTTAAGTGGTTAAAAGGCATGTTATTGATAAAAATATCACCTAGGAGAAAACTTGGAGAAAAAGTGAATTGGATCGGGCCCATAATGTTTAAATTAATAATATTATCAATGCTCTGACATAGGACTTAACACACTAAAAGTTTGAATGTACCTGCCCTTTAAATGCTGTGACAGTTTTACAGTAAGGATTCAGAACAGTGGGACATATCAAAGTGTCTGAAGGGAGACCTGTCCTTGTCCACGAAAGCCTACAAGACACTCAGTTATTTTCGCACAGTGCATTATAAAGGTAGAATATTATTGGTTGCTTTGGGCAACAACAAAAGCTCTTCCAGATGCAGTGCTAAAAAGACCCATTCTACTCAGAGCCAGGCCTGGTGGAGCCTAGGGGACTCACTGTTATCTCCTCTCCCCACCTGACTTTACCAAAATGGCTGGGTGCAAAGCTGAAGGAGCTCACGCTACTACCTCAACAATTTCACCTTAAAAGGTACCTGCAGCAAGCATTTAAAGACAAAAAAAAAAACATACCTCAGTAGAGGAAATGCTCAGGATCATCCAGAGGCTTCTCTGATATTCCTACACCCCTCTGTTCCTGTGCTGGGACTAGGGATGATCAATGATATACAAATACTTATGAGATTATGCAAATGTATAATTTTTTATGCAAATCAACACTTGAAATTGGACCAATTAATTTAAACCTGGGTAGGACTTGATTGGCCCATTTTCAATCTGCATATAGTTGCATAAAAATATACATAAAGTTGCATAAACTCAGAAGTATGTGCATCTCATGGATGATCAACTCTAGCTGGGACCCTCTTTACAATATTCAACATTAATGTCAAACATTGCTTGCAGCCGTGCTTCCCTCGGTGTATGAGTGCGGCTACGCTGCGCAAAGTACAGCTCACTCCTGCGCAGTAGTGCAGATCAGCTCATGCACTGCTTCTTCTTCCATGCTTGGGCGGCTCTGTGCTATTGCACAGACGCAAACTCTACTGGCACCTGTGCAGCGGGGCTGTGCTCATACACGGAGGAGAGCGTGGCTGCTATGCTAGGATGAAAATGTCATGGAAGAACACGGATGCCTCTGGAGAACCTTTTCCTCTACTGTCTTACTTTTTTTTTTAAATTGACATCAGGTTTGCTTTAATCGGTTTCTCATTCTACTCACCGCAAAAGTCCTACACTGCTTTCCCATTTTTTGATGTGTGAACAAGCGGTATACACTTGATAACCCATATTTATCACAACTGTCCTCAGTGATCACTGAGCAAGAAACTCGCCTTGCTAGTCCCCCGTAAGTACAGGTATGAGGAACATTGGCCAATACGGATGAATGACTATATACAACATGATCATCAGTCAGATCAAATGCAGCCTAAATAGCCAATAAGGGTTTAAGGTGAAACAGTCTTATTTGCCTGAGAAATATTTGCTGTTATAAAATGCCTCAATTGTTATATGACTGCATGATGAACACCCGATCTTCAAAAATCTAGGTAGCTTTAGAGAGGTAGAAACACTCAAATATTTTATTTAGGATGTAGACATACGGCTGGAGCATTATACAGGGATTAATCGACCATCGTGGCAAAAAAAGGCAAACCTTCAAATATATTCACACATACATACAGGCTGTATATGTCTAACAAGTATAGGCCACATTTAAGCTCTTATGTCACTGCCTTGCAGGATTTTTAAAGGAGGTAAATGAGTCTGGCATTGAACTTCTCCTATGAGGAAATGTAATAGTCCTCAGTCCATTAGCTAGTTGATTAACCAGCAGATTACCAGCACATGTAGTAAGTGGCAGCTCCTCACAGGGACCTCTTTGAGGCCTGGAACCCATTACAAAGCGCAAATCGTTATCGCCATCGCAGCATTTTTAATCAGCGTTTTGTAAGCGATTACATGAGCCGTTTCTGACGATTTTAAAAAGTGTAAGCTTTTTGCCAGCGATTGTGTAGCGATTTGCAATAAGCGTTTTTAATTCTGATTGGTCCTTTCAATTAATTAAAAATGTTTTTACAGTGTGCAGTAATTTAAAAACGGTAGCAAATTGTTCTGTATAGCGATTCATGAGCGATTATGCCAGCGTTTATATACTTTACTTTGCAGAAACGCCAACACAAACGCTAACGCTCAAAAAATGCTGCATGTCCTGCGTTAGCGATTTTGCTAATCGCAATCTCTCCAGTGCAATTTGGCCCATCCATTAACATTAGCTGAGCATTTAGGGAAATCGCTAGCGTTATGAATGCTCAGTGGGTTGTAGCCCTAAAGCAATCTCGAGCTGAAGCTCGGGTTCAAAATAGGATACGGACTTGAAGAGAGGGAAGCTTCAGGATCTTATGGAGTATTCCTTCGGTGGTCCAATTGCCCCTGTTGCTGAGCGCAGCCCCCTCCACATCGGGGTCACACAGCTACTCTTCGTGCAGTGTGGCCACGCAGTAGCTGCGCGAGCCCATCCATGCATGCGCAATAGCACAAAAGCCCACGGCTCTGGCTCACATGGCCATGCTGCATGAAGAGGAGTATGTCATTTTGTACCTGAGCTTTGGTTCGTGTACACTTTAAAGGGAACCCGAGGTGAGAGGGAAATGGAGGCTGCCATATTTATTTCCTTGTAAACAATGCCATTTGCTTGCCAGCCCTGTTGATCTTCTGGCATAAGTAATGTCTGAGTCAAAACTCTGAAACAAACATATAGGTGCGTACACACGCACTACTATAAGGCACGACGGGTCTGTAAGACCCTCCGGCTAGGCGGGCGTTCCAGCGACAGTAGAGCGTGTGAACAGTCGGTCGGCAGACTGATAACATGGTTTCTGAACGATCCGCTCAGCTCACCAGTTGCTTGGCAGTCCTCCTGATCCTGTGTCTCGGACCAGTCGTTCCTTAGTAGTGGGTGTGTATGCACCTTATAGCTAATCCAGTAAAACCTGTGTCAGCTGAGTCAGAGTACCTAATCTGCTGCATGCTTGTTCTGGGTCTATGGCTAAATGTTTTAGAGACACAGGATCAGGAGGACTGCCAGGCAACTGGTATTGTTTAACAGGAAATAAATATAGCGGCATCCATATCCCTGTCACCTCAGGTTCCCTTTAACTTGGCTCAGAACTGTGTAAGACAAAACCATCTTGTATGTATCATAAGATGTACAGAGGCGCCAAAAGGATAAAAGTATGCTAAAGAGGTGCCAAGCGTGTATGGGACCTGTAGCAGTGTGATACTCCGTATGTTTATTGCCTGATGAAGCGGGACTGTGCCCGTGAAACGCGTTGCGAATTGTTCGTGGAGTATTTGATTAAATTGTCTTTAGCTCAAGTGACAACGTTGTGTCCTTTTTGGAGTGACCGGTCCACCACCGCCACCCGAATATTTTAACCTTTTAGCATACTTTTATCCTTTTGGCGCCTCTGTACATCTTATGATCAAAATTATCCACCCTGGTGGAAGGGTGATACACCCTCTTCTTCTACTTCAGAGAGCGACATCTTAATCCTGAGTGTGGACAGGTCTAATCTCCCCACCTGCCTATACAGTGGTTGCCTATGCGGTAACCCATGTTTGTGAGTATAATACTTAACTTGTCATTTTCTTCTCCGGTTTCCAATACGTACTACACTATACTGTGCTCTCGGTTTCTCTGTTTTATCTTGTATATATGTTTAATTTGCTTCTAAAATTTAATTATTTTTGCCTTAGTGGTCCTAAATGGTCTGGCCTGTATACATTTATGCATGTTTCAGGAAAATGCTAAAACTGAATACATTATATAAAGGATGTACATGATTTTAAAATTAAAATCCAGGCAAAAATATGCCATAAATATGCCTTTCAATTGTGGCTGCCGTCATCAGCCTGGAGACTTTTTTCACAGCTTGTATGTGCCTCAAGTGAGGTTTCAGACACGCCCTTTGCATGCTTGTGGACCTGAGCAGAGAGTGATAACATCACCACATGACCCCTCCCTCAGATACACTACATAAAGGTGGGCTCACTTTTACAGCATTTTTCAATCAGTACAATTTTTGTAATTTAAATACATCCAGAAAGAAAGTGACATTTTATTTGGTTTTATAACCTGTTCATCCTTAAACATCTCTTGTGCAATATAATATAAGGTCATTTTTACATTCTAAAGAAATCCTCATCTTCCCATTTTACTTTTCTTTAAAAGTGGGATGTCTAATATAGAATAAAAGGGCCCCATGTGATTTTGTGCAATACAATGACATGAACGGCTATAAGGGTCTGAACTGCTGGCTGGAGACAGTGAAGTCCAAAACTTGAAGTGAGGTGGCCAAGGCAGCATACAGTCGAGATGTATTAAAATGGAGGCAATACACTGGGCTGCTTGTTGGAGAAGACAAGGAGTAGGACTAGAATAAGAAAAAAAGCGGGAAAAAAGTTATGACAGGCATCAAAGCTCATACAAAATTTGTTAAAGGCCTCTACATCAGCACTTTAAATATGAAACTGTTTAATTTTCTAAGTATGTCTCTTCAAAATCTGTTTGGAATATGTGTTATGTTTATCCTTGGCTGTGACCTCTACAGCAGAAAACTCTGTGGGAGGAGCACTGATGCAGAGCAGAGCTCATTCAGCACAGTAGGCACACAGTAGGTAGGGCAGAAACCCAGCTCTTTGTGCTATCTGCAAGTTTTACCCTCTGTATTTGCCTTATATGTATAAAAATACAGAGGATTTCACATTAAAGGATACCCGATATGAGGACATTCTTACCTAAAGCAAGCACAGAAGTCTGTTCATGTTGGCATGTATGGGGCGGGGAAGAGAGGGGAATGGGAGGGAACATCATAGCAAGCCGGCCTCTTCCTGTCTCAAAATGTAAGTGGCGGAGGAGTGATTGCATGGACCAGGGGGAATGAGGAGAGGAACAGATAATGCACAGAGGTATGAGGATCCAGCATGAACATACCTGTGTGCTAGGATCTGTAATTAAAACAAAAACCTCGGGGGATACTTACCTCAGGATGGGGAAGCCTCTGGATCCTAGGGAGGCTACCCCCATCCATTTGTTGCTTTGCCAGGACCACACGATACAATAAAATGATCCGATTTTACAGTAATTCGATAAAAACGATCGGATCTCCTGAAAAAATCGAAAGCTTTTTTTTCATTCGACTGAAAAATCTGATCGGATTTCCCGTTTTCTTCGATTTGTATCAATCCGGAATGCCAGATATTTTTCTTCAATCTTTCTAAAGATTGTATGGTGTGTGTTAGATTGCCAATTTATTAATATACACACCCTAACAATTTTGTCAGAGTATCCAATCATTTTTATCATAATTGAGGAAAAAATTGAACATAGGTGTGTGGTACATTGGTCATATTTTTGAAATGTTACAATCAGTCAGAAAAATTGATTGCAATTCTTAAATTGAACAGATATTTAAAAAATTGTATGGTGTGTGGCCACCTTAAGGCTGCTGTAGTGGCTGAATCACACCCTGAAACAAGCATGCAGCTAATCCAGCCTGACTTCAGTCAGAGCACCTGATCTGCATGCTTGTTGAGGGGCTGTGGCTAAAAGTATTAGAGACACAGGATCAGTAGGATAGTTGGGCAACTGGTATTATTTTAAAAGGAAAAATCCATATGCTTCCCAGTTTAGGTTCCCTGTAAGTAACTTTGCCTGGGGTCAGATGTGCTTTAAAGCAAAAGTCTACTTTTGTACCAAAAAATGCAATTGCTTCAGCTTAACTGTATATAATAACTGTATATAATAAATAATATAATAGTATGTAATAACAAACATTGTTTCAGCTTGCATACATGTTTTCCTGGAGTAAAATTGATGCAAAAATTAAGCAGATGCCCAGATCAAGAAATGTGATTGGCCGCTCTGCACAATTGCTTCACTTTTGCATGCTTTGCACCAAATTTGCTCCAATTCTTTTTGCACTGGATTTGATAAATCCGACCCAGTGTTTCTAACAGAAACTGTCATTAGGCTTTGGAACGTCCATCTGCCAATCAATGGATTAGTTCAGATGAACTCCTGACCTGTACAATTCATAACTCATGCAGCAAGATGGGGATTTCTGTGCAGTTCGTACTCAAACTAGAGTAGAGATGCCATGCAAACTGAAATGGAAACATGTTTTAATAGAATTACCTTCGCGATCCTAATAAATGTATATAGGGTTTTTGTTTTTTTAATGAAAGTGGAATTTACTGCATCATGCATTATAAAGTAAAGTATATAGTACAAGGAGCTGTACATGTACCTGTAAACAGTGGCTCATTCTCTTGTCCCACAATCTCACCACTCCATAGTGAGAGGAACCAGTGGCAATCATGTGGTTCCCATCACTCTGCATGCAATACAAGACACTGTCGTGAGGTTCCTCCCATTCCTTCACACACCTCCTGAAAAAAAGAGAGGCAGTTTTACAAGGATCAGATGCACTGGCATTCTGCAATTTACATAGATAAGACTGTTAGGTGTAGGCAAACAAGGCAGTTGTCTGAAGCACAACCTGTTGGAGGGGGCAGTGTAGAACCATGCCAAATACACTATTCATTTTGGAATTAAAAATCATGGAAAGGATGGAATTAAATTGTAGTGTACTGTAAATATTGGTGCTAAACGGTAGATATTGATACTAATGGTACTAAATATAACATGGTAAAATTTGGCAAAGTAGAATTGCATAAAATAATTTGGAAACATCCATGAGATGATTGTGTATTAAGCCAAGTGCACGCTTATCACAACATGATCTTTTTTAATGGCTGCTGTACTGCCTATCAAAAAACTGGTGTACTTAAGGTAGACCTGAACTCTTGCAGAGGACACAAGGAAAACCGAGAGAAATGCAGCCTGTGTGTTTTTAGAGAGAAGAGCCTGCCTAATTCCCCCTCCTCTCATGCTCGCATCCAAGACTTTACACGGGCATCATCCCTTATCTGGAACTCTCTTCCACAGCCTGTACGTCATGCTCCAAACCTGGACATCTTCAAACGCACTCTTAAAACACACCTTTTCAGACAAGCCTATAACATTCTATAGCCTTTATTTACTTATCTGACACAATGTAATCAGAGGCAAAAGGTCACTGCCTCCTCCATCCT
Organism: Hyperolius riggenbachi; assembly: GCF_040937935.1. Classification (NCBI taxonomy): domain Eukaryota; kingdom Metazoa; phylum Chordata; class Amphibia; order Anura; family Hyperoliidae; genus Hyperolius; species Hyperolius riggenbachi. Next base: position 107,603,418 of record NC_090655.1, read on the forward strand.
CCACCCCCTTACCTAGTATGTCACCCACTACCCATTAGATTGTAAGCTCGCAAGGGCAGGGTCCTCCTCTTAATGTTTACTGGTTTTGTCACAATATTTGTGCTGCTTGAAACTCTGTTGTACATTTTGTTAGTGTATCTATGTTCCCCTTGTCTTATTGTGCTTTGTAAAGCGCTGCGGAATATGTTGGCGCTATATAAATAAAAAATAATAATAAGTAATCACAAGTGTTATATGATTTCTCAGCTGTGTCAGCTCAGGAATTCTGCAGTCCTCAGCAGACACACAGCTAATATGTAAACAAAGATTGTTAACCTTTTCTCTGCTTCCATAAAAGCAAGAAGTAGACACACTGCAGATTTATTGCAGGAGTTCTGCAAGCTGTAACAAAGTAATGTTTTTCTTTAACGGTTCTTATGCTGTTGCTTATCTTTTAGAGCAGAGAGGTAGTTCTGAGTTTAGGCCCGCTTTAAAGGAAACCAGGTGAAAATAAATGATGATGATGATGATGATTTTTCTGATGATAAAAACACTTGTATCTATCCTCCTTCTTCTAAAAATGACTTTTGTTGATATCCCAGTTTTATTTTATATTTAAATCTACTTTTTAGTTTTTACTGTTTCATTGTCTCTGCTCAATTATACATTCATTGAAGTATATTAGAGCTAAAATTTATGAACTATACCATACAAATACTATTGACCTTTTTATCTATTTCCTGCTCTCAGAAGCCATTTTCTGCTATGAAAGTGTTTTATGGTTGTAATTTCTTATCAGTGAGGCTATAGGTCCAGACTGGACAGCAACTGTCACTTATATTCCTGATGTTTAACTCTTTCAGGCAGAGAAAGAGAGATAGAAAAAAAGGAAGACACAGCATAGTTATTTGTGTGCTTGAACCACCAGCTGTGTGTAGCAATTTCAGGGAGCAGAACATTTCACAATTTATTTCACAGCTATTTAAAGTGACCTAGAAAGAAAAGGTCTGTGTTAAACATCTGAAAGATTTTAAATAAAATAAAATTCAGGACGGAATAATGTGAGATTACAAAAAAAAGCATCAGTGCATCCACAACATGGTCCATAGGGGGATATAGATTTTGGGTGAGGTAACTTACTGAAGGCGAGCACAGCTGAGCAACAGGAAATCTCTAAGTAACACTTTTCACATGGATCAATAGCATCCAGTTAGCTTCTCACCGCAATCTGAGACTTGTACTTCCGCTGTGGTACCACAGCCAGTATGCTACAGAGAACTGGAGAGTAGATAACTATCACCTTACTGCTTAGCCTTCCTAAAATTAGCTATTCTGTCAAAATAGAAAGGCTGAAGCTTTTTAAAGGTAAGAGAAAAAGGAAAAAGCCAGGAGACCGGTGGGGTTGTGTTCCTGTGAATGCTTGTTTAACCCCAAAACTCCACTCAGAGAGCAAGTTTTATTGTATTGGAGCTAAACAAATACCAGCCTCACTGCCATTCTAATTTTCTTCAGTGGCCAGCCTAGCAAGCAACCTGTCCTGCCATAACTTACCTTAAAGCAAATCTGAAGCTAAAATGGTTGCATTGTCGGTCGGGCATGATGTATGGCCACCTTTAGCAGCAATAAAAAAAAAAGGTCTCATGATGTTTTCTAGTACAGGAAGAGTTAAAACACTTGAGTTGTTATCTAACCAAATGAGCTTCTCTGAGCTACTTGGCCAACTTGGTTGACTTAGGCTGGCCATACATCAGCCGACTGTTCGACCATCTGATTTGGATATTAAATTCGAATTGGAAGAAAAACGGGACGAAATTGGTCGCATTAATCGGTCAGACATGCTGCAGTTATTGAGTATAATCACTGTGTTGGACAGACTCCTGTAGAGAGTACAATAACTGTGCTGGACAGACTCATGCAGTGAGTACAATCATTGTGCTGGACAGATTTATGCAGTGAGTACAATCACTGTGCTAGACAGACTCCTGCAGGGAGTACAATCACTGTACTGGACAGACTCATGCATGGAGTACAATCACTGTGCTGGGCAGACTCATGCATAGAGTACAATCACTGTACTGGACAGACTCATGCATGGAGTACAATCACTGTGCTGGGCAGACTCCTGCATGGAGTACAATCACTGTACTGGACAGACTCATGCATAGAGTACAATCACTGTGCTGGGCAGACTCCTGCATGGAGTACAATCACTGTGCTGGGCAGACTCATGCAGAGAGTACAATCACTGTGCTGAACAGACTCATGCAGTGAGTACAATCACTGTACTGGACAGACTCATGCATGGAGTGCAATCACTGTACTGGACAGATGTATGCAGTGAGTACAATCACTGTGCTGGGCAGACTCCTGCATGGAGTACAATCACTGTACTGGACAGACTCATGCATGGAGTGCAATCACTGTACTGGACAGATGTATACAGTGAGTACAATCACTGTACTGGACAGACTCATGCATGGAGTACAATCACTGTGCTAGGCAGACTCCTGCATGGAGTACAATCACTGTGCTGGGCAGACTCATGCAGAGAGTACAATCACTGTGCTGAACAGACTCATGCAGAGAGTACAATCACTGTGCTGGGCAGATGTATGCAGTGAGTACAATCACTGTACTGAACAGACTCATGCATGGAGTGCAATCACTGTACTGGACAGACTCATGCATAGAGTACAATCACTGTGCTGGGCAGACTCCTGCATGGAGTACAATCACTGTGCTGGACAGAGTCATGCAGAGAGTACAATCACTGTGCTGGGCAGACTCATGCATAGAGTACAATCACTGTACTGGACAGACTCATGCATGGAGTACAATCACTGTGCTGGGCAGACTCCTGCATGGAGTACAATCACTGTACTGGACAGACTCATGCATAGAGTACAATCACTGTGCTGGGCAGACTCCTGCATGGAGTACAATCACTGTGCTGGGCAGACTCATGCAGAGAGTACAATCACTGTGCTGAACAGACTCATGCAGTGAGTACAATCACTGTACTAGACAGACTCATGCATGGAGTACAATCACTATACTGGACAGAGTCATGCATAAAGTACAATCACTGTGCTGGGCAGACTCCTGCATGGAGTACAATCACTGTGCTGGACAGACTCATGCAGAGAGTACAATCACTGTGCTGAACAGACTCATGCAGAGAGTACAATCACTGTGCTGGACAGATGTATGCAGTGAGTACAATCACTGTACTGGACAGACTCATGCATATAGTACAATCACTGTGCTGGTCAGACTCCTGCATGGAGTGCAATCACTGTGCTGGACAGACTCCTGCAGAGTGTACAATCACTGTACTGGACAGACTCATGCATAGAGTACAATCACTGTACTGGACAGAGTCCTGTAGAGTGTACAATCGCTGTGCTGGACAGACTCCTGTAGAGAGTACAATCACTGTGCTGGACAGACTCATGCATGGAGTACAATCACTGTGCTGGACAGACTCCTGCAGAGTGTACAATCACTGTACTGGACAGACTCATGCATAGAGTACAATCACTGTGCTGGGCAGACTCCTGCATGGAGTACAATCACTGTGCTGGGCAGACTCATGCAGAGAGTACAATCACTGTGCTGAACAGACTCATGCAGTGAGTACAATCACTGTACTAGACAGACTCATGCATGGAGTACAATCACTATACTGGACAGAGTCATGCATAAAGTACAATCACTGTGCTGGGCAGACTCCTGCATGGAGTACAATCACTGTGCTGGACAGACTCATGCAGAGAGTACAATCACTGTGCTGAACAGACTCATGCAGAGAGTACAATCACTGTGCTGGACAGATGTATGCAGTGAGTACAATCACTGTACTGGACAGACTCATGCATATAGTACAATCACTGTGCTGGTCAGACTCCTGCATGGAGTGCAATCACTGTGCTGGACAGACTCCTGCAGAGTGTACAATCACTGTACTGGACAGACTCATGCATAGAGTACAATCACTGTACTGGACAGAGTCCTGTAGAGTGTACAATCGCTGTGCTGGACAGACTCCTGTAGAGTGTATAATCACTGTACTGGACAGACTCATGCATAGAGTACAATCACTGTGCTGGACAGAGTCCTGTAGAGTGTACAATCGCTGTGCTGGACAGACTCCTGTAGAGAGTACAATCACTGTGCTGGACAGATTTAGGCAGTGAGTACAATCCCTATGCTGGATAGACTCCTACAAAGAGTACAATCACTCAGTGGGGTTCCTACTGTAGTGCGCAGGGGGGCGTGGCGCACCGGGTGACAGACTGCTAGGGGGGTGTCGCCACGACCCCCCACAGCAGCAGAGCAGGAGGGGGGAAGCACGCTAGAAGGAGGGGCAGTGGCGGCAGCGGTGGGGAGGGGGGAAATATCCCCCCCCCCTCCCTCACCTGGGACCCCTCCTTCTGCCTCTCTACCCCTCCATAGAGTAGCGGTGGCAAGTGCGGGCTCGGCGGCGGGGAGACATGCACAGAATTACTCACCACTTCCACGTTCTAAGTGCCGACAGCGTCATGTCGTCACAGATCTCCGCCTTCAATGCCGCCCACTGTGCTTCCGCTAATCAGGAAGCAAAGTGGGCGGCTTTAAAGGTGGAGATCTGTGACGACATGACGCTGCCGGTACTTGGAACGCAAAAGTGGTGAGTAATTCTGTGCATGTCTCCCCGCCGCCGAGCCCGCAGTTGCCACCGCTACTCTATGGAGGGGTAGAGAGGCAGAAGGAGGGGTCCCAGGTGAGGGAGGGGGGGATATTTCCCCCCTCCCCACCGCTGCCGCCACTGCCCCTCCTTCTAGCACTGCTTCCCCCTCCTGGGGCATCTATACTGGGGGCAACTATACCAGCTATACTGGGGGCAGCTATACTGGGGGCAACTATACTGGGGGCAACTAAACTAGCTATACTGGGGAAAACTATACCAGCTATACTGGGGGCAACTATACCAGCTATACTGGGGGCAGCTATACTGGGGGCAACTATACTGGGGCAGCTATACTAGCTATACTGGGGGCAACTAAACTACCTATACTGGGGGCAACTAAACTAGCTATACTGGGGCAACTAAACTAGCTATACTAGGGCAACTAACTAGCTATACTGGGGTGCAGCTATACCAGGCCAGCTATACTGGGGGCAATTATACCAGCTATACTGGGGGCAACTAAACTAGCTATACTGGGGGCAGCTAAACTAGCTATACTGTGGGCAGCTATACTAGCTATACTGGGGGCAGCTATACTAGCTATACTGGGGGCAGCTATACTAGCTATACTGGGGGCAGCTATACTAGCTATACTGGGGGCAACTAAGTTAGCTATACTGGGGGCAACTATACTAACTTCATTGGGGCAACTAGTTTCACTGGGGGCAACTATACTAGCTTCACTGGGGGCAGCTATACTGGGGGAAACTACTAGCTAAAAAAGTGTGTTCCTTGCGCTCAAACTCTGGACCTCCAAACCAGTCAGATCCAAATGTGTCAATGGTCCAGGACCAGGTAACCACACGATGTGCTGCTCCAAATCAGGGTGTATGTGCAAGAAGATCTAAGAGAGGGAGGAGCGCTCTAAGTGCGTTAACCAGGTAGGACTTTATTTGCGCATAACAGTGCAGCCTGCCGCAGAGGGGTAGAGCGGGTGGCCCACCCGCAGATAAGCGCTTTTTAATACCACTTTCTGTAAGTATTCACTTGTTATGCGCAAATAAAGTCCTACCTGGTTAACGCACTTAGAGCGCTCCTCCCTCTCTTAGATCTTCTGAAACTACTAGCTATACTGGGGGCAACTATACTAGCTATACTGGGGCAACTATACTAGCTAATACTTTAAATTACAGTTAGCCCCGCCCTCATCCGGTCATGACCACGCCCATTTTTGCTGAGAAGCATGCCGCAGGTTGTGGCCACGCCCTTTTTTTAGGGGAGGGGGTGTCTTTTAATACCCAGCACTGGGTGCCAAATGCCCTAGGTACGCCACTGCAATCACTGTGCTGGACAGACTCCAGCAGTGAATACAATCACTGTGCTGGACAGACTCCTGCAGTGTGTACAATCACTGTGCTGGTCAGACTCCTGCAGAGTGTACAATCACTGTACTGGACAGACTCATGCATGGGGTACAATCACTGTACTGGACAGACTCATGCATAGAGTACAATCACTGTACTTGGCAGACTCATGCATAGAGTACAATCACTGTGCTGGACAGACTCCTGCATAGAGTACAATCACTGTGCTGAACAGACTCCTGCAGAGTGTACAATCACTGTACTGGACAGACTCATGCATAGAGTACAATCACTGTGCTGGGCAGACTCCTGCATGGAGTACAATCACTGTGCTGGACAGACTCATGCAGAGAGTACAATCACTGTGCTGGACAGATTTAGGCAGTGAGTACAATCCCTATGCTGGACAGACTCCTACAAAGAGTACAATCACTGTGCTGGTAAGACTCATGCAGAGAGTACAATCACTGTGCTGGACAGACTCATGCAGAGAGTACAATCACTGTGCTGAAAAGACTCATGCAGAGAGTACAATCACTGTGCTGGACAGATGTATGCAGTGAGTACAATCACTCTACTGGACAGACTCATGCATGGAGTACAATCACTGTGCTGGACAGACTCCTGCAGGAAGTACAATCACTGTGCTGGACAGATTTCTGCAGTGAGTACAATCACTGTGCTGGACAGATTTATGCAGTGAGTACAATCACTGTACTGGACAGACTCATGCAGAGAGTACAATCACTGTGCTGGACAGATGTATGCAGTGAGTACAATCACTGTACTGGACAGACTCATGCAGAGAGTACAATCACTGTACTGGACAGACTCATGCAAAGAGTACAATCACTGTGCTGGACAGACTCCTGCAGAGTGTACAATCACTGTGCTGGACAGACTCCTGTAGAGAATACAATCACTGTGCTGGACAGACTCCTGTAGAGAATACAATCACTGTGCTGGACAGACTCCTGTAGAGAGTACAATCACTGTGCTGGAAAGATTTAGGCAGTGAGTACAATCCCTATGCTGGACAGACTCCTACAAAAAAAAACAATCACTGTGCTGGACAGACTCCAGCAGTGAATACAATCACTGTGCTGGACAGACTCCTGCAGAGTGTGCAATCACTGTGCTTGTCAGACTCCTGCAGAGTGTACAATCACTGTGCTGGACAGACTCCTGCAGAGTGTACAATCACTGTGCTGGACAGACTCCTGCAGAGTGTACAATCACTGTGCTGGACAGACTCCTGCAGAGTGTACAATCACTGTGCTGGACAGACTCCTGCAGAGTGTACAATCACTGTGCTGGACAGACTCCTGCAGAGTGTACAATCACTGAGCTGGACAGACTCCTGCAGAGTGTACAATCACTGTGCTGCACAGACTCCTGCAGGGAGTACAATCACTGTGCTGGACAGATTTCTGCAGTGAGTACAGTCACTGTGCTGGACAGACTCATGCAGATAGTACAATCACTGTGCTGGACAGATTTAGGCACTGAGTACAATCCCTATGCTGGACAGACTCCTACAAAGAGTACAATCACTGTGCTGGACAGACTCCTGCAGAGTGTACAAACACTGTGCTGGACAGACTCCTGCAGAGTGTACAATCACTGTTCTGGACACATTCCTGCAGTGAATACAATCACTGTGCTGGGCAGACTTCTGCAGGGAGTACAATCACTGTGCTGGACAGACTCCTGCAGTGAGTACAATCACTGTTCTGGACAGACTCCTGCAGGGAGTACAATCACTGTGCTGGACAGACTCATGCAGTGAGTACAATCACTGTGCTGGACAGATTTAGGCAGTGAGTACATTCCCTGTGCTGGACAGACTCATGCAGAGAGTACAATAACTGTGCTGGACAGATTTATGCAGGGAGTACAATCACTGTGCTGGGCAGACTCCTGCATGGAGTACAATCACTGTGCTGGACAGACTCATGCAGAGAGTACAATCACTGTGCTGGACAGATTTCTGCAGTGAGTACAATCACTGTGCTGGACAGATTTATGCAGTGAGTACAATCACTGTGCTGGACAGACTCATGCAGATAGTACAATCACTGTGCTGGACAGACTCATGCAGATAGTACAATCAGTGTGCTGCGCAAACTCCTGCAGGAAGTACAATCGCTGACTGGGCAGACTCCTGCAGTGAGTACATTCACTGTGCTGGGCAAACTACTGCAGGAAGTACAGTCACTGTGCTGGACAGTTTTCTGCAGTGAGTATAATTACTGTGCTGGACAGACTCCTGCAGTGAGTACATTCACTGTGCTGGGCAAACTACTGAAGGAAGTACAGTCACTGTGCTGGACAGTTTTCTGCAGTGAGTATAATTACTGTGCTGGACAGACTCCTGCAGTGAATACAATTACTGTGCTGGACAGACTCCTGCAGTGAGTTAACCACTGTGTTGGACAGACTCCTGCAGAGAATACAATCATTATGCTCTACAGACACCTGCAGAGAGAACAATTACTGTGCTGGACAGACTCATGCAGAGGGTACAATCACTGTGCTGGACAGACTGCTGCAGGGAGTACAATCACTGTGCTGGACAGATTTCTGCTGTGAGTGCAATAACTGTGCTGGACAGACTCCTACAGAGAGTACAATCACTGTGCTGGGCAGTCTCCTGCTGAGAGTACAATCACTGTGCTTAACTGACTCCTGCATTGAGTACCGTCACTGCGCTGGGCAGCCTTCTGCAGAGAGTACATTAGACTTGCTTTCTGTATTCTTTAAGAAAGTCCCTTAGACAACACTTTGTAGCCAGAGACAGGTTGCGGTTGAAGAATTAGATAGGGTAGAAAGTCGCTCTCTGAAATTGTCTAGAATTCTTAAGCCTCCTGCTGGGACATGCATTAATAAATTATATTAGGATGGCATCACTTTCAAACGTCTGACATCTTGTCTATCTCAATAAGTAAAAAGCAGGAAGACCAATTAGTATCTGGCAGAAAGACCCATGGCTGAAAGATAATCAATTCTATGGAGAGCCGACCTGTCCTACTCCCATTAATGTAGGAGGCTGGCAGTAAACACGGTGTTCCCCTTGACCTTATGTGCAGTCACACTGACTCTGTGGTAAGTGGTAATGTACCCAATCAATAGCTCTGAGCAGCTCGATGTTCAGCAGAGCGGGGACTCCATGCTGTTCATAGAACATGCAGCAGTGTTACTACTTTTGTATTGGTTGCTGACATTATATTATACTTATTACATCATGTAAGAAAATAAAACTGATACACAAGGTAAAAGTCAGTTTACAATTGTGTTTTTCACTTTTGTTCTTATGTGCATTATACAAGAATGTTTACAGCATTATTGCTACTAAACAAATGTATGGTGTTGCGTAAGGGGTTGGGGTTCCCGAATGGTGGCAGTGCCCGGGGCCCTCACCTGTCATGTGCAAAATTTCATTTTTGCAGCTCCTAGTGCGCAGGTCAGTGATAAGGAGGGGGGCGTGAGAAGGTTACCTGCATGCAGTGCCATAGGCAAACACAGGGGGATTACAGCTACCCAGAATCCCCCCTCAGACCAGGACCAGTGCAGTGTCTGGGGACAGGCACAAGTTGAGACACCAGAATATCTGCAGGCATCCTGCAGCTCACAGCACTGCTCCCTCCCTTCCAATCTACAATTGATTTTGGATGGAGCAGCAGCGTGTGTACAGAGCATGGAGCAGCAGGGTGTGTACAGAGCATGGAGCAGCAGGGTGTGTACAGAGCATGGAGCAGCAGGGTGTGTACAGAGCATGGAGCAGCAGGGTGTGTACAGAGCATGGAGCAGCATTGTGTGTACAGAGCACGGAGCAGCAGTGTGTGTACAGAGCATGGAGCAGCAGTGTGGGTACAGAGCATGAAGCACTAGTGTGTGTACAGAGCATGAAGCAGCAGTGTGTGTACAGAGCATGGAGCAGCATTGTCTTTACAGAGCATGGAGCAGCAGTGTGTGTACAGAGCATGGAGCAGCAGTGGGGGTACAGAGCATGGAGCAGCAGTGTGTGTACAGAGCATTGAGCAGCAGCATGTGTACAGAGCATGGAGCAGCAGTGTGTGTACAGAGCATGGAGCAGCAGTGTGTGTACAGAGCATGGAGCAGCAGTGTGTGTACAGAGCATGGAGCAGCAGCGTGTGCACAGAGCATGGAGCAGCAGTGTGTGTACAGAGCATGGAGCAGCAGGGTGTGTACAGAGCATGGAGCAGCATTGTGTGTACAGAGCACGGAGCAGCAGTGTGTGTACAGAGCATGGAGCAGCAGTGTGTGTACAGAGCATGGAGCAGCAGCGTGTGCACAGAGCACGGAGCAGCAGTGTGTGTACAGAGCATGGAGCAGCAGTGTGGGTACAGAGCATGAAGCACTAGTGTGTGTACAGAGCATGAAGCAGCAGTGTGTGTACAGAGCATGGAGCAGCATTGTGTGTACAGAGCATGGAGCAGCAGTGTGTGTACAGAGCATGGAGCAGCAGTGGGGGTACAGAGCATGGAGCAGCAGTGTGTGTACAGAGCATGGAGCAGCAGCATGTGTACAGAGCATGGAGCAGCAGTGTGTGTACAGAGCATGGAGCAGCAGTGTGTGTACAGAGCATGGAGCAGCAGTGTGTGTACAGAGCATGGAGCAGCAGCGTGTGCACAGAGCATGGAGCAGCAGTGTGTGTACAGAGCACGGTGCAGCTTTGTGGAACTTAACAGAGTCAGGTATGAGCACAGCGCTGTGTTCTGCTGTGTGAATGTTTCACTTTCCCATTCATTACCAATGTCAGCTGTCCTCATTATTACCTATATCCAAACTGCTTCTGATCTATCCCGTTGTCGAACTGGGAAGAGATCGGATATTTAGGAAGTAATTGTCAGATCCTGGCAGTTGGACCGGAAATAGCATTATGTGATTTATGTGTACCCAGCATGATATCCTACCATATTATTATAATGTATTGTGCGGGGCTGAGGGAACCTTTCCTGAACCCCCCTTGAAAATCCTGGGTTTGCCCCTGAGTGCCCCCTGCTGGTCACGTAATTTACGATTATGTGCGGCTGAACTCTGTCTCCTGTCTATGGCTGAATCTTTGCAGCTTCTGATAGATTTGGTTCTACAGACACCAGTGCAAGTTGTGCTGACAAGCTGTGTGCAGACCAATTTAAAGTGGACCCAAATTAAAAATACAAGATTTCAGAAATGAAATCTATTTTCTAAATTATAATAATAAATAGCAGCCTTTTTTCAGCTGCATGATGACAAATATCAAATATTTTACATTTATTGGAGAAACCCCTCCCTTCCTTTCAAATTGCCAGGACAGAATCCGGCAAACTGATGGAGTAGATGGTGTCCAGCAAAGGAGGAATTGCTAATGGCTGCCACCTGTTTAACCCTAGTTATGAAAAGAGAAGGGTGAAAAGCAGGCACTGAAATGCTCATAGGCTTGAAGGAGTGTTTATTTATCTTTGCATGTGTGAGAGTGGTGCAACTAAGTATTTTGAATTAAAAAAATGTTTGGTTTGGGTCCGCTTTAAGTGGCAGAGTGCTGTCTGGGAGTGAGCATTTGCTTCTACTAAACAAAAGTATGCCTGCTGGTGCAATGGTATATAGTCATATAGCGGATAGACAGATTGTAGTGGTAAGTAGATAGAAGATATAGGCAGTACTCAAAAAAATGTTCCTGTTTATTCGGACACTTAGTCGAAGTGATATTATCAGTGTGACTGTATAAAAATGTTTTAGGGATCGGAAAGCAAGTGAATGTTTGGGAGTAATGGTGCCTCCTGGGTCTTTGAGAGTGTTCGGTCAGCGTAGGGTTTTTGAATAATGCTAGGTGAAAGTATTGGCATAGAATAGATTTAGAGAATGATCTGACAGAAGTGATTGGTGGGAATTATTGCAAAGCAGCGGTTAGCGTTAGGCTGGGTTCACAGTGGTCAGTTGCATAATGCACGTGTCAAAAGGAGTATGAACTGCAATGGAGACTGGACATAGAGTTTAATACAAATCCTGCAAGCAGTGGGTTAATGTGCATACACACATTTGACTCGTGTTGCCCGTCAGGGATTGGGACCAATCCCCTTGGGCAACATCTCTGGGCCAGCCTGTACAGACGCGTGTCAGCTTTGTAGCTGACATCATGCTCTGCTGCTAGGAGGGGAGGCGGAGAGACGACGGAGCGTACGTGACATCATGCGGCAAACTCGGGAGCGGCGTAGGTGTCTCTAGGTAAGTATCGCCTTAACTGAGGTTTTGTTTGATTTTTCTTGAGTTCTGGGTAAACAACAAAACAAAAAAAGCATTGTTACGATACTCTAATAAAGCTATGGCTTTTTGAACTCCCAGTTTGTTACGCCGTGTTGCGTTAAGTTTAGTACTGAAATTATTAATCAGCGGATGAGGAAAGGCTGCTTTTTGTGTGTGTACCCAGATGCTTGCTCTGCCTACGTGCAGAATACATGCTCGTTTCCGAAGCCACCAATGCAAAGACTGAGAACACTAACAGCAGCACTTCCATCACATCACAACACATGTGCAGACTGGCGATCATGTTATTCACAGAACAACAAACATTCAAGATAACACATTTCTGCTCTATGCTCATGTAACTATGCCACCCTTAGTCCTACAATGTAACGAAGGAAGAGAAGTAGCCCTCATTCGATATCACCAAGCTAGGTATAATACAGAGCAACTGTGTTCAGTTTGTACCAGCTTCCGATCTGGATGTGTCAAGCACACTTAGGCACCAACAAAGCAGATCAGTTATGGAGCCCCGCCAGCGCCTGTAATTAAAAGTTATTTTAAAATTATTTTATAATTGCAGTGGGAGTGTGATTCCACGTTCTTCTGATGCTTTTGACTCCCACAACTCGTTATTTCTCAGACCTCAGCATGGTGTGATAATATACGCGTACGGCTTGTCCTGATCTGCTGAGGGAGGCTTCGGGATTGTCTGATATGTGGAACTCCCAGATAACTGGTGGCTGCCCTACATGATATTTTGCATTTAATTAGACATTTTACAAGTAGCGTTAAAAAGATTTTTGTTTTGTTTTTGTAGCTGGTCAAAGCCACTTAACATCCTCTATTAAAAACCACCGCAGAGTTCTTGTTCAGAGATTCTGTTCTAGGAAGGCAAATCTGGACTTTGCAATACTTTCAGGTGAGAAGTGTACCTGAGAGGAACTAGGAAATAAAGATAGGTACCTAACTACGAAGAGGAAAGCCTCTGAATCCTGCAGAGGCTTCCAGTGTCCTCCTTGCCCCCACCATTGCCACACGCAGACCCTGAACCTGTGCCTAATTAATGGAACTTCCCCCAGCAAAACTTTGATAGGGCCCTCAAATGTTCACTCCCCTTTCCTTGCCTCCCATTGGTGACCTTCACGGGCCTGGGGCCCATCTCACAAGGGTCATTAAAAAAGTGTAGCCTTCATGATCTTCACACCCATAACAAGTGTAGCCACAAAAACCTGATCTGAAATGTAGTCCCCTATACTGGAGGAAGGGAAGGTTAGTAGTTGGAGCCAGGGCGTTGGAGTGGTTACAAAAATCATCCGACTGCAACTCCAACTTTTTGACACCACCGACTCTGACTCCAGGTACCTAAAATGGCTCTGACTCCTCGACTCAGACACCTTAGTCTAATACTTACCAGAACTAAGGATTTGGTACAAAAATCATCCGACTCCCAACTCCTCAGTTTATGAAACCACCGACTCAGACTCCAACGGCCACTCCAGGTACCCAAAACTGCTCCGGCTCCTCGACTCCGACTCCACAGCACTGGTTGGAGCCCCTTACAGCTCTGCCCCCCTCCCCCCCTGCGATCACAGGGGCTGTTCCCCTCTAGTTACACCCCTGCCCGGAACATAACTGACAAGAGCTTGTCGGATATGTTATAGTGTGCATGCTTCCCGCATGTACGAGTGCCACTGTACTGCACCTGCATGGGTACGGCCATGCCTATACAGTAAGCCGGAGCAGGTCATCCATGAGCTCCGCACTACTGCACACGACAGCTGTACTTGTGCACAAAGAGGAGCGCGGCCACGAACTTCCAGAGGGTCCCAGTGAGTGGCGGCAAGGCGGATGCAGAGGCTTCCCAATTCCTAAGTTAGTATCTCTCTTGTGTTGCAGGTCGGGGTTCTCTTTATGGTTTATTCCTGGTGGCTCTGTGTCACCATTGATGCCCTGAAACATCAGTTTACAAGCTCAATACTTAGAGTTACATTCAATGTATACCTTGCATGGATTATGGATAATCAATAAGATGCAAATAGTGAGTTTTTAAGTTGCATAAAATTAGCATGGCAATTTGCATTAACTCAGAATTATTTACATGCCATTGGCCATCCCTAGCACCGATGAAGGTCGAAACAGCATAAACCACGCAGATCAGCTGTCTGTAGGTTGGACTGAAATGAAGGAGCCATACTGTAGGTGTGCTATATAACAGCAATTCTGGGTATGTGTCTAGCTTACAAGATTATAACAGTACTAGTGACCTTAGCCCGTTTAAAAATGAGCTAGGCCTGTCTCCGCACGCCTGCCGTGTGCATCCGCCCACCGCGCGTGCACACCCGCCGTGCACGTCCTCTGCGCGCACTCGCACACACGCACGTACCTTCCTCCCCTTCAGTGTCTCTGCATCTCTCCCTGCACGTGCGCAGTAAAAAAAAACACACACACCAGTGGCTTAGCTAAGGAGCTGTGGGCCCCGATGCAGGTTTTACATTGGGCCCCCCAAGCACTCTATACATAACCATTGATACGACGCCCCACAACTGCCAAGGACAACCACAGTGTCAGAGGTACAAGAAGGGGATGGGGAACAGTTTGTTAATGATTATCACTATTCAAAGTATCTATAGAAGAAATTATTATGATCACAGGACCAATAGAGAGCTAATACTGTAGTTGAGGGAGGGCCCTTCGGGGCCCCTCAGGCCCAAGGGCCCCGATGCGGTCGCAACCTCTGCAACCCCTATTGCTACGCCCCTGACACACACACAGGGACATGGGACGCAGAGACATTAGGGTTTTATTATATAGGATGATCTGCATAGCTCCATAAACTGCTCTAAAGTGATGTTACATTTGTACATATAGATGGGATTTTACCAAATTATGTTATTACCAGGAGAAGACATATACAAAGGAATGGATTTACTAAGGGTCACTGGGTCTTGGTCTTCTTAACTTTATCCTGAGATGTTTACTATAGCATCAGAACATAACACGTCTGTACAGCACCATAGCCTAGCGACACGTCTGTACAGCACTCATCCCCCAACAATCGCCCAAAGGCATCAAGTCCCAATTCCTGCCGGTGATATGCTTAGCACATATGTACCATACTCACCTTTAGAATGTTTACAAAAATGTAAATACATGTGTGGAGAACTCCTTTTCTAAAAGCCTCCCTGCAACACAGTATCAGTAATTCCCCAAATCTCAAAATGACACAATGCTTCATGATGAGAAAAGCTGCTAAATGAAGCTAAAATGTCACCTTAGATAAATCTCAGTTTGATACATTAGGTGCAAAAAACTAAAGGGCATCCATAGGAAACTTTCTAGGAGGTAGACGTAAGCACAAACTAATGGGCAATAATGGAAACTGCTGTCAACATCATTTCCATGTAAAGGCCTTATACTTTTAATGAAATTAGTGTAATAATAGCATTTTTAAAAATATCAATAGCAGGCAATAGTAGGCTTTTGGAGTATGGAGGGTTTAAGTGACTCCCTTGCACTGCTCTCTAGGCAGTAATGTGACACTTATGATAAATCTCCAGAAAAACTGACTCCAATGAACGCCTATGCCCCTCTTTCCACTAAATACAATTTTTCTGATGCAGAAATATTATGGATGGTGTGTTGTAGATTTCTGCATCATGCATCCGTTTCCCATAAAATAGCCACATCCAATAATCTGGATCCAGAAAAACTGATGCAGAACTAGTGGGAATAGGCCCTAGCAGACAACTGGTAAGAGTAAGAGCCAACAAAAATAAAAACAATTAAAAAGGAGGAAAGAGGTGTACTTGCCTCCAATCACACAAACCACAAAGGTCAACAATGTATTGGTTCTAAAGACAACGCGTTCTGTGGACATCCCGATTCCTAATGTCATATATGAGAGTATCCAAAAAGATGACAAGGCCATTATAAATGGTTCTGTGTTAGCGGCATGCTTCTCAGGGTCAGTTAAAATTGCTTTAAATGCCAGTAATTGTAATAAAGAACCTCCATGCAATGTATTGTTTGTTAAACTATTACATTGTTACAGATTGTGAGTTGTGTGATTATTGGTGGCAAGTCCACCTCTTTCCTACTTGAAATGGTTTTTATTTTTTTTCTGTTTATTATTGTTACATAGTTATTTGTGTTGAAAAAAAAAAGATATATGACCATCATATTCAATCAGAATATATGGCACAATACTAGCCTGTATGCTCACATATCCCAGTTGATCCAAAGGTAGGTAAAAACCCTTACAAGGCTTGTGCCAATTAGCCCTAAAAAGGGAAAAAATGTCCTTCCTGACTCTGGGTGGCAGTCAGATAAAATACAATACAATACAATACAATAACATTTGTAAAGCGCTTTTCTCCCATAGGACTGGATCAACACAGCTGGGAATTACCTGTAATGTCCTTTAATGCACGGAAAGCATCTAAACCTCCCTTAACCTCCTTAGCGGTAACCCCGAGTTAGGCTCAGGCCCAAAATCCGCAGCTCAAAGCAGTAACCCCGAGCCTGAGGCAAGTAATGTGCTGGGCTGCAGCAGATCTCTCTAGCGGAATCTAAAAGCCTGTGAAAAAATCCAGCAGTAATCATACCGCTAGTGGGAGGTTAAATGCAGATACAGAATTTGCCATAACTACTTCCTGTGGTAATAAATTTCACACTGTAATCACTCTTGCTGTAAAGAACCGTTTCCTATTACCTCTTATTACCAGCCTCAGCAAAAGTACTCTTCATAAACTGAAGAAAACTGTGGACTCACTCCTGGCAATGAGCGACATCCAATCATGTTTTATGGAAACAACAGATAAAAAGCTTTTCACAACTCTAGATATATCATAGGTGACTTTACATTTTGTAACTCCAGTCCAAGCAAAGTTTTTCTATATGCAATTTTAAATTAATCAAGCATGTAAAAGCTTTGTTTTTGCAAAAAGTTTGTGTGCATAAATTATTTCAATGAATGTTTTATGTAGATGCTGAAAAAATGTTGTGCTTTAAATCATAAACTGAAAAGGAAGGCAACACTAGAGGTTTGTTTTGGGATATTTTCACTGTTGATAGTTTTGGTTGTTCCTTATGTCATAGCTATGGATAATGTCCAAATTATCTGGATAATCTCAGATTACCTTGGGATTCTGGGATAATGTTAAGTAAAACACACTCTGAAAATACTTTTCTGTCTGGGAGATCCAACAGCTGGGATAGATTTTTTTGCTGGCCACTTCCTCCGTTTACTAATCAATCACTAATCTGTAGTTGGACCACACCACTGGTATTCATAGAAATGACTTCAAATACCTTGTATTTTTACTGAGCTATTCTTTAAAGTCATTATGAGACGTGTTTATAGTGCAGTCATAGTGTTAAGTAGATTTCCACTTCAAAACAGTGCTGTAGAGTAAATTATGCTAATCATTAGTACACCATATCTAGTCCCACAAACAGGACTGGTCAAGTTGAGTAACTCCTCCCCCTCGGGAAAACGCTCACCTAAAGTAACACAACCTTATTTTATCATAAAACAGAATTTAATCAAATCTGTACTTGAAAATAACTCAGAATAAAAAAAAAAGGGGGGGGGCAATTTATTTAGATGTGCCTCAAGACTGCCTTCTTAACTACCTCCCAACCGCCAACCGGCGGTGGGAGTGTGGCAGGCACATGACCGCCTAACGCCAAATGGCATCATCTCGCTCCTCGCGAGATTAGCAGGGAACGAGAGTCCCTTGCAGAGGACACAGAAAGCCGCCACGAACAGCCTGCCAGCCGCGATTGGAGCTGGCAGGCTGATAAAAACAATAATTTATGTGTACATCGCTGCGATCTAGCGTAGCGCTGTACAGAGGCCAGTCTGTGGACAATTGGGGGGGGGGGGGGGGTGAGGGCCGATGCAAAAAAATGAAAAAAGAAAGTTTTTTTTTTTTAATTAAAAAAAAAGACAATTGTAGCAGCAATCAGCTCTATTGGGAAATGAAAAAGAGGTAAAATTTGGGTGTGAAGTTGTATGACTGTGCAATAAACTGTTAAAGCTACGCAGTGCTGAATAGTAAAAATGGCCTGGTCACTAGGGGGGTGTAAACCTGTGGTCCTCAAGAGGTTAAGACCATTGTATGTTTAACCCATTCAGGTTCCGTCGTTTTCACGTGAGAAATGTTCACCTCCCATTCATTAGCCTATAACTTTATCACTACTTATCACAATGCACTGATCTATATCTTGTTTTTTCCACCACCAATTAGGCTTTCTTTGGGGGGTACATTTTGCTAAGAGCCACTTTACTGTACATGCATTTTAACAGGAAGAATAAGAAAAAACGGAAAAAATTCATTATTTCTCAGTTTTCAGCCATTATAGTTTTAAAATAATACATGCCTCCATAATTAAAACTCACGTATTGTATTTGCCCATATGTCCCGGTTATAACACTATTAAAATTATGTCCCTATCACAATGTATGGCGACAATATTTTATTTGGAAATAAAGGTGCATTTTTTCCGTTTTGCATCTATCACTATTTACAAGTTTAAAATAAAAAACATATAGAAATATTTCATCTTTACATTGATATTTAAAAAGTTTAGACCCTTAGGTAAATATTTACATGTTTTTTTTTTTTATTGTAATTTTTTTTTTTTATTGTAAACATTTTATTTGGGTAGTTTTGGGAGGGTGGGAGGTAAACAATAGATTGAGAATGTAAATGTGTGTTAATTTTAAATTTTTTTTTTACAGGTGTAGTATTACTTTTTGGCCACAAGATGGCGGCCATGAGTTTGTTTACATGACGTCACTCTAAGCGTAACACACGCTTAGAGTGACTCATCGCAGAGGGAACGGGCCAGAAAAGGCGCAGCTTCCGAGAGAAGCTGTCGCTTTTTCAGCGGGGGAGAGGAATCAATGATTGGGCACCGTAGACCGATACATAGATTCCCTGGCTACCGAATCCGCGGCCGGGAGTGCGCGTGCACTACGTCCAGGAACCAAAATAGGTTAAGGGGCTGATCTGATTTTTCTTTTTTACAGGTGCAATCCGTATTTCCCTATTGACCTACGGTAAATACCCTTGAAGAGGAACTTTACCAAAAGATAGTTGTAAGGGTAAAAAATAAGTAAATCAAGAAATTGCAAATTGAGAAGTTAAATGATACCCGAGGTGACATGTGACATGATGAGATAGACATGGGTATGTACAGTGCCTAGCACACAAATAGCTATGCTGTGTTCCTTTTTTTATTTATCTGCTGAAAGGGTTAAATATCAGGTATGTAAGTGGCTGTCTCAGTCCTGACTCAGACAGGAAGTGACTACAATGTGACCCTCACTAATAAGAAATTCCAACTATAAAACATTTTCCTAGCAGAAAATGGCTTGCGATAGTAGGAAAGAGATAAAAATGGTCAATAGTTCATAGATTTTAACTCTGGCATACTTCAATGAATGTGTCATTGAGCAAAAACAATAAACAGTTAAAACGTAGATTTAAGTAGATTTAAACATAAAATAAAACTGTGGAATATCTTAAAAAGTCATTTTTAGGTGAAGGAAGATAGATACAATTGTTTGTTTCATTAGTTTATTTTCGCCTCGGGTGTCATTTAAAAAATAAAAGATGGATCAAGAAATGCTTGATGCTTGTACTTTTTGATTGATCCTCTGTGATCCTGCAGATCAGCATCTTTACTGCTGGCTGGAACAAAAACAAAACAGACAGCACCAACTGCCCTTATCTGTAAACACACTCACTAACAATGCAATAGGCTAAAAGGTTGTTTTTTAATAGGTATACATATGCACAGAGGGAGATATCGGTTGCTTGGCAGTTGAAAACAGCCATTATTCCCCACAATGCAACGAGATTCACAGACCGCAAACTGTCAGGACCTACGTCCTGACATCACACTGTGGGAGGGGTTTTACCACAATATCAGGCTAAAAGGAAACAGACATTATTTCCCACAATGCAAAGAGGTTCACAGACAAGAACATCAGGGCAATGGCCCTGACATCACACTGCGGAAAGGATTCCACCACAATTTCAGCCACACAGATGTCCCTGATTCACTAGTAGAGAAAAGGTAAAGATTTCTTGTGGGAAAGGGGGCATCGGCTACTGAATGGGATGAAATTGCAGCCAGGGGTCACTATTTTATAGTGGTGATACTTCGTAATAATAATTAATTGATATTTAATAAATATCAAATTCTGAAGCAAAAAGTAAGATGATGAATTGTATGTGTAGTATGGATAATAAATAGAACATTAGTAGCAAAGAAAAGAGTCTCATTTTTATTTTCAGTTCTGTAGTTTATTTATAACATTTATGTTTTAGTGTATTTATAACATTGCATTAGACTTTCATAGTTGCAATTTAGAATCCACACTCTGTCCTTGTAAAATAAAGCAGAATGAATCCTTTAGTAAAACCTTATTTCAAGCTGTCTTTCACCGTTTCTAGGCTGTTTAGGTTGGGTTCCCATCTGCAGCCGGATCACATGCCGCCAGCGGGAGCGGGCAGTGAAGTGTCCGCTCCAATGGTCCGCTGTGGTCCAGCTGTAGCCTGGGGCAGATGTGGTACCACCATAGGTTATATGGGGAATGCATCTGCCTGCCTGGGATTATTGGAGACTGCACAGAAGTGCAGTCAGTTTCCTGCAATGGATTCATTGCAGACCAACAAGTGCGAATGGCTCCTATATATAAAATAGGAGTCGTTCATTGTCAGTTTTACTATGAGCGGAGAACAGACAAAAAAAAGTCTGCTCTCCGCTTAAGTGGGAACACAGCCTTAAAGAGAACCCGAGGTGGGTTTGAAGAATGTTATCTGCATACAGAGGCTGGATCTGCCTATACAGCCCAGCCTCTGTTGCTATCCCCCCCCCCCCCCCCTAAGGTCCCCCTGCACTCTGCAATCCCTCATAAATCACAGCCACGCTGCTGACAAACAGCTTGTCAGAGCAGAACTCCGGTCCCCGCCTGCATCCCTTCCCTCCCTGCTGATTGGAGGGAAGGGATGGGGGCAGGGACTGGAGCTATGCAGGAGGCGGGGGAGCAGACGAGACTGACACTACAGATGTAAACACAGCCTCACAGCAAGGCTGTGATTTATGGGGGATTGCAGAGTGCAGGGAGACCTTAGGGGGATTTGGGATAGCAACAAAGGCTGGGCTGTATAGGCAGATCCAGCCTCGGTATGCAAATAACATTCTTTAAACACACCTCGGGTTCTCTTTAAGCTCTCCACAAAACAGACTGAATTTTAATAGCTCAGAGAAGCTCTTTTACATAGATAACAACTCAAGTTTTTTAACTCTTCCTGTACTGGAAAACAATAGGAGGCTTTTTTTTGCTACTAATGTTCTATTTATTATCCGTACTACAAATACAATTTATTATCTCAAATGTATTTTCACTTCAGATTTGCTTTAAACCCCCAAAGCAGTTTTGACTCCTTGTTCCCCATGCAAGCTGGATTTGTCAGAAAAGCGAAGTCTGCACACGTGGGGCTGTGCTGCCTGAACAATACCATCATACATGGTTTGTGACATCAGAAGGAACTCTGCAAGAAGAGGGCATCATTCCTTCCACTCCTTGTAAAGCACCTGGGAATGACTACTCCACCCATGTGGGGTGTGACATTTTCTTGTCCTCTGAGCTGTGCCAGGCTCTCATGGGTCTTCTTTCAGTCTTGATTGAAGAGCCCATGAGGACATATGTATTTGCCATTTGTGTCAATGCCATTTGTCACTATGAAGGTGGTATAAATAAAGTATTAATCAGGCTGATTGCCACGTTTTAAATAAGGCAAAGACACATATTAATGCAGATATTTGTGTAAATATAAGTAGTGATCAGCACTGACAGAGCGGCTGATCGGCACAGTGGAGAACACTGGACACCCTACTAGGTGCTAAAGGTTTGCAGACCAAACCTGATGACTATAACAGTGTAGCTAGAACTGCTGAAGTGATAGTGAAGTGATAATAACTGCTCATAGTGAAGTGATAATTTATTTCCCCGTTTGTTCTTTATAAAGAGAAACCGTGACCAAGGATTGAACTTGATCCCTATCAGTAGCTGATACCCCATTTCCCATGAGAAATCTTTTCCTTTTCTCAAACGGATATCAGGGGGCTCTGTATGGCTGATATTGAGTTGAAACCCCTCCCACAGTGTTATGTCAGGACCATGGTGCTGATATCACACTGTGGGAACCTTCAGCCTTGTTGCATTGTGGGAAATAACAGCTGGTTCAAACTGCCAACAAACCAAGCAGCAGCTACTTCCACTGACATCACCTGCCAGCAGTAAAAATGTCACCATATGATAAATGTCAGAATGTAAATCGGAGAGGAATGATTTTACAATGGGCGCAAACTGACAATCATATATACATAATTATTGTAAAAATTAAGCACTTTTGTTCATCATTACGTTATTTTCACTGGAGTTCCTCTTTAAATAAGACTGTCCTGTGATCATTACTATAAGTCAGGGGTGCCCACACTTTTTCGGCTCGCGAGCTACTTTAAAATTCGCCGAGGCCAGGAGATCTACCAACGTTTTAAATGCACCGGGGGGGGGGGGGGGCTGGGTGCATTTAAAACGTTGGTAGATCTCCTGGCCTCGGCGAAAGGTAGTTAGGCATAGGTCCCCTCAGTACAGGTTAGCTAGGCATAGGTCCCCTCAGTACAGGTTAGCTAGGCATAGGTCCCCTCAGTACAGGTTAGCTAGGCATAGGTCCCCTCAGTACAGGTTAGCTAGGCATAGGTCCCCTCAGTACAGGTTAGCTAGGCATAGGTCCCATCAGTACAGGTTAGCTAGGTATAGGTCCCATCAGTACAGGTTAGCTAGGTATAGGTCCCCTCAGTACAGGTTAGCTAGGCATAGGACCCATCAGTACAGGTTAGCTAGGTATAGGTCCCATCAGTACAGGTTAGCTAGGCATAGGTCCCTTCAGTACAGGTCAGCTAGGCATAGGTCCCCTCAGTACAGGTTAGCTAGGTATAGGTCCACTCAGTACAGGTCAGCTAGGCATAGGTCCCTTCAGTACAGGTCAGCTAGGCATAGGTCCCCTCAGTACAGGTCAGCTAGGCATAGGTCCCTTCAGTACAGGTCAGCTAGGCATAGGTCCCCTCAGTACAGGTTACCTAAGTATAGGTCCCATCAGTACAGGTTAGCTAGGTATAGGTCCCATCAGTACAGGTTAGCTAGGTATAGGTCCCCTCAGTACAGGTTAGCTAGGCATAGGTCCCTCAGTACAGGTTAGCTAGGCATAGGTCCTCTCAGTACAGGTTAGCTAGGCATAGGTCCCCTCAGTACAGGTTCGCTAGGCATAGGTCCCCTCAGTACAGGTTAGCTAGGTATAGGGCGGGCACACTTACCTCCCTTCAACTGTGGAGTCTGCGGGCTTGTCATCTCCCCATACAGGCCATGTGCAGCAGCGATGCGGGCAGCCATGACACCTCGTGCGCGCAGCCAACTTCACGGCGGAGATCACATCACCAGGCGGCTGAGGGAGCGCTCCGGCGGGCAGCGTGAGAGGAGGCGGAAATGTTGCCTCCAGCGCCGCCCCCAGCCATGACACTGCCGCCCTTGGCCTCTCAGCCGCGCCTCTCTCCTCTCCTGATTGGACACATCAGCGGCCAGCAGCAGAATCTGATAGGACGCAGCCAAGTGGCCGCGTTCTACAGCTGCTGGCCACAAAAGTCAATGGGATGCGGCCAGGAGGCCGCGATCTACCAATCAGGCGGTCGCGATCTACCGGTAGATCGCGATCGACCTATTGGGCAGCCCTGCTATAAGTTGTTGTTGTAGGTGTGTGCATGCAAATGCAACATTACAGCTTGAAATCACCCAGGTTAGGATAGCAAACCTAATAAACTATGTTGTTTTGTTAATAACATCACTTGGGTTTACTAGCCTGGATCACTTGTGTTTTCTAGTCTTGTCCAGCTTTATTCTGGGAGGGAAGTGCCCCAAAGAATGTGTAAAATGATTAAAAATAGTTTAATGGAAAAAGTGTCGATCCTTGATGGTTACCCGTAACCTCCAAGTATCTGTGTGATAAGAGAGACCAGGAGTCCAATGGTGCAGTATCGTAAGACAAAGGAGCTGAATATGCACACGAATGTAAGTAATAGACTCACAAAGGTGGGTTGCACCAACCTGCAACCACCGTCAGAGCCTGCGGTAATATGTCCATCGCCGCTCAGTGTCCCAGGTCTGTAAATGTAGATGCTGGTTGGTTGCACTACTGGATAAGTTCTGAGGACAACCAAGGTCCTCATTACTCGGAACCCCTAATGGTATGAACTATACTTACAAACACTGGTGGAGGTGCCCTTGATAATATTTAACTGGTAGTAGCAACGTTACTGAGAAGTGTAACGCCTTACCTTCTCAGAAGAACAAACCATAGGTAATGGAAAAGATATATTAGTCTTATGTGCATCAATAAATATATATTTTCCATTACCTATGGTTTATTCTTCTGAGAAGGTAAGGCGTTACATTAACGTAGCACGGTGGCGTAGTGGGCAGCATGGTGGCATAGTGGTTAGCTCTCTCACCTTGCAGCGCTGGGTCACAGCCAGGGTACTATCTGCACAGAGTTTGTATGTTCTCCCCGTGTCTGCGTGGGTTTCCTCTGGCCACTCTGGTTTCCTTCTACATCCCAAAAACCTACAGATACGCTAATTGGCTTCCCCTAAAACTGGCCCTAGACTATGATACATGCACTACACAATGCAAACATAGATGTATGACTATGGTAGGAATTAGATTGTGAGCCCCTTTGAGGGACAGTTAAGCAACAAGACAATATACTCTGAACAGCGCTGCGGAAGATGTCAGCACTATATAAATACTAAATAATAATAATGCTAGTTATATATCGTCAAGGGCACCTCCATCAGTGTTTGTTAGTAAAAACTGTTTAAGGCTCCTTTCACACATGGGGTGGCGCATTGCAGAACTCTCCCCTGCTGCAGCTTGTCACAGTGGTTATTAGTCTCTGTGAGACTGGCCACAGTACCCGCAGTGTGATGCAATGGCAATGCTTATATCGATGCAGACTCTGCAGTACGTTGCCAAGCAATACGAGCTGTACTGCTCGGCGTGTGATTGCACTGGAGTGCGACCTAACCACTGTGAAGCAAGTCAACCCTCTATTGGTGATCAGCACCACCACCTTGAAGCGATAATCCGCGGTTGCCGTTCTGCAACCCGTTTTTGTGAGTACCGTATTTTTCTTGTCTTCTTTCTGATTGCTCTACAAACAACACCATAAGGGGTTCCCATTTCTCTCCCGTTTGTTTTTATCTTCCCCTGGAAGTACGACAGGCATCTGTCCAGCTTTAGTTCAGCATCTATCATTTGTATACCACCTCTTAGCATGATTCAATAGCATCGAGAGACTGTTACCTGGTGCTTGCCCTCAGGTCCCAGTACCGAATGTAAGTGTCGTAACCACACGACAGCAAGGTGGAAGGAGTTTCATAACAGACGTCCAGAACACCAGCACCTCTTTTAAATTCAGTTCCAAGGCAATTCATCAGTTGGCCGCTGCAATTACACAAGACAGAGAATTACATGAACACTGTTATTCACAAGTAAGAATAGCATTTTATAATCGGATTTTTTTTTCATATAGCTTATTTGTATACAAATTCACTCAGTTATTGCTTTCAGTTAAAAGCCAAGTGGTGGCATGTATTCATAAGAGGTTGGTCAGCTTTATTTTCCCTTAATATAAGCATGTCCAAAGGGCCAAATGCCACCCCCCGCCCCGATCCAGTTGTAGTGGCCCACAAAGCTCTCTACAGTTGTTAATTCCATGCGGCTCGCAGGCCGTGGCGCTGCATGCAGCAGCAGTAACAGCCATTGGTTAGAAGCTGCCACTGTGCCAACTGCACACGGTATACGAGTTATTCCCCGTGGAAATGTTTTATTTGACACAATGTCACAGGCATAGTGTATCTAACAGGAATCGGCAAAAATTGAGTTTAGTTTCTATAGTTTTGCTCCCTAGCACTCCCAAGTACGGTTATATGGCCCTTGGCCTTAAATGTTTGGACCCCCTTGCCTTAATACATACAGCACACACACTCATACAATACATGTTTATGTTTAAAGTATGAGGTGAATGTAAAGGCTGCAGTGAACTAATAAAGTTTTGAAACCATGAAATGGCTATACTAATCGTCAAATACCCTCTTCCAAAATGGCTATTTGGGAAAAAGCCAGAGTTTCTAGGTGGCCAGGCCAAGCCTGGCTTCCACCCATTCCTGTGCCAAGACACAAACTGTAATCATTGCATAAGCCTCGCTTTGAACAAGTCAGCTGAGATGAAACTATAGCCAGTATCTCTAATCTCACCACGGGCCATAAATCATTATGCAAGAGAAGACATCTTCCATCGCAGGAGAATACATTTTCATTGCTCAGATACAGTAAAGATCGGTAATATTTAATAAACCAGATGCATAGATGTCTCTTTTTGGAACATATGCGGTTTCTTTTTTTCCCCCCTGAAACTCAGTTTCAATCCTCCAGTCTGGTCCCTGAAGCAGGTGTCTGAGGCAGACATCCAACTTCATGTTCCTAAGCAGTGACATTGCATATTAAAATGTGTATTTGCTCCAATTCACTGTAGAACCTGCTGACACATGGACTCCCCAAGAAGAATTGGACCATTGTTCCACAGAAATACATAAATATACGTACTATGCTGGAAATAACAATTGTTTTCCTATGTTTAAGTGTATGAGATGTCCATGTTCATCACTCTTATAATATCACGTTATCCCAATTTGCAAATTGGTGCAAATCAGATACTGTCCCAAATTCACAAAAATAATGCTGAGATACCTTTTACTATGAGATTTGCCATATTTTTATTTTTTTAATTTTCTTAAAGTGGACAGCTTTCTATACATATATATCGGTGTGGATTGCTTAAAGGACAACTGTAGGAAGAAGTATATGGAGGCTGCCATATGTATTTCCTTTTAAACAATTAGTTGCCTGGCAGCTCTGCTCTATGTGGCTGCAGTATTGTCTGAATCAGACCAGAAACAAGCATGCAGCTAATCTTGTCAGATCTGACAATAATGCCAAAAACACCTGATCTGCTGCATGCTTGTTTGGTGTCTATGGCTTAAAGGATTAGAGGTAGAGGATCAGTAGGATAGCCACACAACTAGCATTGCTTAAGGTGGCCATACTCTGGTCGATTTGCCATCAGATTCGACCAACAAATAGATCCCTCTCTGATCGAATCTGATCAGAGAGGGATCGTATGGCCACCTTTACTGCAAACAGATTGTGAACCGATTTCAGCCTGAAACCGTTCACAATCTGTGGTGTGCTGCCGCCGCTCCCCCCCCCCCCCGCATACATTACAGTAGAGCGCCCTCTACTGTTTACACTTCCTGCCGGGCAGGAAGAAGTGAAGCATGCCGACGACCAGACCAGACCAGAGCGGAGAAGACAGCAGTGACAGCGGGGATTCGTGCCGGCCGGAGCAGGTAATGTATACCCGCTGTTCTGCGTCGGTCGTCGGGCATTCAAACGCCGCTAACGACGCACTCCCGACCCGCCGGTGACCGAGAAAAATCTTGCGCACGGGTGGGTCGATGGGAATCGACGGGAACGATCGATTTCGGACGGAAATCGATCGTTCTGTCAGCGGTGTGCGCGGCGATTTCACAGCCGTTTTGATCACTGTGATCGAAACGGTTGTATATCGGCGGGAAAATCATTAGATGTATGGGCCCCTTTAAAAGGAAATAAATAGGGCAGCCTCCATAGCACTCCCACTACAGCTGTCTTTAAAGAAGACTGCAAAGTTAAGGCCAGTGAAATGAGCCTATATTCAAATTAAGTATCCAATAATATTCACACTGTGCGCAAGCATAATGCATGCATTATGTGTGTGAACTGCAATGGACACTGCACGTGTTATGGCACACGCGTTCATTCAAAGCCTGCATGTAGTGAGTTACTATAATGCAGAAATGTGAACAGGCTCATAGGATTGTATGGGCAGTGGGTTGACGTGGAGAATGATTCTGCAATGTAGCTGATGCAGTGTAAATGCATCACAACACTGTAAGCCTCTGAATTATTCCAGAATTCTTGTATGTCTACTATTGCTACCAGGAATGTGAATGCCAATTGGTAAAGTGAAGGTAAATCATACCTGTCCGAGATACATAAAGACACTGTAATCATTTTCTATTCTTAAACATTCTAGATTACTGTCATGTTAATTCTCTGTCTATTATATTTTCTACTGAACTTTGGAGGAAGTATACAGATCAGGTGTTATGCCATTCTTGATCCGATTACTAGCGCCAGTAAAGTGACACAGAAAGCATTATAGCTAGAGGATCAATGTGATATCAAGCCAGGAACATAGGTGGTTAAAGTGGATCCGAGATGAACTTTTATTCATTGCATAATTGTGTTCCTTTCCTATTGTTTATAGGGCATTCCTCAAGCCAAATACTTTTTTTGTTTTTGTTTTAATACTCTAATTCCCTATAAACTAAAGAAGACACGCCCACAGGTTTTCAGAGAGCCAAGACCCTTTCAGACAGTAGCAAGGGCTCATGGGAGCTCAGTATGGGCAGGAGGAGGGGGAGGTATTACTAGCCAGAGATTTCAGAGGCAGAGGGGAGGAGGGAGGAGGAGGGGGGAATAGGTTTTTTTGCTCAAGATACAGATAAACCTGCCTCTGTGTAATGTTTACAAACAACATGGCTGCTGTCATTGTATCACAGGAATAATCAATCATATTCTATTAAAGCTGTTTGCAGCTAGATTTGCTGTGTAAACTATCTAAACTTTAGATAAGATATATAGACAAGTTACTTGTTATAGTTAGTTTTTCATCTCGGATCCGCTTTAAGATGGCTTCCAAGCTGCTTCCATAGTTCTCTACTGATGTGTGAATGTTAAGTATCAACTCTTGGTAAAATATACAAAACTGGCGAATACGGAAGTGACCATTCCCCAGGGACCAATCGCTTCAGAACAATTCTGCCCATCTCTAGTGACGAACACCACAGAACACCCCCACGCTGGTTCCACTAATGTGAATGTGCCCCCCACCTGTGCATTAAAGACTTTACTGTCCGCTAGCTCCCGCCGCGTTCCCCATTCATGTTCCTCATTGCCGATGGGCTTCCGTAAAGCACATGGTGTGTGTGTGATGTCGGAAGATCACTCGCAACGTGGAAGATGAATGGGGACCACTGTGGGAGACAACGGACTGGTAAAGTATTAAATGCAGGGGGCACGTTTACATTAGGAGGGTAGCAGCGGAGGCGGCAAGCTGGCGGGTGCAGCGTCACAATCCCGATTCCCAAGAGATTTCAGTCTCCTGGGAATCGGTCTGCTGGTATATGGGCAGCCAACAGATCTCTCTATAATCAAATTTGATAAGAGAGAGATCTGTCTCTTGGTCGATCTGCCCATATATCATCTGATGTATGGGCACCTTAATGTTGTAAATGCATTATTTTAAATATAAAGTTTAAATTCACCAAGTTGGGTATGTTGTCTCCACTTCTAAGCGTTTCTGTTTACTAGGCAAACTTTCCAACCTTCCAAGAGAAATATATACATGCCATTGTCCATGTAGTCAAAGTGCAAACCCCTTTAAATGAAAGGAACCCTAGCTTTTCTATTAGGCAGCATGCATTAGCAATACTAGCTGTTCTGCCATGCATGAATGTATATTCTCTGTAGCCACTTGAATAAAGTATAGCTGACTGGCTCCTTACAAATCTCAGATGTATCTGATGGGTAATCTCATCTGCCCATTATTAGCACTGCATGGTTACAGGGGAAAGCAATCATTGCATGGTAATCCTTGGGAACAGCATCTAAATGACCCCTTTTACTCGAACGTAGAGCTGCTTAAAGGAGAACGAAACCAAATAACTATATATCATAATCTTCTGATCGGCTCAATAATTTAACTGCTCCCCTTGTAGGCCGCACAATGGACCACAAGCACCTGCTCTTTAAGTAAGTTACAAACTATATACATTAGGTCAAAAGAATGGAATCTGACATGAGATTCATGTGCTGGACTCCATTATTGTGTCACTCTCTGCTCCTTGATCCAGTGTCACAGATCTGAGGCACCATCGGTAATCTGGGCTAAAACCTTGTTGGGGGATAAAGACCACACAAAAGGAGAAATAGAGTCCTGTGAGATGTTAAAATAAGTAAACACCTTTGTGTCAGCAAAATAGCTGATAAAGCAGATTAGCGGCTGGTGCGCTGGAGTTCCCAGATCAGAAGGCGAAGCCCTGTACGATCTTTGTAGCCAGCACGCTTCTATGATCACAGCCTTGGCTGCATGCTGAGGCCGGCCCGTTTCCCTCAGTGGCTCTCCAAAGAGCAGATTATGTAGAATAACAATTTCATTGTCACTGTGTAATTCCCTCCGTGACCGTGACTGTGGGCTACAACATCGACCCTTGATGCCTAGTCCATAGCAACCATTTAAATAGGCTCGAGAACCCTAGCGACAGCCCACCATGAGATCATCATGGGCAAGCTTTAACATCAAGTGCATGAACTAATCCCCAAAACTTACACCCAGGGGTGCTGGTTATTGGACTTAAGACTTTCTCAGGGCATTGGGTGTGTAGATTTCAGCAATAGCTTGTGCTTGCAGAATGATTGTATTTAGTAAAACAGCTAGGTTCTTTTTCATATATAAGATGAAATGTCATAAAAAAAAATCTGATGGATATATATATATATATATATATATATATATATATATATATATATATATATATATATATATATATATACACACACATATACACATACTGTATATACACACACATTTTTTCCACTAGAAATAGATGTGATTAATTAGCTTTAATGAACTAATTAAGGCATGTACATAGTGAAGCAGTCAATCAGTTGCTCACAGCTCAGTGCTGCTTCCTGTTTCTCAATGCTGCTTCCTGTTTTAGCCTACACAAGAAGCGGAGGGACATAATCACAAGATCACAACTAGCTAATCAACAAAAGTTGAGGATGCAAGGACTGGGGAAGAGTTTGTGTGCATGGATAGGGAACTGGCTAATGGACAGAAAACAAAGAGTTGTGGTCAATGGATCGTACTCAAAATGGGAGACTGTTAGCAGTGGGGTCCCACAGGGGTCTGTACTGGGTCCAGTGCTCTTCAATTTATTTATTAATGACCTAGTAGATGCAGTAGTGAGCAATGTTGCTATTTTTGCAGATGATACAAAATTGTGCAGAATCATCAACTCTCAGGAAGATAGTGTCATATTGCAACAGGATCTGGATAGGATGGCTATATGGGCACATACATGGCAGATGAAATTCAATGTTGACAAATGTAAAGTCATGCATTTTGGTCGTACCAATGGTCTAGCACCATACAAAATAAATGGGATACAGTTGGGAACATCAAACTTGGAGAAGGACTTAGGAGTACTCATCGACAACAAGTTAAATAATCATACTCAATGCCAAGCCGCTGCAGCTAAAGCGAACAAAATTTTGGGATGCATTAAAAGGGAAATAAAAACTCGAGATGCTAGCATAATATTGCCCCTGTTTAACTCTCTAGTAAGGCCACATCTGGAATATGGAATTCAGTTCTGGGCACCACATTACAAAAAAGATATTGCAGTTTTAGAGCAGGTGCAGAGACGAGCTACAAAATTGATACGTGGGATGGAAGGTCTCGCTTACCAAGAAAGGTTAGATAAACTGGGTTTATTTAGTCTAGAGAAAAGATGCCTTAGAGGAGATCTAATTAACATGTATAAATACATTAGAGGGCAATATAATAGCTTGGCGGATGAGCTTTTTGTCCCTAGGCCTTCTCAAAGGACTAGAGGACATGAGCTGCGCATGGAGGAAAAACGTTTTAGCCATTTATTTAGGAAAGGGTTCTTTACAGTAAGAGTGGTTAAGATGTGGAATGCATTGCCACAGGAAGTCGTTATGGCAAACTCTATACCTGCATTTAAAGGGGGCTTAGATGCTTTCCTTGCGTTGAAAGACATCCATGGCTACAATTACTAGGTTATGCCTAATGATGTTGATCCAGGGATTTTATCTGATTGCCATCTGGAGTCAGGAAGGAATTTTTCCCATTTGGGGCTAATTGGACCATGCCTGGTGGGGTTTTTTTCGCCTTCCTCTGGATCAACAGGGGTATGTGGGGGACGGGCTGGAGTTGTACTTTGTACTGGTTGAACTCGATGGACGTATGTCTTTTTTCAGCCAAAATAACTATGTAACTATGTAACTATGTAACATGGACGAAGATCAACCAACTGAATCACTGGATCAAATGTTTCTCCATGAGGGCTCCTTGAGGAGAATTTCTAGAAGAAGCCAGGACTGGGAGGGATCTCAGACATTAGCAGGTAGAAGCCAGAACAGACTGAGCAGGTAGTAGCCAGGACTGGGAGGGATCTCAGACATTAGCAGGTAGAACCCAGAACAGACTGAGCAGGTAGTAGCCAGGACTGGGAGGGATCTCAGACATTAGCAGGTAGAAGCCAGAATAGACTGAGCAGGTAGTAGCCAGGACTGGGAGGGATCTCAGAGTTGTAACTGGAGTGCTGAAAATAAATAATCTCTCTCAGCAGGATAGGGAGGAGGTGCATGAGGTCAAGCAATGGCAATTCTGAGGAACTCCCACTCTCCTGGCAGCTCCCTCTACAAATCTCTGGGTCACATGACTGTCTTTTCCACATGGAAGTACTCTGGAATGTCTGCAAGAAATATGAAATTTCAGTATCACCTATTCACCTCAACTAACAATGAAACACCCAGGAGGCTGAACCAGGCCTTTTATCTTGTAAAACAAGTCTAGACAGAAAGTAATGTCCATTTAAAGTCTGATAAATGATGTAACTAACCTGAAACGCGCTAATGACAAAACAACCGTTTAGACAACGGTATTGTGCAAACTCTTTGTGACCAATGATCGAACCTTTTGGCTATTTCAAATTGGCATTGTGATTGGCCTGAAGAAGTGGGCTCTCACCCACAAATTGCATTGCCTGTGCAAATAAAAATGATTTTTAACCAACCTTGCTAGTGTCATTGGAGAGGTAAGCCACCTCCACCGCTTTTTGCTTTTTTTGTGTTTTTAACAAACCTTTATTGCTCGTGGGCGCCTCTATTCCCCTTTTGTGCTATTCCACCTCCCCACCCACTGGGCATGGGGGGGGGGGGGGTGTTGTATGTTGGTCTGCAGTGGTTCCAACCATTTGCAGAACCCGTGTACGTTTTTGTCAAGAGTGCAATCACCCCTGATCTGGCCAAAACTGGTCTGGGTATATTTTACCTCAAATATTTCAGTAACAGTAACATATTGTGCTATCGGACTCCTGTTGTCTCTGTGTTTTTTTTCCTAAAGGTGAAATTCTCACCTCACCCCTCTGAAGTCTGAAAAGAAAGTAATGTCCATTTAAAGTCTGATAAACAATGTAACTAACCTGAAACTTGCTACTGACAAAATGACCGTTTAGGTAACGGTATTGTGCAAACTCTCTTTGTGACCAATGACCAGTCATTTCCTCAGCTGAGTCAACTATTTTGGGGGGGCATCACTCACCAAAGCAGCTGCATAGCCCCAAGATAAAGGCCGAGAACCTCGCTGTCTACAAGTGAGACAACTGAATGTCTATGGTCACAATAACAGTGACTAGAAGAGATTTAAGGTGGCCATACACTGGTCGATGTGCCATTAGATCGACCAGCTGACAGATCCCTATCTGATCGAATCTGATCAGATAGGGATCGTATGGCTGCCTTTACTGCAAACAGATTGTGAATCGATTTCAGCCTGAAACCGATCACAATCTGTTCAGCTGCTCCTGCCGCCTGTCCCCCCCCCCCGTATACATTACCTGAGGCTGGCTCCCGGGCGTCTTCTCCGCACTGCACCGCACCGCTGTTCTTGCTCCATCCCGGCGCTTCCTGTGTTACTCCGTGACCAGGAAGTTCAAATAGAGCGCCCTCTATTTCAACTTCCTGGTCACCGGAGTGACACAGGAAGTATAAGCGTACACTGGGACATGCGGAAATGCGGTGCAGCGAGGAGAAGAGGACCCCGGAGCCAGCTTCAGGTAATGTATACATGCTCGGATCGGGCCCGAATCGTACGCCGCAAGCGACGCGCTCCTACCGCCGGGCGATCGAGGGTAATTTCCCGCACGGCGCGATCGACGGTCCGATCCGATTTCGGGAGGGAATCGGATCGGCGGGTGCGTTTAGCGCAAGCGATTGGCAGCAGATCCGATCCCAGGATCGGATCTGCTGTCGAAACGGCCGTGAATCGAGCCAGTGTATGGCCTGCTTTACAGATGTCGCAACTGCTATTCAAGGCTAAACCTGTTAACGGTTGTAGTGTCTGAGTCAGGCTGTTTGTGAATAGATGATTTGGGATTTTTAGCCATATGAAAGGTGTTCAAGTGTTCTTCTCAAACAAAACCCGAGACCTTATCTCTCCCTCGTCTTCCTGTATTACAGAGCCACAGATGAAACGTGATAGCGGATTAAAAGCCAAATTTGTCATGAGCTGAACTTCAAACGAAAGCCCTTACCATCATTCCTAGCTTTAGACATCTCCTGAAGGTAAGCGACCACCACAAAGACAACAATAAGGCCAGGCCTATAATAACATTGCTGTCATTCCTTTGCTGAGCTCACAGCAGACAAAAATGTGTCCTTTACCTGTGATCGTCCCAAATACGTGCATGCTGTATGGAGGCTGGGAGGAGATACGTATTCTTGTGGTGTGATAAAATCTCATGGATATGGGAATGCTCTCACAAGACTATGTAACAGAATTATTTACACATAAAGGTATGGTAACTTTCAAAATAACCTCTGGCTGGGAACTAAGAAACATACCCATGGCTAATAGAGATCTGCATTGCTTTTTATGCTGCAGTGGTGGCCTGTCCTGGATACTTGTATGGAAGCCCACATGGATTCCCGCCCAGAGTTCTTGGTAAGGCTGGGTTCACACATACCATGTATACAGTTCCGTTCCAGTCCTGTCCTGTCATTTTTCATCAGTTTTGTATCAGTTTTCTATGGCTGGGTTTACATATACAATGTGTACAGTTCCATTCCTGTCCATTAAAATAGAGAGAAAACTGCTGGAAAACTGATGCAAACTGGCAGGACTGGAACATAACTGTACATATTTTATGTATGAAACCAGAGTTTAGGTTTATGAAAAGGAAGAGTGGGATGAGGAGCAGAAAGTAGTGTACCCTGGCTCAGTCTCCATTTTTTTTCTGTAAAAGCATATGATCGTAAACACATGTGTATTAATTCAGTCTTCTGAACAATGCCAAAAATATATTTAAAGTACCTTCCTGACAGCATCCAGTAGATCCTTACTGCTAGTAGAGTGAGAGTTCCTTCCCCAGCAGAAAGCAGATCACCTGAGTCAGCCCACCACCTCTTACTGCAGAACGATCTCTCTGCTCAGTGTGAAATTAAACAATTAACCCTTACCACACCTTTCTCAGTATGCTTATCAAAGCCATGTGTACTGCTCTCATCATCCTCCACTGCCTGCAATAGGAAAACATTTGCCACTGCTCTTATATTTAAACTTACATAGTGGAGGACAAAGGAAGAGCAAATGCTATATTACACACTGAGCAGGGAGGAACTATACAGAAAGGTGATGAGATTCTGCAGTGCGGTAGCAGGGGCCACAAAGATTTAATCTGTCTCAGCAGCACATCGGATGTAGGCAGGGTACCTGTGTTCTCAATGAAAGACTAGCTGGTGCCCCCTCACAGCTCCTACCCAATTACATCATATGGCTAACAGAATAGGGGAGGAGTTTGGACAGCTCTAAAACTGCTGTTCAGTCAATCCAACCTCCTCTTTGTGAAATTTGCATAGGCAAACATAGCCAAACAGGTAATAAGAAAACTATTGCTGCAAAAAAGAGGTGCCTGGCTCTTCTACTGACCACATATGCTATTGCTCCGTTGTTATTGCCTGATGAAGCGGG
Organism: Hyperolius riggenbachi; assembly: GCF_040937935.1. NCBI lineage: Eukaryota > Metazoa > Chordata > Amphibia > Anura > Hyperoliidae > Hyperolius > Hyperolius riggenbachi. Next base: position 107,639,753 of record NC_090655.1, read on the forward strand.
ATCAAACCTGCGAAACGCGTTGCATATTTGGAGTTCATAAATAAAATATATTGACTGTCTTTACTACAGTCATTGTGTGTCTACTTGGAGGAGTTAAGTCCACCACTACCTCCTCTATTTACCAAGAATTTGGTTTTTAAGCTCATTAAGCTTCCTTTTATCCTCTTGGCGCCTCTGTTCTCCTGCATAATATTGAGTCCACCCTGGGTGGAGGGTTGAACTCCCTTTTTCTCATCTACAGAGAGCGACTTCTTATTCCTGAGTGGGGTCAGGAAAATCTCCCCACCTGCCTTTACAGTGGTTGCCTAATGGTAACCCTGGTTTGTGAGTATTAATATTTACTCTATCTAGTAACCATTTACCAGTACATATTACACTATTGGGGCTCTTGATGTTCCCTGTTTTTATTGTTGCAAAAAAGAATGTGTTAGGTCCAGTTCACACTGGCATGGATGGAAAACTGATCAGTGTATAAACTGATCTTTGGCATGGATCAATCTTTAAAAGGCTCAGTTTTCCATCCGTGTCCCTCTGTTTGGATAGCGGGTGGTCAAACGACGCATCTGTTGGTCCTGAAAATTCGCAGCAGACCCAAATTTGCGGGCTGTTTGGCGGAACGATCCGAACAGATCTGTTCAAACTGACCAATGTCAATGAATCCATTGGTTAACATTGGATCCGTTCGTATCCATTCTCGTCTGCTCCATTACGGTCCCCTAAACTTTCAATTTTTTAGGCCAGCATGAACTGTGCTTTATGCACAAATCTTTGAATGTTATTATGATTATTATTAATTTATAAAGTGCAAACATATTCCATGGCGCTGTACAAAGTAAGAAACGAACATGGGGTACATAATAATACAGACAATGGTGTACACCAATATACAAGATATATAATTAGTGAAAAAATACAAAAACGATACAACATACAGAATACAAAATACAGAATTGGTAATGACACTGATACAAGTAACACGATGAATAAAATGTATAATGATTTCCAAGACATAAAAGGTGGAGAGAGCCCTGCCCTTGCGAGCTTACATTCTGAAGGGAATTGGGGGACAAGAGGAGGGTTAGCATAAAACAAAGATATAGAGGCAGTGTGGTTTAGGGTACCTAGTAGGAGTGCAATTTGGTCTTAAAACAAGGGGAAGTGGCCTAAGGTAGCGCATATGCTTGTCAGGACAAGTGAGTTTTTAGAGAGCGTTTAAAGGTAACAGAGGTTGGCGAGTGACGGATGTGTTGTAGGAGGGCATTCCAGAGGAGGGGTGAAGCGCGTGCAAAATCTTGTAAAACGTGAATGTGAGGAGGTAATTCTAGAGGAGGACAACAGAAGATCATGTGCAGGACTGAGATTGCGATTGGGTTGGTATCTGGAAATTAGTGAGGATATGTACCGGAAAGAGAGTTTGTAGGTTAGGGTTAAGAGTTTGAACTGGATCCTTAATTGGCAGCCAGTGAAGAACTTGACAGAGAGAAGCAGCAGAGGAAGACCGATGAAGAGAGATGAATGAGAAGAGCAGCTGAATTCAGTACCAACTGGAACGGGGCCAGTCTGCTAGAAGGTAGTCCACAAAGTAGTACGTTACAGTAGTCCAGACAAGATATTATAAGGGCATGTATTAACATTTTAATTGTGTTTTGAGTGAAAAAAAAGTTGGATGCGAGATATGTTTTTGAGTTGGAGATGGCAGGAGCTGGTTAGGGAGTGAACATGAGGAATAAAAGAGAGAGATGAGTCGAATATTACCCCCAAGCACCGTGCTTTGGGAGCTGAAGTTATGGGAGTGTTATTACTTCAGGCAGAGAGGTGGACAGAGAGAGAAAGCTCACAACAGCTGCAGCTTCTGTGTCCTGTGTTTCTGACTGAAGTGTGTGAATAGAGCAGAGGAAACGTGTTATGAACATTTGTAATTGTCACAGCTTTTCATACTGTTTTTGCTTTCTGAGAAAAATACTATGTAGTCTGATATGCAACACTAGCTGTGCATTGAAGCAGACACCCCTTCTGCAATTGATTTGTCCCAATTTAGCTAAATCCTACATAGGGGCGTATCAGGGTAATATAGCGCCTACGGCAAACACTTAAATTGCGCGCCCCCACCCCCCACCAATGATACAAGTCCCCCCAGTATAAGTAGCTCCCACAGTATAAGTAACCAGAGCTAGCACCCTAGTATAGGTAGGCAGAGGTAGTTAACTCAGTATAGGTAGCCCCCAGATTAGGTTACCCAAACAGTACGTGTAGTTAAAGGTGTCTCTACAGTAAAAGTAGCCTTCCTTACCATAAGTGGTGAGAGGTGTTCAGTATACAGGATCTTCTCAAAAAATTAGCATATTGTGATAAAGTTCATTATTTTCTGTAATGTACTGATAAACATTAGACTTTCATATATTTTAGATTCAAATACACACAACTGAAGTAGTTCAAGCCTTTTATTGTTTTAATATTGATGATTTTGGCTTACAGCTCATGAAAACCCAAATTTCCTATCTCAAAAAATTAGCATATTTCATCCGACCAATAAAAGAAAAGTGTTTTTAGAACAAAAAAAGTCAACGTTCAAATAATTCCGTTCAGTTATGCACTCAATACTTGGTCGGGAATCCTTTTGCAGAAATGACTGCTTCAATGCGGCGTGGCATGGAGGCAGCCTGTGGCACTGCTCAGGTGTTATGGAGGCCCAGGATGCTTCAATAGCGGCCTTAAGCTCATCCAGAGTGTTGGGTCTTGCGTCTCTCAACTTTCTCTTCACAATATCCCACAGATTCTCTATGGGGTTCAGGTCAGGAGAGTTGGCAGGCCAATTGAGCACAGTAATACCATGGTCAGTAAACCATTTACCAGTAGTTTTGGCACTGTGAGCAGGTGCCAGGTCATGCTGAAAAATGAAATCTTCATCTCCATAAAGCTTTTCAGCAGATGGAAGCATGAAGTGCTCCAAAATCTCCTGATAGCTAGCTGCATTGACCCTGCCCTTGATAAAACACAGTGGACCAACACCAGCAGCTGACATGGCACCCCAGACCATCACTGACTGTGGGTACTTGACACTGGACTTCCGGCATTTTGGCATTTTCCTCTCCACAGTCTTCCTCCAGACTCTGGCACCTTGATTTCCAAATGACATGCAAAAGTTGCTTTCATCCGAAAAAACTACTTTGGACCACTGAGCAACAGACCAGTGCTGCTTCTCTGTAGCCCAGGTCAGGCGCTTCTGCCGCTGTTTCTGGTTCAAAAGTGGGTTCATGCTTCCATCTGCTGAAAAGCTTTATGGAGATGAAGATTTCATTTTTCAGCACGACCTGGCACCTGCTCACAGTGCCAAAACCACTGGTAAATGGTTTACTGACCATGGTATTACTGTGCTCAATTGGCCTGCCAACTCTCCTGACCTGAACCCCATAGAGAATCTGTGGGATATTGTGAAGAGAAAGTTGAGAGACGCAAGACCCAACACTCTGGATGAGCTTAAGGCCGCTATCCAAGCATCCTGGGCCTCCATAACACCTGAGCAGTGCCACAGGCTGATTGCCTCCATGCCATGCCGCATTGAAGCAGTCATTTCTGCAAAAAGATTCCCGACCAAGTATTGAGTGCATAACTGAACATAATTATTTGAAGGTTGACTTTTTTTGTTTTAAAAACACTTTTGTTTTATTGAAAACAATATTAAAACAATAAAAGGCTTGAACGACTTCAGTTGTGTGTATTTGAATCTAAAATATATGAAAGTCTAATGTTTATCAGTACATTACAGAAAATAATGAACTTTATCACAATATGCTAATTTTTTGAGAAGATCCTGTAGTTTTAGCCTGATGAAAGAGGGTTAAGCCCTCTGAAACGCGTTGCTCAGCTATAATAAAAGTTTTTACTTTTGATTCACACGGCAGCCGCCGTCTATTTCCTACTTGCATACACTTGCACTGGCAAATCGCTTAAACTCAAATTTCTTAACCCACCCACGACTGCCTGACAGTGCAGCCGCCTATAGCGGCATCACAGCACTCAGGCTAGGTGGAAAATATACCAGAACAGCAGCCTGCTACTACAGCTCTGAAGGAGGCTATCGTCTTCACGCCTTGTGGAGGAGGACTTCTGCCAAGACTTGGTCCCCGGTCCAAGTGGGACAAAGCCTTTCTGCTGGCCACCCCGTATGGGACAGTCAGCCACAGATCCAGGTGAGAATATTCCACGGCCGGCTGGCCATTTTTATTGAATGACAACCTGAGTGCGCTCTCCCCCACCCCTGATTTTTCCACCCATCCCCCCACATCCCACTGTCTACTGCAGATTATATACCACCTAGAGTGGCACCCAAGAGAGCAGCACCCTTCGATGACAACTACACAGACTTGCACAGTATTGTCAAGATCGCTTCCTCTGTCCAACACAGGGGTTTAGGCTCCTTTCCTCTTCACCAGTATAAGTAGTCCACCAGTATAGGTAATGAGAGGTGCCCCTTAGTAAAAGTACCCCCCAGCATAGGTTTGGTAGGTGTCCCCCAGTATATGTACCCCCTCCCCCAAGTATTCAGCAGTACAGGTAGTGAGAGGTATCCCCCAGTATAAGTAACCCCTCCAATATAGGTGTGTCCCCCCATATAATTAGTAGTGAGAGATGCCCTTCAGTATTAGAGCAGGTACAAATGCCCAAGAGGCATCTCCCAGTATGGTAGTGGGTCACGAGGGAGGAGTGGGCAGCCATGGCACCCCTGGTGCTGTGGCACCCATGGCACAAGCAATGACTGCACCCCTCTAGTTACGCCTCTGATCCTACACTCAATACATTAAAGCTTTTGTCTCTGATATTTAACATGAAAAGTAGGAAAATGTTTACACAGCTACTTAGACATTACCTGTACATTGTCATTTTAGAACACCTGGGCAATGATAGTATTCCTTTAACTAATTCAAAACAGTATGTTAGCATTTACCTCCTTTTCTAAAGGGAACCTCACAGCATGTTAACTTTTTCTATCCATATTCAAGAAATATTGATTTTTTAGCCAGGATAATAGTAAAGTGTGTTGATAATACCAATTTATGTTACACTAATTTTTGTAAAGTAAAAGTTTTTGGCTATGGATCTACTTTAGGCTTAAGGTCTAATATTGATAGGCATCTACTGTTGTACACATGTACAAATATATAAAAGTAACCAAGCAAAGCTATCCAAGTACTTCTGGTTGTGAGCCGGGATACAGACTGCAGAATGCTTTAGCTAACATATTTCTGTATTTTTTTATTGCCAGCTGTCCAAATGAATGTAGGGCTATCCAACAATAAGCATTTGGGTATATCAAACTAATCCACTGGAGATGGTTCAGCTCATAAATGAGACCTTCACTGCATTGTCATCTTTTTCCAAGAAGAAATTCTATTCCTGGATAAGTCAATGACATAACAGTGCTACAGTTTTTCAAATAATCTAAGTGATCAAATTATTAAATATGTAAGTATGTGTGTGAGCCATTACAAACAAAAAATATATGACAGAACGTTGTGTCGGCTGTGGTTTGCCCCAAAATACAAAGCATTAAAACTCTGTGCCAAAAACAGCAAGACAATTACAAAACATTTATAAATATAGTGTGTGTGTGTGCGTGCGTGCGTGCGTGCGTGCGTGCGTACGTCTGAACAACAGTCCACCTCATCCATTCCAGGAAATTCCTCCTATCTAGCATGGTCTTTTATGCAAATAAGCTGGTTCATTGCAGCAATTCTGTTGGGTTGTGCTATTTTCTTTTATTTATTTAGTGTTAGCAGTTGTTAACAGAGAATATATATATGACTCACATAAAACAAACTAAAAATAAACATACAAAATCCCTGCAATAAAGTTTAATAATTTGCATAAAGACTAGAAATCTTTCTGAACTATTTTGGTTTTGTGCCTTAATGCTGGGTGCACACGATGCAATTTTCCCGTCCGATTGATGGGAATCGGACAATTATTTCCAGGGACAGTTGGCCCATGATGCCAGGTGACGTAGGTTCATCAGACGGCATGGGCCCTGGAGCAGCATTCCGCCCACTGGACAGTGGCTCCCTGTAGTGGTGATGTATATTGCCGTTACTAGGGGAACCGCTATCCTGCTTCCTTCCTCTTCACAACAGCTGTGCATCGCGCTGCCATGACAGAGGTTTATGACGGAGGAGAGGGGGCCGCCAAGTCGACCTATCAGAGGAAGTGGCTGCCAGCTCAGAAGGTAACACGAGTGGCAGCCACGGGAAGGGAAGGGGGATCAGGTTCTGGGGGGAACTATACTACCTATACTGGGGCAACTATACTACCTATACTGGGACAACTATACTACCTATACTGAGGGCAACTATACTACCTGTACTGGGGCAACTATGCCAAGCTGCCTATACTGGGGCAACTATACTACCTATACTGTGGCAACTAGGCTACCTATACTGGGGGCAGCTATACTAGCTACCTATACTGAGGCAACTATACTGGCTCCCTATACAGGGGGGCAACAATATTGGCTACCTATACGGGGGGCAACAACTATACTAGCTATCTATACTGGGACAACTATACTGCCTACCTATACTGGGGGCAACTATACCTGGCTACCGTATAAAGGCCTCAGGCAGCAAGAAGTCTTTAACCGGCCCTGGTTATTTCCGTCACGTCCGATCTTCTCCCGTTCGATAATGAGATTAATAATAGGATCCGGGTTGATCCAGCGTGTATGTTGCAGGAGCTGCAGGAGTATGCTGCAGGAGCTTAAGTATTTGAACATGGGACAGAAGAGAACACATGAAGTGGGTTGGGTTATGTAGGGAACAATAGTATCATCCTGTAATCTGCCAAGATGATCAGCCAGTCTGAATCAGGGAAGATGGGAGGTTGCCTAAAGGCCCATACACACTTCCGATTTTTGCGAACGACGGGTCGCTTGAACATCCCGTCGTTCAGTCGTTCGCCCGCCAAATCGGGCGTGTGTACAGACTGTCGTTCGCGTGATAAGACTGAGTTTGAGCGATCCCCCGGTCGGATCGCTCAAACTCAGTCTTATCACGCGAACGACACTCTGTACACACGCCCGATTTGGCGGGCAAACGACTGAACGACGGGTTGTTCAAACAACCCGTCATTCGCAAAAATCAGACGTGTGTATGGGCCTTAACACACAGTAGATTCTCGGCAGAGGCATCCTGACCAGTTGCCTCGGCCAAGAACCATCTATCGTATGTACAAGGCTTACGAATCCCTTGCCTAAACACAGAACTACTGCGCCTGTGCAGTAAAGCCCGGAGGACGTCCGGTGACGTCAGCGCGCCGGCGTGGGACGCAGAAGTGCCGGGCCTTGGAGCGCAGAAGAGCCCGACCTGGCAGCCGGCCTGGCCAGGTCGGGTCGGCCACCGGGAGCCTGCGGAGCGGCGGCGAGGGCACCTCCTGCCTGCCACGGGCTGGAGGAAGCCCCAGGTAAGTGGAAATTGATTTTTATTTTTTAACCACCCTCCCTGAACCTTCCCTTTAAGGCCTCTTTCACAGTGGGATGTTGTGTTTGATGCGACGTTAAAGTCACACAATGTGCCCCTAACGCAGCGCATGTAGGTTATGAAATTGGACGTTATTTTTCACTGCGTTATGTGTCTCTCGGTGCGCCACTTTCGTCGCATACTGATTGAATGAAAATGGTGCATGTGTTACATTAAAAAAAAAAAAAAAAAAAAGAACCTTACTGAGCATGTGCAACAAACATAACGCAGCAAATGTATTGCTAAATGCACAGCATGCAGCACTTTCTAAACATTGCTACACGTTACACACAACGCAACGTGTGCACTGTGAAAGTCGCACAGACATAGTATTGCTGTGCGTTAGTCTGCGTTATAAAATTTTCTAACGTGCGACTTTAACGTCGCACTGTGAAAGAGGCCTTAAAGGAAATAAATATGGCAGCTTCCATATCCCTCTCACTACAGAATCAGAATCAGAATCTTTTATTTCGCCAAGCACGACTGGGCCGTGCCCGGAATTGGGTTTGGCAAGTACAGGGCTAGGTGAGAACAAGCAGGACATAACGATACATATATGTAAGCAGACAGACAATATAAAGGGTACAGTTACAGCGTTTGAACACATTTGAACACGTATATATGAAGTGTGCAGCCATGTCAGGCAGGGTGCTACTAGATACCACTTGTCGTGGTAGGATGAGGAGGGATCTAAGAGTTCAGATAATTCACGGCTGAGGGGAAGAAACTGTTCCTGTGTCTAGTGGTCCTGGTGTAGATGGATCGGAATCTCCGGCCTAGGGGGAGCTTACTAAAGAAGCGGAAACCTGGGTGGGACGGGTCATTAGCGATTTTTTGAGCTCTGGAGCGCAGTCTAGAGTTGAAGATCTGGGCGAGAGAGGGGAGTGGTTTCCCGATGATTCTCTCCGCTGATCTGATGACCCTCTGCAGTTTGTGTCTGTCGCTGGCGGAGGATCCAGCATACCAGACCAGGATGGAGGAGCAAAGGACAGATTCAATTGTGGCAGTGTAGAAGCTCGTCAGAAGCTCGCGGGCCATACCGAACTTCTTTAGTTGGCGTAGGAAAAATAGCCTCTGCTGGGCTTTTTTCTGGGTTGAGGTAGTGTTGGCTTTCCACGTCAGGTCCTTAGAGATTGTCGTGCCAAGGAGGCGTGCACAGGGGACGTTCTCAACTACCGTGCCGTCAATGCTGATCGGGGGTGGGGTGGTGGCGCGTTTCCTAAAATCTACAATCATCTCAACTGTTTTTGTAGTGTTCAGGACCAGCCCGTTCTCCCTACACCAGTAGCAAATTCTATCAATCTGGTGGCGATACTCCTGCTCATCATTTCCAGAGATGAGGCCAACGATGGTGGTGTCGTCAGCGAACTTGAGGACTTTGACGGAGTCTGCGGTGGACCTGCAATTGTTAGTGTATAGGGAGAATAGGAACGGCGACAGTACGCAACCTTGGGGGGCCCCTGTATTGGTGGTCCTTGGTTGGGAGATGATAGTGTCCAGCTTGACGGCCTGGGATCTATTACTTAGGAAGTCCGTGATCCAGAGGCGGAGGGTGGGGTGGACTCCGAGGGCAGCAAGATTTTCTTGAAGTATTAGGGGGCTGATGGTGTTAAACGCCGAGCTAAAGTCGAGTAGAAGGATCCTGGCGTATGAGTCAGGTCTGTCCAGGTGTTCATTTACAAGCTCCAGGCAGATATTTATGGCGTCGTCAGTAGACCGGTTTGCTCTATATGCAAACTGAAACGGGTCCAGCAGGGATTCGGTCGATTGCTTGAGGAAAGGCAAAACCAAGCTTTCAAAGGCTTTCATGATGACCGAGGTGAGAGCCACCGGCCTGAAATTGTTGAGGTCTGAGACGCCCTGTTTTTTGGGGACCGGGATGATTGTGGACCTCTTGAAGCAAGCAGGGACCCTGCCTTCCTGGATGGACTTGGTGAAGATGGATGAGAGAATGGGAGCAAGCTGCTGTGCGCAGGTTTTCAGACAGGCTGGTGACACTCCATCTGGGCCTGAGGCTTTCCTTGCATTAATCCCTGACAGGTGTTTCCTGACGTCATCCTCATGCACCTCAAGGGGGGGTGGGCTTGGATGTGGGGGTTCTAAGTCAGAGGAGGTGGCCGGAGGCTCTGGGGACCTTGCTGGATTCTCAAATCTGCAATAGAACTCGCTGAGGTTCTCAGCGAGCTCGGTGCTGGGAGTTGCATGCTGCGGAGGGGGCTTGTAGTTCGTGGCAGCCTTGAGCCCCTTCCAGACAGTTCGTGTGTCTCTTGAGGAGAGGTTCTGTTCCAGTTTTACCGCATAGTTCTTTTTGGCGGCCCTCAGTTCCTTGTTTAGGGTGTTTTTTGCCCTCCTATACTCCTCCTGGTTGCCAGACTTGAACGCCAGTTCCTTGCTTCTGCGCAGATGCCTAAGTTTATTGGAGAACCAGGGTTTGTCATTCGGGTAGTGTTTGCGGATTTTTGTTGGTACACACTGCTCCTCGCAAAAGCTGATGTACGAGGATACAACGTCTGCCCACTCATCTAAGTTTGGTGTTTCCAGAGCCTTCCAGTTCGTGCAGTCGAAGCAGGCTTGAAGTTGTTGTTTAGCCTCCTCCGACCAGACTTTGCTGGATCTTAGGACTGGTTTTGCAGTTTCCAGGCGTCTCCTGTAGGTGGGTATCAGGTGAATGATGCAGTGGTCCGATGAGCCAAGTGCAGCTCGCGGGGTTGCCTTGTAGGCATCTTTCAGGACCGTATAGCAGTGGTCCAGAGTATTGGCGTTCCTGGTGGGGCAGGTGATGTGCTGGTGGTAGCGCGGAAGTTCATGGCGTAGGTTGGCCTTGTTGAAGTCCCCTAAGATAATGAATAGCGAGTCCGGAAGGGACGACTCCCACTGCGTGATGGTGTCGCTGAGCATGCTCAGGGCCGTTTTGACATCAGCGTCAGGAGGAATGTACACCCCAACAAAGACGTAGGAGGAAAATTCTCTGGGTGAGTATACGGGTCTGCAGTTAACCAGAAGGAGTTCCAGATCAGGGGAGCATCTCTTGGCCAGAACAGAGGTGTTGGGGCACCAGGCAGAGCTGATGTAGAAGCAGATGCCACCCCCTTTTCTTTTCCCCGAGAGCGCGCTGTCGCGGTCTGCCCGGATGATGCTGAAGCCATGGAGATGGAGGGCACTATCGGGGATGTTGTCGTGCAGCCATGATTCTGTGAAGCAGAGGACTGGGGTGTTGCTGCGTAGTTCCCTCTTGTTGCTGAGGAGTCGCAGTTCGTCCAACTTGTTTGGGAGAGAGCAGACATTTGCCAGGAGGACAGCGGGGATGGCTGATCGCAGTCCTTTCCTTCTCAGTCCTTTAAGTAAATATGTTGCTATAATAACACAAAAATAACACAAAAATTCTTCAAGACAATCTCGCTGCGCTAGGAGTCCACCCCACCCTACGCCTGTGGATCACGGACTTCCTCACCAACAGGTCTCAGGTCGTCAGGCTAGGCTCCATCTCCTCACAACACAGGACCACCAACACAGGGGCCCCACAAGGCTGCGTCCTGTCGCCGTTTCTGTTCTCTCTGTATACGAACAACTGCAAATCCACGTCAGACTCGGTAAAAGTAATCAAATTTGCAGACGACACGACCATTGTAGGGCTCATCACCAAAAACGATGAGAAGGCGTACCACCACCAGGTTGAAAGCATATACCGCTGGTGCAGAGAGAACGGTTTGGTCCTAAACACAGCAAAAACAGTGGAGATGATCGTTGATTTCAGGAGGCGCGCCTCTACCCCACCTCCAATCCACATTGATGGCATGGAAGTGGAAAGAGTCCCCAGTGTCCGCCTACTGGGCACAACCATCTCCAACGACCTGAGGTGGAACACCAACACTGCCTCACCACAGAGGAAAGCCCAACAGAGACTTTTCTTTCTCCGCCAACTGAAAAAGTTCGGTATGGCCCAAAAACTCCTGTCAAACTTTTACTCGGCCACGATCGAATCCGTCCTATGCTCGTCCATCCTGGTCTGGTACGCCAGCTCCTCTGCCAGCGACAAGCTCAAACTGCAGAGGGTCATCAAATCTGCGGAGAGGATCATCGGGAGATCCTTTCCCACTCTGGACCTCCTCTACCACTCCAGGCTGAACACCAGAGCATTAAAGATCGCCAACTACCCCTCACACCCAGGCCACCGCTTCTTTAATCAGCTCCCCTCAAGCCGGAAGCTCCGGTTCCGATTCATCTTCACCAGGACCTCAAGACATAAGAACAGTTTCTTTCCCTCGGCTGTCAACCTCCTGAACTCTCTCCATGGAAATGCCCACCCCCACCCCACAATGCACTGAAGCACTCTGCACATAGATGGCGCTCCAGCTCAAGCGTACCTTTCTTGGTTGTTTTTGTATTGTAATTTATTCCACATTGTCTCCCTCTGCATAAATGTTATATAATGTTCTGTATTCTGTATAATGTTCTGTTCCTACTGCTGTCCTGTCCTGTATCTGTAAACACTGTATTCTGGGCATGACCCAGTCGTGCTTGGCGAAATAAAGTTTCTGATTCTGATTCTGAAAATAAAATGATAGAGCACAAAAACCAACAAACCTAAAAAGAAAAATTAGAAATGTAATGTATAGCTTCTGAATTAAGATACTGAAAATAACTTTTTTAATAGTTTTGCTTGGCTGATACATGAACAAGCTTAAAGGGACTCCGAGCAGTGCAGAAACTATGGAAAGATGCACATCATTTTAAAGCTCTCTTTCTCCTCTTTCCAATGATATATAAACCGCCACCCTACGCCTTTTAGTTTTCGCTATTTTCGCGTTTGAAATTGCCGCGGCCGCGATTTCGATCGCGAAAATAGAGAAAACTAAAAGGCGTAGGGCGATGATTTAGGTGTCGTCAGAAAGAGGAGAAAGAGAGCTTTAAAATGATATCCATCTTTCCATAGTTATATTGTATTACACAGGGCGACTTTTTGTCAAAGTCAGCAGCTGCATTTAGCAGAATGGAGCTGCTGACACTCTGGAAAGTGTCGTCCTGTGTAATACAATATAACTATGGCTTGATGGATATCATTTTAAAGCACTCTTTCTCCTCTTTCTGACGACACCTAAATCGTTGCCCTACGCCTTTTAGTTTTCTCTATTTTCGCGATCGAAATCGCGGCCGCGGCAATTTCAATCGTGAAAATAGCGAAAACTAAAAGACGTAGGGTGGTGGTTTATATATCATTGGAAAGAGGAGAAAGAGAGCTTTAAAATGATGTGCATCTTTCCATAGTTTCTGCACTGCTCGGAGTCCCTTTAAGTAAGATTAACAAGAATGCCCAATAAATATCCACTTGATTCAGCGGGGTGAAAGAGGGTTAGTTTCCACCCTTTTCTCTTAGAGGAGGCATCCTTATTCTGAGCAGCTCATAGTTCATTTACCCTTGCTAAACTGATCTCTCAGCCACACAAACAGCTCTTTCTGGAAGAGGTCTCGTCTTGAGAAACTCTCTGCTTTAAATAACACCCAAGACACTTTCAAGTGGTAGATTCATTACCCGAATAATGAAAAGCGCTACTTGCATGGATTTGTTATTGTACCACTCCATTCACTGCAAGAACATCTGCTAAGCTCTCCAGTATTACCAAATGCATTGTTTGCCTTCTAGCTTTCGCTGCCTCTCTTGTCTTTCGCTCTCGCCTCCTTCCTTACCAAGCATTCACTAATGAGTAGTGTGTGTGCCGGCCAAAAATACTAGAAAAGCCCTTGTCTGGTTTAATCTGGAGAAGTAATGTACATTTTGTTTGTTTGTTTTACATTATAGCAGATGAAAGGGTCGGTGGGAGCGAGGGGGAGGAGTGAGAATTGCTTGGCACTGGTTGGGGACTGGCTTGCCAGCAAGAAGTCTGAAGATGGTAAGAGTACTCAGTGCCAGCATTATGCATTCAGAAGACCTGTGTGCCTCTTGGTGATGTATCAGATATGATATTTCAGTGGCGTGATCACTGTAAGGACTGAATTCATTACAAATGCTATACAGTAAATACAAGTATTTTAAATCTACTTAAAGAGTAACTAAAGTGAAAATAACATACTGAATAAAATTGTTAAATGTTTACAATATTCATTTATAGATTATTTACTCACTGTTTGCTCATTGTAAAATCTTTCCTCACTCTGATTTACATTCTGAAATGTATCACTGGTGGTGACATCTTTAGTCATTACGGAGAGTTCTATACACAGAGGGGGATACTGCTTGTTTCGCAGTTGGAAAAAGCCGTTATTTCCCACAATGCAATGAGATTCACAGACAGCAAACTGTCAGGACCGTTGTCATGACATCACAATGTGGGAGGGGTTTCACCACAATTTCAGCCATACCGACCCCACTGATTATCTATTTGAAAAAAAACTAAAGATTTCTCGTGGGAAAGGAAATCAATGAATTAAGTTCAATCCTTGGTTAAAGTTCCTCTTTAAGGACTGGCACCGCTTTTGGCTATGTTTTTGAATCGCTGACAATCACCAAGCTCTGCACCTTGGCTACCCAGACACTGCTTTATTTGATCTGAGGAAGCGGACTGTGCTCCGCGAAACGCGTTATTTTTGTGTCCGATTATTAAATTGTATTTCTTATATTGGCAATGCCCCTTCCTCTTAGAGGTAAGCCATTTTATATTTATTACATCCATGGTTATTTTTTAGGGCGCCTACTCCCTCCCAGTGATATTGTTTACAGCCCCCTAGCTATTAGAGGTTGCTGTGAATTGTTTGTTTTGTGTACCCAAACAATCGTTTTTTCTGGAGTACGACCCATACATTTAAAGACAAAGAACCCGACTAGGGACGGGATTTCCTCACTTGTTTTTATACTGTGGTTGCTGGTTTTGCAACCCACCTTTGTGAGTACTTCATCACATTGTATTTATCCAGAACTTGACATTAATATACTACACCATAAGGGGCTCCTGGTCTCTCTCTGTGTTTTTCCTGTATCCATAGGAAGTCGTGGGACTCCCCTTTGGACTACCCAAATCACCCAAAAATGCTTCGCCATTGAATTTCAAGGGTGGGGAGCCCATTAGAGTGATGGAGTGCAGGATAGGCAGCATTTTGGGTGCTCCAATGCAAAGTATACAAACACTTCAAACTCACTTTAAAACACTTTTTAAAGCGATTTTGGAGCAATTTGGGGGACAAATGATTATTATTATTTTTTTAAATAAAGTTTAATATACACACTGAGTGTCCCAATATCTGGCTTCCATCTGTATCCATGCCCCCTAGCAGAAGAGGTAAAAGGCGCTTCTCTGATTGGAGCTAGAGCAGCACCTATGATCACTTCAGCTAGAGGGCAGGCGCTACAGGCAGAAGACACATGGTGAGTATATAAAACTTTATTTACACAGGCAAATCGCTAATTGGAAGCGTTGTACAGTTTACTGCTCAAAGATTGCTTTGAGCAGTACCTTGATAGCAGTTTGGTCTATCCTCAAGCAGACTTCTGCTGCAATCTCATCAAGACTGAGCGGGCAAGGTGGAAATGTCGGTGACTCTTAACCCAGTTGATTTTTAATAGGGGGTGATTAAACTGAATGCGGTTCTGCAGCTGCGAGGCAAGGATTATTTTTATGCATGTGTATGGGGGCAATATCTTCACAGTTCATTGCAAGGTTAGGTACTTAGACTCATCACTTTCATAGCACGTAGGTGGTACAACTGGCGAAAAAAATTGACAACCAAGAGAGGTAGTGGCTTACATGCTGAAATCATGCAAAATCTTGCCAAATTTCAGCACAGCATTTCTCAGACTAGGAGAAACACTATGGGGTTGATTCACTAAGAAAATAGTGTGAGTAACCTCCTGTTACTCGTGCTATTTAACCTTGTGCGCCTTAATGCACGCTAGGTGCGCTATTTGCAGCATAGCATGCATTATTAACTTTTGTCAGAGGAGCGCTCGCTATGCACAGCATAGTGAGCGCTTAGCCAATAGCAGGCGCTCCATTCATCCCGCCCTGGACCCTTTTGGGCCTAGTAACTTTAACTTCTGCCGACCGCTCCACGCCAAGTGGCGTAAACGCAGCGGCAGCCCCAGGACCGCTACACACCGATTGGCGTGAACGGTCTTCTATGGGGCTAGCAGGAGAGTGCGCGTGCACCTCCACTTGAAAGGCGGAGCGGAGCTCCAGTGGCGATCGCTGCTCGGAGACTGTCTAATATACCTGTACAGCGCTGCAATCTAAGGTAGTGCTGTACTGGGGACAGCTGTGTGACACAGCTGTCCCCCCGGGGACACAGAAGTGATCGGCGGTGATAGGCTGAAGCCTATCACTGCCGATCGCAGTGATTGGCTGGCCGGGGGAGGGAAAATAAATTAAAAAAATATACTTTTTTATTAAAAAAATAAGAACAAATATTTGTAATAAAAAAAAAAAAACATTAGGGAAACAATCAGACCCCACCAACAGAGAGCACTGTTGGTGGGGACAAAGGGGGGGGGGGAATCACCTGTGTGCTGAGTTGTGCGGCCCCCTGCAGTGAGCCCTTAAAGCTGCATTGGCCCAATTTAGGAAGAATGGTCTGGTCTTTAGGGGGTTCTAGCACCGCAGTCTTTAAGTGGTTAAATGAAGTCATTACTGCACTTTGATTGATTTGAATGCGCACAAGGTTAAATAGCACGAGTAACAGGAGGTTACTCACACTATTTTATTAGTGAATCAACCCCTATGCTATAAAATATGATAGTAATAATAATATAAATAAAGAAATAATACACATTAAAGAATCAGTATTATTCAAGTGCTTTGAGATCTTCACCCAAGCTCAGAATACAAATGAATCAACAAAATACAGTAAAAGTGACAGTAGTCATGTTGATGATTGCATGAATAGTTTTGCATCATTGTTGTGTTTTCCTTACCTAATGATCCTTTTATTTAACCCCAGCAGAGTTCATCTAATTAAAGGCAATGTACTAAGTGAGTCCAAAGTAGTATTAGATAAGCAAATTAGGCTCTGATGTGTATTTGGAAGAAGAAGACATACAAGCTCAAAGCTCTACAGGAAGTAGAAATACGGAAAGTTTTTTTCATAGCAAGAAATATATACTCCACAATAATGTGACTTGGTAATACTGATTGGTGTTTTATTGATTTTTATAAGGCGATTTTTATTTGACTGAAAGTCTGTGTCACGCCTATTTCAGATGGATGGCTGATTTGTGCTCTTGTTTACCAATCTGTCTGCTGGCCACAAGCACCATTTTAGTGCAACACCATGTGTGCCGCCAAATGATAAGTGGTGGCTTTACCCAAAGGCATAAAACCGCGTCATGTCACGCCTGATCAGAGTCGGATCATCCACAAGGCAGACCTAGGCAGTTGTCTAAGGTCAGGAGAGAGTGTAGGGGCCTGTTGGATGCTAGCCCCCATCAAATCAAGCTAAAAAAAACAGCCAAGTCATCATCAGCTTTAGCAAAAACTGCTATCTTGCCTAGGGCCCAATGTCATCTTAATCCATTTCTTAATCCATTTCTGCATTTGATCACAGCCGTTCCCATATGTGACTCCATGGAAGAAGTGCCCATACAGCACGGTGGCGTAGTGGTTAGCTCTCTCGCCTTGCAGCGCTGGGTCCCTGGTTCGAATCCCAGCCAGGGCACTATCTGCAAAGAGTTTGTATGTTCTCTCCGTGTCTGCGTGGGTTTCCTCCGGGCACTCCGGTTTCCTCCCACATTCCAAAAACATACAGATAAGTTAATTGGCTCCCACTAAAAAATTGGCCCTAGACTACAGTACTTACACTACATAATATAGACATATGGCAATGGTAGGGATTAGATTGTGAGCTCCTTTGAGGGACAGTTAGTGACAAGATATATATATACTCTGTACAGCGCTGCGTAATATGTCAGCGCTATATAAATACTAAATAATAATAATAATAATAATACAGAGCACTAGCAAGTGCCTGGCTGACATACATGCAAAAACATCGCCAGAAAATGTGGGCGCAGGATGAAGCTGAAATACGGTGCACCAAAATTTCCCTGTGCTGTATTGCGTTGTTTCAGCCTGGCTGGTGCACATGAGGAGCTGACAGGCGGTGAATTCACCACCTTCAGACTCCCATTAGAAAGAGTTCTTAGGCTTTTAGGTCTAACAGCTATGAACATTTGAAAAAACACAGTACGTAAAAACTATGCATAGCTATCCAAGTGCTGTAGGTAAAGCAAAAAAACAAAAACAAAAACTATGCATCGTGCAAGTAGGTTATTGTAGCAGTACAACCATCTACATTTTTTTTCTTAGCTGTCAGATGTGAGCCCTGAAAGGCTAAACTGACGTTAATTTAAATTTGAAAATCACTTGTTAAAAAGGACTTTCGAAGAAGTGAGAGAATAAAAAAAAAATGAAATATTGTTATGGTTAATTAAAAAATAAAATAAAAACAACAGCAAGATTTCAAAGGATATAAATAAAGAAATATTTAGTTACCAACGGAATATATAAAAAAATATATACCGGTAATTCGGTTCCTTTCATACTGAGCACTTGAGTGATAAATTTGTTATTATCCTGCTGCATTGTGTACTTCAAAGCAAGGCGAGGGTTTGCCATTTACGGAGGGTGGGAACCCAGCTTTTTATGGTCTGCCCACCCACCTTACACAGCTTGGGGACACGAGCATGAAGAAACCTGCAATGAAAGGAGGCTTAGGGTGTCTTGTGAGTGTAGGGTGAATTGAAGGTGACAAAGGGAGAGGCAGGTCTGTAGAAAAGACACAGAACATGAAGCAATTTATTCTAGAATAGCAAAGCCTGTTTTCTTTCACTATGTGCCATCTAAAATAGAGCAACATCATGAGAATGTGCTCTGTCAAGGAATTTACGCCCAGTGTGGGTTCACAGAACAGCAAAGTCCAAAGGACTTCAGAGCTTCCCAGACTGCCCTGTGCAGCATCTTACTGATACACTTTAGTAGTCATGTGGAAAAGTCAAAATAACTTTGGAGTATCTCTGAAACTAGTCTATTTTTCAGTATGGTAATATAAAGGATGGTCACTACTACGGACATCAAGCTGCAAATATTTAACTGCTATGATCCCGGCAGAAAATTCAGTTATGGAACAGAACACTGTATAGTGTATTTTTGCCATTTTACATGCTTGCTGTAAATTCGCCAGTAACATATAACAGCCATTGGAGGCGGACTATCATTTTTAAGGGAACCTAAACTGAGAAGGATGTGGATATTTCCTTTTAAAATAATACCAGTTGCCTGACTCTCCTGCTGATCCTGTGTCTCAAATACTTTTCGCCACAGCCCCTCACCAAGCATGCAGATCAGGTGCTCTGACTGAAGTCAGACTGGATTAGCTGCATGCTTGTTTCAGGTGTGTGATTCAGGCAAAGAGATCAGCAGGACTGACAAGCAACTGGTATTGTTTAAAAGGAAACTTCTATATCCCTCTCAGTTAAGGTTCCCTTTAACACATTCATCCTGCCTCACTGTTGGGGCTAGTTCACACTGCAAGTGCTTTTTCTAAGCGCTTGTGATTTTGAGGCTGGTCTTACACCTATGGAGAGCATTGCGGTGCTCCCTCACATCGCACCGCAACGCCAAAAAGAGATTTGTATGCCCCTGCGGCAGAGTGCATAGTGCCGCCCCCGCATGCCCTTCCCGCAGTGATGTACTCCCTGCTGGACAGGAAGTACATCACTGGGATTCCTGGCTTCCCTGTTAAATTTGTGTCATTTCGCACGTGTGCAACCAACAAATGTAAAATTTCTGCATTGCACATTGACTTCAATGTACTCCTTCGCTGCGGAAGTTGCACGTAAGCACATGCTTGACTCGGCGGCGAATTGGAAGCTTCCGGTGCAACGCGACGCAGTAAGTCTACTGAGCCCCATACACTTTCATTGCTCTTGCATTATCCTGCGTGCAGAAAAGGGTAACGCAACACAAAAAAAGTGTATAAGTGTAAAAGGGGCCTAAAAGCTCTTGCTAATGTAATACTATGTGTGTGATCCCATTGGTGGATGTGATTTTATAAAAATCCCCCATAGCATTGCATTAGTAAAAGCTTTTTAAATCACTAACGTTTAAAAACCTCTTGCAGTGTGAGCCAGCCCTTAAAGTGTACAGACCTGGTTTAGTTACTATAGTTTCCTATAGATTTTTGTCAACTTACAAGGTCTCTGGTGTGCATGGTAAGCAGGTGTATTAAACTCGCGGTCACAATCTTACATACTGGTCACTGGAAGTTTAACATGGCAACTCATGGCAGAAAACTGTGAGGATCTTAAAGAGGATCTGTAACTATAAAACAATCCCCTGGGGGGTACTCACCTCAGAAGGGGGACGCCTCTGGATCCTAATGAGGATTCCCCCCCCCCTCCCGTCCTCCTGTGTCCCAAAGTGATCTTTTGCTGCCCCTCCGAACAGCTGGCATGTAAATATTTACCTTCCCGGAGCAGACTCAGTAGCAGCTCTCGGCTCTGAAATAGACGGAAATAGCCGATCACAGTCTTCTTTGCCTGCGCAGTAGAGCGGACCTGACTGAGATCAGCTATTTCCACCTATTTCCGAGCAGAAAGCCGCAACAGCGCCCCCGCTGCAACAGGGAGAGGTAAATATTGCACAGCCTGACAAATTGTCGGCTGTGCATTCAGATGGCGCCGTAAGAGGGTTGCCTGGCACACAGGGCTCCGGCCTTTCTACTCTTTTGTCCCCTTTCCCCCCAACAGAACCATCTCATTTTCGCGGGATGGATCCCCCCTGCCTCTGGGGATCCAGGGATGCAGTGCTGGGCTTCCTGGACATCCAGGACGTACTGTGAGTCAGCGCTGCAGGAGCTGAGTCAGCTGAACCCTGGCTACGGGATGGCCGCCCACGTGGTCTATAGTCAGCTGCAGAGCCGGATCAGCTGAGCGGGATCAACGCAGAGGGACCAGCGAAAAGCTCCCAGCGGCACCTCCTCAGCTCCAGCATCGGGGAGTGCACCCAGCGCAAGCACGAGACGCCGCTCAGTGCAACCATGCGGTCGCACCGCATGCCTGCCAGGACGCGGGCTGGGGATGTCGGAGACTCGCTTGGGGAGCATCACTGGACCAGCTGAGCGGCCGCCACCCACGTGGTGGCCCAGGAGCCTCACTGCCTCAGTCTGGCTACCCACGTGCCCGGATCTCCGCATCGGAGCTCCGTTGCCACTGCTGCCGTGTAAGGGGGACTCCACCTGAGCACACGCAGGCCACCTCTCCCCCCGTCCAGGCTGCAGCCACATTGGGAGGACCTCCCTTGATGGGGCCACTACCAATAAGATCATCACCCCCACATCCAGCCCTCAAATTGCGGCCACATCTACACTCCACCAGTTCCCCTCTGCCTGCAACCATCATAAATAGGGACTCTGGACCTGACCAGCCCAGACCGGGCACCAAGCCAGAACTTTGCAGGACCTGACCTGACCAGCCCAGACCGGGCACCAAGCCAGAACCAAGCCTCAGTTCGGCTAGGAGCACTGTTCATCGGACTGTACACAATCTGCAGTCCTAAAGGGGACTCTCTGTCTCTGTCTCTCTCCTCTTTAGCTATCCATTCTCTCTCTCTCAGTTGCTTTCCCAGTTTCCTTCTCTTTACTTTCGTGGACGATCGGTGCACCTGTCTTGTTGGGAGCGTGTCGCTGTGTAGCGTCCAGTGCCGAAAATGGCAGCGCTCAGATCAGCTCTCAGGCTGCTCCTCCAGTCCCACTCTTTTCTGTTCCTGCTATCAATGTATGCTTTGCTATGTTTTTGTATTTACGTTAAATGTACGTGTATGCTGTAACGCTCTGTTTTTGCTTTTTATTTTTGCTTTTATATTTTATACGTATGACCCATGCTTGACTGCATGTGACGCTGCACTCTGCTTAATTGTACGCACAAGCTGTAATGTTGTCCTATGTATGCTTGTCTCACGTCTATGTATGTGCCATGCTTAACTGTATGCTTTTTCTTGTCTCTTCACCAACGACCCTGTATGTGCCAAAACCAATTCCGGGTACAACCCACCGGTTGTACTTGGCGATAATAAATTCTGATTCTGATTCTGCAGCAAGACCACCGTGGGACAGAGGAGGAGGGGGGGAAGCCTCAATAGGATCAAGAGGCTTTC
This sequence comes from Hyperolius riggenbachi, assembly GCF_040937935.1. Taxonomy (NCBI): domain Eukaryota; kingdom Metazoa; phylum Chordata; class Amphibia; order Anura; family Hyperoliidae; genus Hyperolius; species Hyperolius riggenbachi. The sequence goes on from NC_090655.1 coordinate 107,661,396, forward strand.
CCCTCCTAAGGCGAGTACCCCCCCGGGGAATTTTTTTTATTATTATTACAGAGTCTCTTTAACAAAAAAAATTGTTGCTCTACATAAACATGGTCTAGACTATAGCAAAATTGCCAACACCCTAAAATTAAAGGACCACGAAAATCTTAAAATTGAAAATACATGTAAACACGTTCAAATAAGAAGCATGTTTCTTCCACAGTAAAATGAGCCATATTTGCCTTTTCTCTTATGTTGCTGTCACTTACAGTAAGTAGTAGAAATCTGACATTACCGACAGGTTTTGGGCTAGTCCATCTCTCCATAGGGGATTCTCAGCAAGGCCTTTATTCATTATAAAAAGACACTCCTTGAAAAATATTTATAAAAAGATACTGGCCAGCCTCCATGCTCGCTGGACACTTTTTTTGGCAGTTGGATGGAGCAACTGCCATTCACTAAGGCCCGGTTCACATTAGCGTTCGCTATCCGGATTTTCCGGATCTGATCCGGACCGCATACTGTACAAACGGAACGTACGTTCCGCATAGCAATGCAAAGGCTATGTGGACGTTTACATACGTACGTTCCGTACAGTACGGAGCCGGACCGGATCCGGACTCCGGACTCTTTTCCAACATGCGCTATTTTTTGTGTTCGGATCTCCGGCCCACGCATCCTGACCGGAGCCGGACCTGAGCCTGACAGCACCATCAGGAACACAGAAACCAATGGGAAACGGAAGGCACAGAACACACTGCCTACAAAAACCTGACGTTCTACCCCACTTCCTATGCGTATCCAAGCGGCCATTTCGGATGGAGACACATGGGCCAAGCATGTCTGGAGTGGAGCAGCAGTGACAGACATGCTGGAGCTGTTTGGCAGAATATCGGAGGTGGAGGTGAAGCCTACAGCGGAGGAACCTGATTGTACATGTGCACCAGGTGCACCTTCTGCTGACCCCAACATTTTTTTATTTATATTTAACTATTTTTTGCCCACGGATCCGGATGGCAGCCTGATGCATGCCTGATACAAACGGACCGGATCCGGATCGGAACCGTACGGTTCTGATCAGGATCAGGTCAGGATCCGATCAGGATCCGGTCCGTTTACTTGTCAAAACGCAAGTGTGAACGGGGCCTAAGTGCTTTTGAAAATATACAAAACCCTGAGAATGCCCCATAAGGAGACTAGTCAAAAACCTGTCAGTTCTGTCAGATTTCTACTTCTTACTGTAAGTGACAGCAACATAGGAGAAAAGTAATGTATGGCTTATTTTACTCTGAAAGAAATGTACTTATCTGTATATGTTTACATATATTTAAAATGTTAAGATTTTCGCGACACTGCTCCTTTAAGCTGCAGCACGATGGCTAAGACCATACAGTGGTTTAAAAGGTCAGGTCCCACTCAGAACAGGACTTGTCATGGTCTACCAAAGAAGCTGAGTATATGTGCTCAGCGTCATATACAGAGGTTGTCTTTTGTAAATAGAGATAGGAGTGTTGGCAGCATTTCTGCAGAGGTTGAAGGGTTGGGGGTTTGCCTGTCCATGCTCATACAATACGATGCACACTGCGTCAAATTGGTCTGCATGGCTGTCGTCCCAGAATAAAGCTCTTCTAAAGAAGATGCACAAAAAAGCCTGCAAAAAGCTTTGCTGAAGACAGGCAGACTAACATGGATTACTGGAACCACGTCCTGTGGTCTGATGAGACCAAGATGAAAATATTTGGTTTAGATGGTGTCAAGCATTGGCGGGAGCCAAGTGAGGAGTACAAAGACAAGTGTGCCTTGCCTACAGCTTACCATGGTGGTGGGAGCGTCATTGTTTGGGGCTGCATGAGTGCTGCCGCCAAATAGGAGTTACAGTCCATTGAGGAAACCATGAATGCCAACATGTACTGTGACCTACTGAAGCAGAATATGATCCCCTCTTTTTGCAAACTGGGCCACAGGGCAGTATTCCAACATGATAACGACCATAAACACACCTCCAAGACAACCCCTGCCTTGCTAAAGAAACTGAGGGTAGAGGTGCTGGACTGGCCGAGCATGTCTCCTAACCTAAACCCTTTTAAAAGGCCCCGAGGTGTGAGACCTATGGAAGATGCCATATTTATTTCCTTTTCAACAATACCAGCTGCCCAGCAGTCCTGCTGATCTTTCTGGTCAGCAGGGTCTAAATTACACACCTGAAACAAGCATGCAGCTAATCTTATCAAATGCGTCATAGACCTCTGATCTGCAGGCTTGTTCAGGGTCTATGGCTTAAAGTATTAGAGGCAGAGGGTCAGCAGGACAGCCAGACAATGTGCATTATTTAAAAGGAAATAAACATGCCAGCCTCCATATCCCTCTCACCTTGGGTTCCCTTTAAGCATCTATGGAGAATTCTTAAAATCCTGGAAGGTGGAGGAGTGGCAAGGTCAACCAGCTTCATCATGGAGGAGTGGAAGAGGATTCCAGTGGCAACCTGTGAAGCTCTAGCGAACTCCATGCTTAAGAGAGTTAAAGGATACATCCAGGCAAAAAATAAAACAAAAATCCCCTTACCTGGGGACTCCTCCAGCCTCTGGCAGCCGCCCTGTTCCCTCGCTGCAGCTCTGGTGGCTCCCGGTCTTTTCCACTGCAGAAGCCGACCTCACCAGATCGGCTTCCGGGACGGTCTCTTCTGCGCTCCACTGCTACACCATTGACGCCATCAGAACTGTACTGCGCAGGCGTAGTAATTATGCGCCTGCACACTGCAATCCTGATGAAGTAAGTGGTGTAGCGGTGGAGCGCAGAAGAAACCGACCCGGAAGCTGATCTGGTGAGGTCGGCTTCTGCAGTGGAAAAGACCGGGAGCCACAGGAGCTGCGGCGAGGGCACAGGGCAGCTGCCAGGGTCTGGAGGTGGGCACACAAAATATTGCCACTTTAGGTACAGTTTTGACATTATTTACTTAAACATTATTTACTTATTTACTTATAGGTGAACTCACTTTTGTTGCTTGCAGTTTACACTATTATACAAGCTCTACACTGACTACTTTACATTGTATCAAAGTGTCTTATCTTCAGTGTTGTCCCATGAAAGATAAAGTATTTACAGAAATGTAAGAGGTGTACTCACTTTACTGTATGCTACTTTTCACGCTACTGTATGCTATTAATCATTGTTTAATTAAAAGTATGATCTAACTTTTTTACAATGAAATGCATAAAAAATGCATAAAAAAACAACTAAAAAACAGAACTGAAAATCAGATCTTTTACAGCAGGTCAGAAGTATCTCCCATCCCCCTTGTCAGAGAAACACATCAGTAGAGCCATCCAGTGGTAAGCAGGCCTGTCTCAGCAGCACTCCTTAATTAGCCAGCAGGGGACCTATTGTAGACAGCTAAAGCTGGCAGTGCCTCCCCTGGAGCTGTATGTTTCTTTCAACAGCATTGCAAGTAGACACAAAACAATTAAATAGTGCAAAGAAGAAACAGAAAAGGCAAAATTGAGCTTGTTTCATTTTTCTCTGTTCCAAGAATAATAAAAGCCTCCATGACCTTTACCTGCAGCAAGTTAACAACTGCAGTAAAATGGCAACCTGTACTCAAGCAACCAGTATCCATCATATAACAGTCTATTCAAAGAACAATGTAAAGAGGACCTCTGAGGACAAAAATAAATAACTTGTCTACATAGTACTTTCACACTGACACTTTGGACCCTCCTTCTGTACTGTAGCACGGTGTTTAATACCATCAGTCCCGAAATATTTCAGGAGAACCTTGTCACACTTGGGGTCCACCTCACCCTACGCCTGTGGATCACAGACTTCCTCATCAGCAGATCCCAGGTCGTCAAGCTAGGCACCATCTCCTGACAACCTAGGATCACCAATACAGGGGCCCCACAAGGATGCTTCCTGTCGCAGTTTCTGTTCTCCTTATATACAAACACCTTCAGATCCACAGAAGGTAAACCTGCTACCACTCTGGACCTCCTCTACCACTCCAGGCTGCGCTCCAGAGCATTGAGGATCGCCAACAATCCTCACACCCAGGTCACCGCTTGTTCAGCTTGCTTACTTTGGGTCGGTCGGTATCGGTCCATCTTTACCAGGACCTCAAGACAGGAACGGCTTCTTCCCCTCAGCTGCCAACTTTCTGAACTCTCTCCATGCACCGCCCCCCCCCCCCCCCCCGCCACCACGCTTCACATTGAAATAGGATCAGGCTTGCTGATGCATATTGTACATATTTGCGTCTAAGTTCTGTGTTTAAAGTGAGTGTTATTGTAATTATGGCACCTTAAAGGGAAGGTTCAGGGAGGGTGGGTTAAAAATAAAAATCAAATTCCACTTACCTGGGGCTTCCTCCAGCCCGTGGCAGGCAGGAGGTGCCCTCGCCGCCGCTCCGCAGGCTCCCGGTGGTCTCCGGTGGCGCGCCCGACCTGGCCAGGCCGGGTGCCAGGTCGGGCTCTTCTGCGCTCCAAGGCCCGGAACTTCTGCGTCCCACGCCGGTGCTCTGACGTCATCGGACGTCCTCCGTGCTCTACTGCGCATGCGCAGTAGTTCTGCGCATGCGCAGTAGAGCCCGGAGGACGTCCGATGACGTCAGAGCGCCGGCGTGGGACGCAGAAGTTCCGGGCCTTGGAGCGCAGAAGAGCCCGACCTGGCAGCCGGCCTGGCCAGGTCGGGCGCGCCACCGGAGACCACCGGGAGCCTGCGGAGCGGCGGCGAGGGCACCTCCTGCCTGCCACGGGCTGGAGGAAGCCCCAGGTAAGTGGAATTTGATTTTTATTTTTAACCCACCCTCCCTGAACCTTCCCTTTAAGTCTTTCTCTGTATGTGATATGGTGTTCTGTTCCTTCTGATGTATTCTGTGTGTCTTATCCTACTTGTATCCTGTACGTGCCAAGCCCAATTCCAGGCATGACCCAGTCCAGCTTGGCGAAATAAAGTTTCTGATTACGATTTGTGGTGCATTGTAATGAACACTGTTTTGCACATTGTAACCTGGTGCGATTCAAAGACTATGATTAGTTCACACCTTATCAGTTGCTATCTGATGCAACTGATTTCGTTGTTACGACGCAGAAAATATAGTGCGTTGCTACAATTGCAAATGTTGACGTGCACAATGCTTGCCAATAAAGGCGCACACTGGTCAGTTGCTTATTTGCTTGCGTTACATTGCATTCCACTACAAATGATGTTTTCTCTTGCGTTATGTCCAATATTATGCAATGCCACAGAGTGAAACTAGCGTAAATTGTGTAAATTCCAAGACTCCCATGTGATCTCTAGAAACTTTTTAAGTTATTTAAACAAATGATGACAAAATACGAAGAACAACTGATTTTAGACACTGTTCACAAGTAGGTGACAGTCGTCAAAAGAAGGTCTCAAATTTTGTAAGCGTGTAAAAAAAAAAAAAAAAAAAAAAAAAAAAAACCATAACCAAGCAAGGGCATTAAATGTGCCTGTAGATAAAGTATCAGAAAGTAGAAAAAGTATTCATTTACAGGCACAACTCATCAGAAATCTTCATCCTAATGCCAGGAAACTACTGAGTATAACAATAAATGTTATGTGTTATTGAAAATTTGCAGGTATGTTGTTTGGCTTTTTAAGTATAGCGGGGACTTTTCTTTCTTTCTTTTTTTCTTTTTAGAGAGAGGGAAAAACATAACGTTCATTTGGTAATAAAAGGGTTTGTAGCATTTTATTGTGTCCCAGCAATTGACCAAATCAAAACATTTATTATATTACTACTCATAATTGAGGTATGCCTCCATTGACTGAATTGGCCCACACACATTTTAAATGGGCCGTTAAAAAAGAGATACAATTTCTTTAACATCCCCGCTAAGAGACCCTGCCACGTTTTGTTGAGGAAGTTCCCGTAAGGTTAAGTCCAGTGTATAAACTGACTTGTTGGGCTATGGGAAACAGCCGGCTTCGGCAAATAAAGGCAGGATGGTAGCAGAAAGACCCTACTGGGCTCTTTATTTAGGAATACAAACAGAAATGGCAATGAGCCCCTCTGCTTATGGAGCAATTTAATGATGAACCAATGTTCTCTCTCGCTCTTGGGGAACATGACAATTGGCCAATACCTTTAGGACAAGAGACAAGAAAAACAGTTGTCCGTCTCCTTTTCTTGTCTCCTGCTTCCTTTCTTATCACACGTGCGTTTTTGTAAAAATGATTAGATTGCAGTTTGTATAACATGTTGACCCCCCAAATTCAGACATTTAACCCCCTTTTATGCAGGAAGAATGTGAAGAATTCTCTTGTCTTTGTAGTGTGTCAATTCTCTCAAACTGCTTTTCCAGGGTAGAATAGTAAAGGTGGCACTGTGTACAGAACCCACAGTTTGCCCCTCTTGTGTGGGAATGGAGTTACAAAAGGGAGAAAATAACATCTGTGGGGTCTGCTCAGTGGGCAAACAAACACAAAACGGTGGTTAATTTAACCCGACAAAAAAAGACAACAATTTACCCCAGAATTCTTTTTGAGAAGAATCCCTTTCTTCGTACTGCTTTAGTAACTCCAGACTAAAGTGTCTGCAGCATGTGCAATTAAAGCAAGCATTTTAATGACACATTAACACATAAGCCAATTACGCCAATCCTAGGGATCTGCTATATCATATTAGTGTGAAAGAAAAATTGCACCATAAAGGTCAAAATATATAGGAAAAGAGTAGATAAGTTGGAACAAAAAATAGGCATAAAATGCAAACCAAACTCATTTGATTAAGGTATTAAAAACAAAAACACACAGAACATTTCTGTATATGGTGCTTTAGCACTGCACAGTTTGATGCTGCAAGTATCGTGTAAACCTACCATGAATTTATGAGCGTGTGTTTTTGTGAATTGGTTATCACCGCCATCATACATTTTATCGCAACCTATCCATTTATTGAGAGAAAAACATTATTAAAAAGTCCTATGTACCAAAAAAAAGTTTTAAATAGATATTTGTTCAGAATCACAGAGGTGGATTGAAAGCAGTCCTCAAACATTTACCCTTTTTCACTGCATATGCAAAAAAAAAGTCACTCAATACATTTTTTACTGTTTCCAAGTAGATCCCCACATTTTTTAATTCCTATACTAAGATTAAGGGCTGGTGCACACCGAGCGGCTTTTTGGGCGTTTTCAGATCCGCTTGCGGCTGCGGATCTGCTTGGTCAATGTATCTCAATGGGGTGGTGCACACTAGAGCGGCAGGCGTTTTGCAGAAACGAAAAATGCCTGGGTGAGGCATTTTTTGGATTTCGGATGCGTTTCTGCCTCAATGTTAAGTATAGGAAAAACGCAAACCGCTCTGAAAAACGCCTGTTTAGAGCGGTTTTGCAGGCGTTTTTGTTACAGAAGCTGTTCAGTAACAGCTTTACTGTAACAATATATGAAATCTACTATACTGAAAACCGCAGCAGCAATCCGCAAAACGCTAGCAAAACGCCTCATAAAAATAAAAAAAAGCGTTTAAAAATCTGCTAGAGTTTTGCGGATCTGCTAGCGGGTTTTGGTGTGCACCAGCCCTTATACATTAAGCTGTAGCCCATAGACTGAATTACCCTTTTCCTAAACCACTTAAAGTACTTTACTCAAATATTCAGGGTAGCAAGAAAAAAGGGGTCCATTCATATTTGGATATTTGCCATTTTACGCTTTAAAAGTTGGGAACTTGTTTATAACTGTTCAATAAAGGTAGGGATCTTTGTTAAATAAGCTCCCTGGAGAGCTTAGGCCTGATTAAAAAAAAAGTATAAAAATACAGAGAACACCAAGATTTCAGATAATGATGAAGGGTGGAGGCGGCCCAAAACGAAATATCTCTCAGAGTATACGTTATAAAGACATAAGTAAATACATGAGATATCTTAAGCTAAGTACACATGGGGGACCGTTGTAGCTGGTCGCTGGCACACCGGGGACGTGTGCGCGACAGCTCGTCGCCAGGTCCCTCTGTGCAGCAGCCGTACACACGGCGCACAGAGGGACAGAGATGCGGCGGAAGCTGTCGCCGAAGGTTCCTTCCCCCCGCCGGAAGCTCCGTGCTCCGGATATGGGTTGCTGTCGCTAGTCCACATACACACGCGGTACACGTGGCGGACTAGCGACAGTTGCGACGAAGTTGCGGCGACAGCTTCTGCCGGCGATTGGCCGCGCCAATCGCCTGGCGACAGCTCTTACTAGCGACGGTTCGTGGCGCGCGTGTTGTACACACGGAGGACCTGTCGCCACAACATGCGCATGTCACGTGGTTGCGGCGACAGTTGTAACCCGTGTGTATGTACCATTACCTCTCCAGATGAACCAACGCAGAAAACAAGGGTTTAAATCAGGTAAGGTTTATTCAAGCACAATTAAATTTTACCTTACCTGATCTAAACACTTTGTTTTTCTGGGTTGGTTTATCTGGAGAGGTAAGATACCTCATGTATTTATGTTTTTATAACGTATACTCAAAGATATTTATTTTTGGGTGCCTTTACCCTTCATTGCCCACTACATCTCCTTTGGAGGTGTCCTTCCCACCGGGGTGTGGTACCATCCACAGCTAGTAAGGACCCCAGGAGAGCGACCATCTTGTTCTGGCAGGACCTGGAGTACCAAGCAGGGATGTCGTTTTCCCCCTAAGCGATATACGGTGATTGCAGGTTCTGCAACCCACCTGTGTGAGTATAACTACTCTTGTAATATTGAGCTAATTTTATCCTTCGATACTGCACCATTTGGCTCCTGGTCTTGTTTTTGTCACACAGGCTACCGAGCTTCCTCCACAGTGACCGTCCCCACTTCTAAATATTTCAGATAAGCCTCTTAAAAAGAAGATTTCTTTTATGTCTGTATTTTCTTAGCAGATGAACAGAAGTGCAACAGATATTGCAGAATTGTCTCATAATGGTGTGTACAAGAGTTTTCCATTGACCCCTGCCAGGCAAAGCTCTCCCTTCTGAAACAACTTCTCTGATCTGCAACAATGGTAATATTTTAAGTATTGTATTTCATCGTTGTGCGTAGCTTTAAAGGGAATTCTCCCTAGGAACACTCCACTTAAACTGGTAAATCCCTCAGTAAATATAAGGGAGTGAAGAGAGAAAATCTGTCATGATCCTGCAATCTGGTGAAGAGGTACTTTAGCACTTGTACTTGTTTCCTGCACATAGCTAAGCACAGGCTTCTCTGGTGCTTGCCAAAACAAGAGGGATGTGCTTATTGTTTGCTGAGCTAACACTAGCTGGATGTTTGCTTTCTTCCTTATCTAAACAGATGTCTGACATTGCTACTGAGGAGCAATATTTACAGAATATTAAAAGAAAATGTATACTGTACTGTGTTTTTAATATATTATTTGTTATAATTTTACTGCTCAAAAATAAAATAGATTTTATTTTAATTAGGAACCTATGAAATATTACAAACATAGGACTTTTAGTCAATCAAAAAAACTTGCTTTATTGCTGCAATAAAAACATCTCAACATTACAGGAGCCAAATCTCATTACTTGATAACTAAAGCAAATCTTTAAATAGCGATGTACAGAGGCGCCAATAGGATAAAACACACTAAAAGGTTTAAAATATTCAGGTGGTGGTGGTGGACCGACCAGCCTAAAACAGACACGATGCTGTCGCTTCAGTCAAAACAATTTATTCACATACTCCGAGAAAAACTGTGACGCGTTTCACGGGCAAGATCCCGCTTCTTCAGGTGCCAAGCTTGATCGGGACCTAGAGGTGCCAAGCTTGATCGGGACCTAGAGCTGTGTGATACTCCTGTTGTTTAATGCCTGAAGAAGCGGGATCTTGCCCGTGAAACGCGTCACAGTTTTTCTCGGAGTATGTAAATAAATTGTTTTGACTGAAGCGACAGCATCGTGTCTGTTTTAGGCTGGTCGGTCCACCACCACCACCTGAATATTTTAAACCTTTTAGTGTGTTTTATCCTATTGGCGCCTCTGTACATCGCTATTTCAAGTCTTCCACCCTTGGTGGAAGGGTGTTGCACCCTTTTTTTCTTTCACAGAGAGCGACATCTTAATCCTGAGTGGGGACAGGTCTAATCTCCCCACCTGCCTAAACAGTGGTTGCCTGGACGGCAACCCATGTTTGTGAGTATAATACTTACTTGTCAATTATTCCTAACCATTCCAATACATACTACACTATACCGGGCTCTCGGTTTTTACTTTTAAAGCAAATCTTTATTCACCTCCAAGGGTTTTTCCCCTTAAAAAAAACCAGAGCAATTTTCACCTGTCAGCGCTCCTTCCATTCATTCACCTATAACTGTATTACTACTTATCACAACGAAACAATCTATATCTTGTTTTTTTTGCCACTACTTAGGCTTTCTTTGAGGGGTACTTTTTGTTAAGAATTATTTTATTGTATCTGCCTTTTAACAGGAAAAAAGAAGAAAAAAATGTAAAAAAAATTCCTTAGCTCTCAGTTTTCGGCCATTATAGTTTGAAAATAATACAAGCTACTGTAATTAAAACCCACACATTTCATTTGCCCATTTGTCCAGGTTATTGCAACATTTCACATTTTTCCCTAGTACAATGTATGGCGCCAATATTTTGTTTGGAAATAAAAGTGCATTTTTTCAGTTTTGCGTCCATCACTAATTACAAGCCCATAATTTATAAAGTAACAGTAATATACTCTTTTGACATACATATTAAATAGTTCAGCCCCTAAGACAACTACGTATGTATTTTTTTTTTATTTGTAATTTTTTTTGTACACATTTTTTTGGAGGTAACGATTGGGAAGTGTGGGAGGTAAGGGGTTAATTTCAGATGTTAAAAATTGTCTTAATGAAAAAAAGTGTGTAGATGTAATTTTACTATTTGGCCACAAGGTGTCCTTGTGCAAAACTTCCGTATGCGTAGTATTACACACAAAAAGGAAGTAAAGCATGGATGTGTAAGTATCGTTTTCTGACAAATGGCGGCGCCGTCTAATAGACAGCTGCAGTCATTCACATGGGGACTTAGATCAATGAATGGGAAATGTGTTCCCATTCATTGATCTCTCGGCTAACGATTGTTGGCGGTAACGATCGTGGGGGTTGGGAGGGGTACGAGCAGGAAGGGATGTAGTTGCTACGTCCCTGTACGGAGATATAGGATTTTGCAGGGACGTAGTTACTTATCCCTGGGGAGGGGAAATGGTTAAAGCGGGATTAAACTGTCAAAATATTCAATAAAAACATGTTTTCCTACTTTTTATTACCCATACGGTTATTATATTTGCTTTTTTTTGTATTATTGTGTATTTGAAAATTACAAGTTCCCAAAGTACAGTGTATCTGCTCTGAAAGCTGCCATTGCATTTTATTGCACAGCCGCCATTTTTATATATTTTGAAGTACCCAGTGAGAGTTCTCTGCTGTTTCTACCTTCTGCTATGCATGTAAGCTGATACACTGCACAGCAATGTTTACAAATAGTAGCTATATAGCAAGATAATGTTATTTCAGTTCAGATCTAAAGGCTCATACCCACCAGAGGATTTTCGCAAGGAATAGTTAACCATCGACCATTTGCACGATACTGCATAACATCGTTTAGCAAAACTATGTTCAACGACATAATTGCCCATGACAATTGTTTCTTTTGAACGACCGTCATGATGTATCCCATCATGGATGGTCGTTCTGATCCCCATGACCCCCATGCTATTTACCGCGATCATTCAAAGTCATGTTTGCGCCTTTCATTTGTTCCCGTGGTATGCAATTGTGAAACATGTTGTGTTTTGTGGGGGGTATTCAGCTTACCTTCACTTTCTTTGGCAGAAAGCTTCCTACTGAAGAAGACAGTGCTGTGTTTAACTGTTTGAATGCTGTTCTGCTACCAAGTTTTTTTCTGGTAGTAAGTTTAAGGCTGTAAATAATCTTTTTGAAATACATCTGCATTTCAAATTAACAGACAAATAAGCACAGTAATTTACACGGTTACTTTTTCCATAAGTGGACACAGATAGTCCCCTACTTACTAATGACTTGAGTTACAACGTTGCAGAAATACAAAGTTGTCTTCGTATACAAAATATACATTACTTTTTTTATTACATATTTTTGTTGTTAAATGTTACAGTAACAACCAAAAAACATTGTTTACACTATACTAAGTCTAAATTCAAAGTTGTCCAAAGTAAATTTATCCACGTTTCACCATGTTTAAATGCCGATTGGCGTGAGCAGCGAAGTGCTAGGGGCGGAGATTGCAGGGAATTGTGCGCGCATCCCCACTTGAATGATGGAGCTCCGCGATTGCCGCTAGGGACTGTTAGATGGCAAAACCGCCATCTAATAACACTATACAGTGCTGCGCTCTAAGGCAGCGCTGTACTGGGGACAGCAGTGTGACACTGACCACGCTGATTGGTTGGCGGGGGAGGGAGGGATATAAAATAAAAAATATGTAATTTTATTAAAAAAAAAGACAAATATTTACATAAAAAAAATAAACATCCTGGGCGCGATCATAGCCCACCAACAGAAAGATCTGTTGGTGGGCAGAAAAGGGGGGGGGGGATCACTTGTGTGCTGAAATGTACGGCCCTGCACCGAGGCCTTAAAGCTGCAGTAGCCTAATTTGCAAAAAAATGGCCTGGTCACTAGGGGGGTTTAAGACCGCGTTCCTCAATAGGTTAATACAGGACTCGACTTACAAACAAATTCAACTTACAAATAATCTCCTGAAACATAACCTGGCTGTAAGCAGGGGACCATCTGTACTGCTTTTTTTCCTTGTATGGGAGCAACAAAATGCTGGTGATGTCAGTACTATGTACAAAATAGGGAAAATTCATTGCAATCTCACCCTAAGGTGCTGTGTGACACCTTAGTATGTTAATAGAAAGAGTTACAGTACACACACTCATCTAAACTCAGCAGGTATGGCCTGTAGTGGCTCCCTACATAGAAACAGGCTAACACTGACAGTGTCTGTAGAGCACTCAGGCCAATTTCAGCGGGCAACAATTACTGTGAGAATATAAGTCGCCATTTCTTACAAAGTTCCATGAACTCTCAATATATTCCACTAAGAGATAAAGTGAAGACAGCATTCAGTGGAGTGTTCTCCCTAGAATTTTTTTCAGCAGAGTGGCATGAAAAAGTGGGCAGATGGGGCGCAATGGGGTATTGCAGGGTGTGCCCAACTCTGTTTACAGCATATGAGGAGGCGAGCCGATGACAGCCGGGTGCTTACCAAAATTAGCCAGGTGGAGCACCCGGCTAAAAAAGCCTGGGTAGAACACTGCAGTGAATATTCATATTATGGTAGTGGCCAAGTTGGATAGTGTTAAAGGGCTGCCTCCCAATTAGATAGCTAGTATAGTGGCCCCCAGTATAGGTATAGATAGGTGCCTCCAGTGTGCAGCGGAGGAGAGCGGGCAGAAACAACTCACCTGCCTTCAGCCAGCCACACACGGTGTCTATCTCGTTCTTCCCAGGCATCATCACGTTAATAACATCGCCCTCTGTGATGACATTACAGGGGGCGCTGTTACCAACACGACGATGCCTGGGAGGAAGTACGGTAGATTGTAGCCGCATGTGACCGAAGGAAGGTGAATTTCAGCCCGTTCTCCCTGCCGATATCCCGCCCCCTAAAACCGGTAAAATAGGATTGTGCATGGTATGATTACCATGCACAATCAAACCGTGGTATACCGGTATGACGGCAACCCTAGTTTCACCACAACATCAGCCATACAGACCTCCCCTGATGATCTATTTTGAGAATAGGTACAGACTTCTCATGGGAAAGGGGGTATTAGCTACTGATTGGGTTGAAGTTCAAGCCTTGGTCACAGTTCCTCTTTAACCTGATTGCTGCTTAGATTCTCCTTGTTCAGTTTTGGGCTTAGCTGGCCTTTAGCTTGCCTTGTATTTGAAACCAACATTCACTCAATCTGATTAAATATATTCACTGAAGTATTGGTCCACATCTACAACATTAAATAGAAGTGACAGCTAAATGGATTATACAAAATATTAATTTAATTATTCTAATACAGAAGAAAAGTGAATGCGTCAAACAAATGTATAATGTATCTGCTAACATGAATTGAGTTGTCTGTATAAATGTATTTTGATCCAGCCTTCCTTTTGCATTTACTTGTACGTCAGAAATAGGAAGCCATGTGAAAAAGTTTGCACACCCCATGGCATTTTTTATATACTTTGTCATTGTATTTCAATGTACAGACAGATTTGAATCAGGACGATGCCATATAATGCCTTGAAGTGATCTTGCAATGTTACGGATAAGAATCCAGAGCTGTACATGAGCATTTCTCTGCAGTCGGGCTGCAATCGAAACAGAATAAGGGCCTTTAGGTGCAAAATTGTACACTAATTTGCACAGCAATAATTTCTGTTTCCACTAAATGTGAAATCCTAATCTAGAAAACATCATTGTTGCTATTTTTCGGACGTTGCAAACATTTTTGGGAATGTGCACGCAAATTTGCATGTAAAAACGGCATATATGCGTATGCTATTTCGCATGCGCATGTGAACTTTGCATCCAAACATTTGTATGCTATTTGTAGAATACATATTGTTATGGCGCCAGGCAGAAAGACGGCTCTCCCTGCTGCCGCGAACCCCCCCCCGCCCGGTAAATACTATTCCCCCTCCGAGTTGTCGCAACTCGGAGGGAGATGTAATTCGGGGTCTGGCAAACACCGGAGCCCCGAATTACCACTATGTGCCCTGTGCGGCATTACATTGCTGCTATGGGGGAGCCCAGTCTCGGCACTCGGTGCCGCGTGCTGAGATAAACTGCTTCACCATTTGCATGCTTTTAGTAAAAAATGTAGTCACGTTCACAGTAGGACATCGAATTGTGTTCCCTGTATAACAAGAATGCACATCAATAGAATGAAAAAGTTGTACAGACCATTATGCCTGTGTTGCATCATACAGTGAAGCATACAGTCAATGAAAATTAAGCTTTACTGTACCGGTTAACACCTGCATGCAGTTTTGTTACCATACCTTAACCCGTTATACCGCAACGGTACTGCCGCACAGTAGACATTGCATAGGTGGTGCATTGCAGTGCAGTAAGCAGCCCTCCAAAGTGGCTGTAACACCGCAACGCACCACTGTGAAGCTGGCCTTACTCTCACTGATACCCTATTAGAGGCATTAAATCTTATTGCCAGGGAAGGGAATACCAGGGGTTAAAGTCAAGGATGTACCTGCCCCCCTAAAGAAATTGACTTTTTTTTTTTTTTTTTTTTTTTTTTTTTAAACAATGTCAGAAAAATATGTCCACATATGTTAAAAAAAGGGAAAATGTTACATGGGTTCTAATTGTTATCACTACCACCTCTGCAAATGGTGAAAAGGTAGAGACTCTAGGAACTTGGGAAATAGGTCTCAATTACCACTCGGTAAGTACAAAACATAGCAAAAACTCTATAAATCTACACCAGTAGTTGCTGCTTATACTGTAGTATCCACTGTAGCTGCTAATAACTTTGCCACACTCACAGAAACTACTCAACACAAAATCATAGTTAGGTCTTTTCAAGCAGTTCCTTCTACTGCCTATAGAGGTCATTGTTGGTAAGGTATATCTCAGAAGCAGTTAAGTTGCTGACTAAAGCTATGTACAGAAATATCATTGCCATGACCGATATCACCTTTTGTGGTTGAATGGGGCAATGACAGTATGCCTGTACAAGCTACAACTAACAC